>NC_050479.2:1082659-1382659 GCF_012460135.2 Molothrus ater | reverse complement strand
CCCTGGGAGCAGAGCCCGACCCCCCCGGCTGTGCCCTCCTGGCAGGGACTTGTGCAGAGCCACAAGGGCCCCTGAGCCTCCTTTGCTCCAGCCCCAGCCCCTGCCCAGCTCCCTCAGGGATTCTGCAGCCCCTGCCCAGCTCCCTCAGGGATTCTGCAGCCCCTGCCCAGCTCCCTCAGGGATTCTCCAGCCCCTGCCCAGCTCCGTTCCCTGCCCTGGACACGCTCCAGCCCCTCCAGGGCTCTCCTGCAGGAGCAGAACTGGGCCCAGCCCTGGAGGGACCCCAGCACAGAGGGACAATCCCTGCCCTGCTCCTGCTGCACACACAATTCCTCATCCAGCCCAGGATGTTCTTGGCCTTCTTGGCCACCTGGGCACCCCTGGACTCATCCCCTGCAATCCAGAACATTCCCCCAGCAGCTCCCTGGCCATTGCCAACAATAGAAACACTCCATGAGAATAATTCCAAAGAGCTGCGTTTGCCTCAGGAATGCACTGAAGGAGAGATGAGAGAAGTGAAGAAGAATAGGGGGAAATTAATTTAATTATAGGAGACACCTGATGCAGCTTGAAATCAAACAAATTGAAAAAGCCTCCAAAGTGCAGCTTCCTGGCAGAGGCAGAGGATTGGTTTGGTTCCTGACAATGAGGGTCAAATTAAAAACTAAAATTGGACTTCTTTGTACCAATAAAAAAAAAATAAAGAAAAGGAAAAATAAAAAGAATGAAAATAAAAGGGGAAACAAAGAAAAAGAAAAAAGGGGGGGAAAAAATCACCAGAGAAAAACCTGAACTGGGCAAAGGACAAAAGAGGATCCAGGCATTTCCTTCTCAGTCCTGTCTGATCTCCCAGGCAGGGCCAGCACGTTGGAAGATGTCACAAACAGATGGAATCTGTTTATCTGAAGCCAGGGAAAGCCTTCATCTCTCCCTGAGCTTCCCTAAGCCATGGCAGCCCAGCAGCCTTCCCAAAATTCCAGAGCACTCCCAAACAACCCCACCAGGTATTTTCAAATAAGGGACCAAAAAAGAGCAGAAAACTCATTAAAGTTAATTGGCCACCTGGAAAGTCTTCTCTCTGCCAAGGGTTGCTTTTTTTTTTATTATTTTCCAAGGAATGTTTGCTTGGAACCTTTCAGGAGAACTCTGCAGAAAGCTCTGATTGTTGGAGCTGGATGGAATCAAGTGAGGTGTTGAGCTGGAGTGAAATCAACTCAGGGAAAATCAGGGAAAGCAGAGTGAGCACAGATTCACCCCCTGATCCACGGAAAAATCAATGACATGGAAATAAAACTTCAACTCCCTGACAGGAGGGTCCAGTTCTGGCCCTGCAGGAGAGCCCTGGAGGGGCTGGAGCGTGTCCAGGGCAGGGAACGGAGCTGGGCAGGGGCTGCAGAATCCCTGAGGGAGCTGGGCAGGGGCTGGAGAATCCCTGAGGGAGCTGGGCAGGGGCTGCAGAATCCCTGAGGGAGCTGGGCAGGGGCTGGAGAATCCCTGAGGGAGCTGGGCAGGGGCTGGGGCTGGAGCAAAGGAGGCTCAGGGGCCCTTGTGGCTCTGCACAAGTCCCTGACAGGAGGGGCAGGGAAAGGAGCAGAGGAAATGGCCTCAAATGGCACCAGGGCAGGCTCAGGTTGGAGATTGGGACAGAAAATTTCCCTCTCAGAGTGGTCAGGCCTTGGGCTGAGCTGCCCAGGGAGGTTTGGAGTCACTGAATTGTCCCAGAGCAGTCTGGATGTGGCCTTGGGGACAGGGTTTAGGGTGATGCTGGTGGTTTTTGGGTGATCCTGAAGGGCTCTCCCACCTCAGTTTTTCAGGGATTCTGGGATGTTTCCTGCAGAGATTTTTGAGCAGATCAGGTGCCCCTCAGTTCCCAGTAACCACCATTTTTATTGGGATGATTTCCTGTGAAATCAGGGCAATATTAAGATACAAATCAGGCATCCTGCAGCCTCCAACGTTTGTTTCCCTCCTGAGACCCTGTGGGGTTCTGCTGTCACTGTCCCTGATCCCATCCCACCCTGGAATCTGCCAGGAGCAGGTTCTCCAAATGCAGCCTTGACCATGGAGCTGCTGAGCTGCTCCTGGAGACTGGAGCTCTTCTCTTCTCTTCTCTTCTCTTCTCTTCTCTTCTCTTCTCTTCTCTTCTCTTCTCTTCTCTTCTCTTCTCTTCTCTTCTCTTCTCTTCTCTTCTCTTCTCTTCTCTTCTCTTCTCTTCTCTTCTCTTCTCTTCTCTTCTCTTCTCTTCTCTTCTCTTCTCTTCTCTTCTCTTCTCTTCTCTTCTCTTCTCTTCTCTTCTCTTCTCTTCTCTTCTCTCCTCTCCTCTCCTCTCCTCTCCTCTCCTCTCCTCTCCTCTCCTCTCCTCTCCTCTCCTCTCCTCTCCTCTCCTCTCCTCTCCTCTCCTCTCCTCTCCTCTCCTCCTCTTCTCCTTCTCCTCTCTTCTTGTTTTTCTTCTTCTTCTTTCATCTTTCTTCTTTTTTCTTCTTCTTTCATCATCTTTCTTCATCATCTTCATCTTCTTGTTCATCATCTTCATCTTCTTCATCATCTCCTTCATCTCCTTCTCCTTCTCCTCCTTCTTCTTTCTTCTTCTTCTTCTTCTTCTTCTTCCTCTCCTTCCTCTTCTCTTCCCTTTATCCCTACAAACCCTTCCCCTTCCAGGTGGGACAAGTGGGAACCATGGAACAGTTTGGGTTGGAAGGGACCTAGAAGATCATCCCATTCCAACCCCTGGCCATGGGCAGGGCCACCTGTCACCATCCCAGATTTATTTATTTTTAATTTTACCTCTCTTATTCTCTTTTAATTGCTGAGGACAACCAGCAATTGATCAAAAATCAGCAAAAATCCGTTTGGAAAATCCTGGTGGATGCTGGGGATGTGATGGTGGCCCCACATCTCTGCCCACATCCCAAAGAGTGTTTGAGTGCCTGGAAATTTGCACCTTTATTTCATTTTATCATTTTTTACAGCCTCGCTAAAAGAGCTCCAGGAGCACTGGGACATGGTGGGATTTTGGGAATGCCTGGAGTGGCACTGGGTGATCCCTGTGGGTCCCTTCCCCTCAGGATATTCTGGGATTCCATGAAAACCTCTCCCTACAAATGAAGAGTCCTGGTGAGGCTGCATATTGATTCCAATGCCCCTGGAATTTTAAATTATTTTTAAAATTATTCCAGGAATTCTCCTGGAATTTTTAATTGTCCCAGAGTATCCCAGGTCACCTGAAGGGAAACCTTGGAGCTAAGGGGTGCTTTTCAAGAGGAGTGACACAGAAACGTTGCAGAAACGAGAATTTGGAATAATGGATTTTTTATCACTTCCTTCCCTTTGAAGGACACAATTCCTGAGCCAATTCCTTTTTTTTTTTGCTGCTCTCCCAGAAGTGGCTGCTCCATCTTCAAAGGGAGAGGTTTTTACCACCCAGGTGGAGCCAGATTTGGGATCAAAAATTGCTGCAGAATCCAACAGATCACAGCTCTTTTCCTTCTGCTGCACCTTTTGTGTGAGAAACAGCCTCATTTTCCCCAATTGTACTGGGGCTTTTGATTTTAAAACATTTTTAAGGTGTTTTATTTTGTATTTTTCACAGTTTTCAGCTATTTTAGGGAATTGTTGGGGAAATAACCCAATATCATTGTAGCAGGGGTTTTGATTTTAAAATTATTTTTATTCTGTTTTAGTCTGTATTTTTTATGTTTTTCAGCTATTTCTGTGAATTGTTGGGGAAATAACCTTATTTTATATAATTGTAGTGGGGGTTTTGATTTTAAAACATTTTTAATTGTTTTATTTTGTATTTTTCACAGTTTTCAGCTATTTCTGAGAATGTTGGGGAAATAACCCAATATAATTGTAGCGGGGGTTTTGATTTTTTAATTATTTTTATTCTGTTTTAGTTTGTACTTTTCGGGGTTTTCAGCTATTTTAGGGAATTGTTGGGGAAATAACCTTATTTTATATAATTGTAGTGGGGGATTTTGATTTAAAAATATTTTTCATCGTGTTTTATTTTGTATTTTTCAGGGTTTGCAGCTATTTCTGTGAATTGTTGGGGAAATAACCTTATTTTATATTATTAGAATGGGGGGTTTTGAATTTAAAATTGTTTTTATTCTGTTTTAGTTTGTATTTTTCAGGGTTTTCAGCTATCTCTGGATATTGTGTGTGGTGTTGTACACACAGAGTGACACCCAGATCCAACATCCCATCACTTCCATTTGATTTTTTTATTTGATTCTCAAATAATTTAGAGTAACTTGTGCTGAGAGCTGACTGAAATATTTCAGCTTCCTTTCTTTTCTGTGTCAAAGCACCAAACTACCCTATGAGGGGAAAAAAAAGATGTTTTGATCAGTGCCAGGCAGCAACTGCCCTTAATGCTGTTAAAAATAGCATTTTTGGGTAAAAGAGAAGGAGATTGAAATGGTGCTGTGTCATGTTATGACATGCTGGTATTAGTCAGTGCATAATTCCATTGATTAGTCATGGAATGGCAGGGAAATAGGAAGAAAGAGAACTTCTATAAGATAGGATATAGTTTAAAATGAAGATTGAAAGGTTTATAATGGACTCTGGGAGCAACAGAACCAACTAAAACCAGGTTTGATTCTTGTTTTCCTCCAGATTGGGCATTTTTTGGGAAATTGCTGAAAAACTGACGGAATAATGGAATCTCCTGAGTGGGAATAAACCCCCAGGGATCCCCCAGTGCCAGCCCTGCCCTGCCCAGAGCCCAGCAAGCCCAGCCTGGGCATCCCTGGCAGTGCTGGCCAAAGGCTCCTGGAGCTGTGGCAGCCTCGGGGCCGTGCCCATTCCCTGGGCAGCCTGGGCAGTGCCAGCACCCTCTGGGCAAGAACCTTGCCCTAAAACCCAACCTAAACCCCTCCAGCTGCTCCCTCTGCTTTAATACTTGGATTGATCCCAAAATTAAAAGTGTCAGAACTTGGATGAGAAAAGAAGTTCGGAGTTTTGGTTGGCTCTGAAATGAAGGTTCATGGTTGGAACTATAAAGATCAAAATATGATCTCAGGTAATTTTCTATTTCTTGTCCATATTTTATGATTTCATCATGCCCCAAAAAGCTGGGGCTGCCCCTGGATCCCTGGCAGTGCCCAAGGCCAGGTTGGATCAGCCTGGGACAGTGGGAGGTGTCCCTGCCATGGCAGGGCTGGCACTGGGTGGGATTTAAGATCCCTCCCAACCCAAATCCTTCTGGGATTCTGGGATTGTCTGGAGTCTGAGCCTGCAGATGAGCAGAGGGTGGTGCTGGGAAGGTCCCACCTTGCCCTGGCCTCTCCTTCCCCCTGGAATGCTCATGGCATCCATGGCACTGCAGCTGCAGCTGGGCCTGAGGGATCCTCTGGGAACCAACCAAAGTGGGAATGAATCTGTGTGCAGCTGAGTTAGAGAAATGGGGAATTGTGGATGGGGTGGGATGGGAGGGACCTCAAATCCCACCCAGTGCCACCCCTGCCATGGCAGGGACACCTCCCACTGTCCCAGGTGCTCCCAGCCCCAGTGCCCAGCCTGGCCTTGGGCACTGCCAGGGATGCAGGGGCAGCCCCAGCTGCTCTGGGAATTCCATCCCAGCCCCTTTTTACCCTCACAGGAAAGGATTTTTGCAGGACTCCATTTGAGTGAAGTTCTGGGAAGATTTTTGCTCTTTTTCAAACTGGTTTTACTCCAAGCTCTGGTGGTGTTTGACTTGGTTCAGCTTCCTGAAAAAGATCCAGAACTGTGCAACCTCCCAGGCATTGAAACAGGGCCTGAGTTTAATGGATTTATTTATTTCTGTAAGGACCTGATGTGATTTCACCCAGGCTCAGCAAGGTAAACCTGCAAAGTGTTTTAAACTCAGAGCTGGGCTGGAGCCTAAGCACAGAATCCTGGGATGGGTGAGGCTGGAAGGGCCCACAGTGCTCACCTGGGATCACCCCAGAGCCCAGGGATTGTGGGATTATATTCTGGAATGTCCCAGGGAGGAGACTCCAGCCCCTCTCTGGGCTCTGCTCCAGCTCGGTCCCTGCCCAGGGCAGAAGTTGTGCCTCCTGTGCAGGGGAATTGCTGGGCTCAGGCCCTGCCCGTGGCTCTGGGGCCATTGCTGGGCCTGGAGCAGAGCCTGGGCCTGCTCTGACCTCTGCACACAGGGACAGACACAGGGACAGACACAGGGACAGACACAGAATTCCCAGAACTCCCAGAGTGACCAGGTTGGGAGAGACCTTCAAGGCCATGGAGTCCAGCCCAGCCCCAACCCCTCAACTGAACCCTGGCACCCAGTGCCACATCCAGGCTTTGTTAAACACACCCAGGCATGGGGACTCCACCACCTCCCCGGGCAGCCATTCCAGAACTTTCTCAGCCTTGCTGGAAAAACCTTTTCCCTGCTCTCCAGCCTGGATTTCCCTTGGTGCAGCTCGAGGCTGTGTGCTCTGGGTGTGTCAGTGCTGCTGGAGAAAGAGCCCAGGGCCAGCTGAGCCCAGGCCCCTTTCAGGAGCTGTGCAGAGTGAGGAGGGCAGCCCTGAGTCTCCTTTGCTCCAGGCTGAGCACCCCCAGCTCCCTCAGGGCTTCCTCACAGGGTTTGTGTTCCCAGCCCCTCTCCAGCCTCCTTGGCCCCTCTGCATGTGCTCAGTGTCCCCAGGTCCTTCCCAAGCTGAGGGGCCAGAGCTGGGCACAGCACTCCAGGTGTGCCCTCAGCAGTGCAGGGACAGAATGACCTCCCTGCTCCTGGGACAGACAGGGACAGACATTGGGACAGATTGGGACAGACACAGGGACAGCCAGGGACAGACTGGGACAGACAGAGGGACAGACAGAGGGACAGACACAGGGACAGAATGACCTCCCTGCTCCTGGGACAGCCTGGGACAGATTGGGACAGACACAGGGACAGCCAGGGACAGCCAGGGACAGCCAGGGACAGACAGGGACAGATTGGAACAGACAGGGACAGACAGGGATAGCCAGGGACAGACACAGGGACAGACACAGGGACAGTCAGGGATGCCCAGGGACACCCAGGAACAGACAGGGGCAGACAGGGACAGACAGAGGGACACTGAGGGACAGCCTGGGACCGACAGGGACAGACAGGGACAGACAGAGGGACACTGAGGGACAGCCAGGGGTTGGAGCTGGCCAGGGTTTCCATCGTTGCTCAAAGGCAGGAGCAGAGCACACCAAGTGAAGTTGCAGAAGAAGTGAACTTGCTCCAAACCCTTCTGCTGAGCTGAGCAGAGGCACAAATGGAGAAAGCCCTGCCCAGACCTCGAGCTGATTTGTTTGAGTACTTTGGGCTATTTCATTCTCAAGCTCCAGTTCGGCTCCTCTGATCTCCCTCTTCTCTCTTGCTCCCAGTCATTCATCATTCCCTTCATCAGGAGTGGTTTTCCAAACATGCTGGGGCAGCCTGAATCCCCTCCTGGAGCTCCCCATGGAGCCATCTGCTCTCTCCTCAGGCCCTTCATTAACAAGCTCCCCTCAGTGAAGGCTTGGGGTGCCCCAGGTGCTGTTTCTGCTCCCCAATTCCCCTGATTTGTCAGCCTGAACACAGAGTCCCTGTGCAGCTCCCCTCCCTCCCTGCCCCTGGGACAGTTGGACATTCGGGGATGTCTTTGTCACAGCTGATTATTCCAGCCTTGTTCCACAAGTGTCATTTCTCCTCTATTGTTCCCTGCTCCTCATTCTCCTTGTCTGGCAGCAAAGCAGGACAAGCAATTCCTGTCAGCTGCTCCCTGGCTGCAGTGAGGGCATGGAGGAGCTCCTGAGGTGTTCCAGGAGTGGAGCAGGGCTGGGACCCTTCACCTGCAGGGAGAACCTTGCTCAGGTTGATTTGTTAAAAATATGGATACTGATCTAGTACCGATATCCAAATGTGATGGACAAAAACTCTCTGACAGTTTAAAGTTAGAAAGTGTGTGTTTATTATGGGATAACCCCCAACTACACACCACAAATCACAGGTGATTCCAGAGCTCTTTTATCTACACAGGTATTGAATACCCAAAATACAAATACATGTTCATGACTTTGGTACATCCCATTCCCAATATGGATATTGATCTGGTGCTGATATCCAACTGTGATGGACAAAGACTCTCTAACAGTTTAAAGTTAGAAAGTGAATATTTATTGTGGGATAGCTCCCAAACACACACTGTGATTTACAGGTGATTCCAGAGTCCTTTTATCTACACAGGTATTGAATACCCAAAATACAAATACATGTTCATGACTTTGGTACATCCCATTCCCAATATGGATATTGATCTAGTGCTGATATCCAACTGTGATGGACAAAGACTCTCTAACAGTTTAAAGTTAGAAAGTGTTTGTTTATTGTGGGATAGCTCCCAAACACACACTGTGATTTATAGGTGATTACAGAGTCCTTTTATCTATACAAGTATTGAATACCCAAAATACAAATACATGTTCATGACTTTGGTACATCCCATTCCCAATATGGATATTGATCTAGTACCAATATCCAAAAACTCTGTGACAGTTTTAAGTTAGAAAGTGTTTGTTTATTGTGGGATAGCTCCCAAACACACACTGTGATTTACAGGTGATTCCAGAGCTCTTTTATCTGTACAAGTATTGAATACCCAAAATACAAATACATGTTCATGACTTTGGTACATCCCATTCCCCACTTTGTATGGTAATTAGTCCAAAAGCTATTAAGCATGGTAATTAGTTCAGAAGCTATTAAGCATGTGTAGTTTGTTCCTCAAAGTGGGTCGGTGGTCCCTTTCATGGGGAGGGGTCCCAAAATGAGGAAGTAAATGAAGTCTTCCTCATTCTGACCTTTCTATCCCTTCAATGCAAATGTGACAAATGAACCCTTGGTAGAACTCCCATTCCCCATCTTCAATTGGTTTCAGAACAGAGGAGCTACAATTGTCTTATGTTCCTAAAAGCCATTTATCAGTTTCTATATTCTTCATTATAAACCCAGCTAACCAAATATTGTGTTGACAAGCAATCAATTATATTAACTCTTAACTTCACCAAGGCCTACCCATTTATTTTGATTAACTCCAATAAAGTTTATCTCTAACTAAAACCTCAGCTCCTATAAAATCCCTAAATTCTTTAAAGTTTGTGTCTCAAGGTTCCTCACAGGGCAGGAGCAGTGTGGGGCAGGCAGCTCAGCAGCCAGGAAAAGCCACCTCAGAGGGAATCCCAGAATGGATCTGAAGGAATTTTAAGGATCACCCAGTGCCATGGGCAGGGACACCTTCCACTGTCCCAGGTGTCTCCAGGTCCCATCCAACCTGGCCTTGGAAATGAGAACTTATCCCAGTGCCTTTATTTTTAATCTAAGGTTGCAGGAGACATTTGGGATTTGCCCTCCTTGGCCACCCCTCAGCTCAGATCTGGTCAAAATCCCTTTGCAGAGGGCACAGATCCCTTTGGAGGTGGATTGGTGTATCCCAGCCTGGCACTTGCACTGCACAATCCCACGGATGTTACCTGGGAGCAGCAGCTCCCTGAGCTGTGGCCTCGTTGGAGCTCAGCAGCTGGGAGTCCTGGGAAGGAAGGGCTGGATTCCTTCTGGAAAATTCTGCTTGTTCTGGCATCTTCCTGCTCAGCCTTTGCAGCCTCGTATCCAGAATGGGGCAGGTGGATAAAGCTGCAATCCCAAATTCTAACATCAAATCAAAATTGCCAAATTTTCCCCACAGGAAAGATGTGGAGCTCTTGGAAGAAGCCCAGAGGAGGGCATGGAGTTGCTCCAGGACTGGATCCCCTCTGGAGCCAGGCTGGGAGAGCTGGGAATGTTCAATCTGGAGAAGAAAAGCTCCTGGCAGGGCCTGCAGGGGCTCCAGGAGAGCTGCAGAGGGACTGGGGACAAGGCCTGCAGGGACAGCACCCAGGGAATGGCTGCCAGTGCCAGAGGGCAGGGCTGGGTGGGATCTTGGCAATGAGGAATTGTTCCCTGGCAGGGTGGGCAGGCCCTGGCACAGGGTGCCCAGAGCAGCTGGGGCTGCCCCTGCATCCCTGGCAGTGCCCAAGGCCAGGCTGGGCACTGGGGACAGTGGGAGGTGTCCCTGCCATGGATCTGGATGAGCTTTAAGGTCCCTCCCAACCCAAACCATTCCATGATTCCATAAGTTTAGGCCTGCCTACAACAGCAGCTTAACCAAAGCCCTGTTTGTGCTCATGGACATGGCTGGGAGCACCTGTGGGCTGGGGTTTATGGCTGGAAGGCACCAAAAAGACATTCCATGGAATTCTGGGTTTTACCTGACTTTAATTCGATTAAAAAAACCCTTTGGCTGGGGTTTATGGCTGGAAGGCACCAAAAAGACATTCCATGGAATTCTGGGTTTTACCTGACTTTAATTCGATTAAAAAAACCCTTTGGCTGGGGTTTATGGCTGGAAGGCACCAAAAAGACATTCCATGGAATTCTGGGTTTTACCTGGCTTTAATTCCATTAAAAAACCCCTTTGGCTGGGGTTTATGGCTGGAAGGCACCAAAAAGACATTCCATGGAATTCTGGGTTTTACCTGACTTTAATTCGATTAAAAAAACCCTTTGGCTGGGGTTTATGGCTGGAAGGCACCAAAAAGACATTCCATGGAATTCTGGGTTTTACCTGACTTTAATTCCATAAAAAAATCTCCTTTGGCTGGGAACAAAAAATGTCCTGGCAACTCCTGGTCCTGGTGAGCGTGCCTGGGGTGGGACTTCAGGATGAGGCCATTCCTCAGGTGTTTTCCCTGACTGCAGGGTGAAGGGTTTGGGATTTTGAGAGCTCTGAGGCAGAGGGGAACTCTGCTCCTGGGGATTCTTTGGGGCTCCCAGCAGGCCAAGGTGGGGATTTTGGCTCCTGCTCTCCCTGCTTGGCCCTCTGAAGGTGCCAGCGTGTGTTTGGTTCAATTCCTGGGAATGCTGACACAATCCATCCCAATTTTCTCGAGCTGGGCCCTAATTAAGGCTGGGCAGGCAGAGGTGGAGCAGACATGGGGTGATTGTTTGCTCCTTACCCAGCTGGGTGTTCCTGAGGGAATTGCTGCTTCTCCAGGTGCTGCCAGCTCCTCCTCTGATCCCAGGCATTCCACATCTTCCATCTTGGCTGGATTTTTCCTTTTGTTCAGCTGGAAAACTGTAACAAGCTCAGGTTTCCCTTCCAGCTGAGCCTTTCCTGAGGTAAAATTGAATTATTGTGTCCATTGCTCCTGTATGGGCTGATAAAGAGCTGCCACAGTGCATGGACTAGGCCTTGCACTGCTGCATTTTCCCCTTTTTTTTTAATTTCCTGAGGAATCTCAAGCCTCAAATCCCCTCTTGGGTTTTTTTTTTTTTTTTTTTCCCTTAAATGAATGAGGTATCACTTCAGGTTGAAACCTAAACTGCTGCCCCCCTCCTTGCCCCCGAGGAGAGGTTGGATTCAGCTCATCCTCTTGCCTCCAAACCTCAGTGCCTTGGATATTCAATGACATTCCAGCCTGGACCACACCAGGAGCTCTGCGCTGGGCATCTCAATTCCAGGGCTGGCCACTTCTCCTCCCCGCCAGTTCCTCCTGTCATGTGGGCTCTGCGGTGCTGGAGGGCAATGCTTGACCTAAAAAAATGAAGGAATTATTTTCAGATGTCCCCCAAGAGTGGCACTTCCAGCCCTGGAGAAGTGGTGGCATCTCAGAACAATTGATTGGAAGAAGTGGTGGCAGCTTTCCCAGAAACTGCACTCCCTGGCACGGAGCTGGGGGAAGTTTCCTTGCTGAGGAGGAGACTCCATGTGGGAACTGCCAGGGACAGTGGGAAGTGCAGCTTGGATGGGTTTCAGCCCCCTGATCCCCAGAAATGAGAATCCCAGGAACTTTCTGGCTCAGGTAGGGAGGAGGGATCAATGGAGGAGGACTGGGAGCTTCCTGAGCTTCCATCATCTGGGGTTGGAGACCTTTTCTGAGCTCTCCTCACCATGTGCCCCACCAGCCAGGGCTTCTCCCTACCCAGGTGCCTTTTATTTCCATTCTAAGGTGGTAGAAGGTAACTGGAACTTGCCCTCCTTGGCTGCCCAGCAGCTCAGGACTCTCCAAGTTCTCTTTCCAGAGTGATTTGGAGGTGGATTTGAATATTCCAGCCTGCACAATTTGACAGCTGATTATCTGGGAACAGTAGTAGTAGTTGTTATTATTATTATTATTATTATTATTATTATTATTATTATTATTATTATTTCGTTATCATTATCTTTATCATTATTTTTCTTTATAATTCTCTTTATCTTTGTTATTTACTTTACTATTCTCTTTATGTTTGTTATTATTTTTCTTTATTATTCTCTTTATTCTCTTTATATTTGTTATTGTTATTATGATTATTTTGAGTGGTTATTGAGTTTTTGAGTTGTTAAGAGGGAGAAAAAGGAGGAGAAGAAAAAGGAGAAGAAGAAGAAAAAGGACAAGAAGAAGATGGAGGAGAAGGAGGAGAAGGAGAAGGAGAAAAAGGAGAAGGAGAAGGAGATGGAGGAGAAGGAGAAAAAGGAGAAGGAGGAGAAGGAGAAAAAGGAGAAGGAGGAGAAGAAGAAGATGGAGGAGAAGGAGGAGAAGAAGAAGATGGAGGAGAAGGAGAAGGAGGAGAAGAAGGCGAAGGAGAAAAAGGGGAAGGAGAAGGAGGAAAAGGAGAAGGAGAAGATGGAGAAGAAGGAGAAAAAGGAGAAGGAGAAGTTGTTGTTTTTATCTCATTGGTGCTCAACAATTGGGAGCCTGCAGGCATTCCTGATAAGACCTGGAAAGGACTGGGAGGGTTTCAGCTCAGGAGTTTGGGCTTTTCCCCGTGGCCTGGGCCAAACTCCACAGGAATATGAGGCAGGAAAAGTGCTCTGGGCAGGGAGGGAGATCTGGAGCTGCTGGGGTTGAAACTGGGGTTGTGCTGCCTCACGATGGGAATTTGCTGAATCCCAAAGTTCTCTCTGGGTTCCTGGTGGCAGGGGAATGATGCAGGTAAGGCTGGGAATGGTGGAAACCTGTGCAGAGCCACAAGGGCCCCCTGAGCCTCCTTTTCTCCAGGCTCAGCCCCTGCCCAGCTCCCTCAGGGATTCTGCAGCCCCTGCCCAGCTCCGTTCCCTGCCCTGGACACGCTCCAGCCCCTCCAGGGCTCTCCTGCAGGAGCAGAACTGGGCACAGCCACAGTGGGAATTGCTGCCAGTGGGTCTGCTGGGCAGGAGGCTGCTCCTGGCTGGGACAATGCAGGTGTGGAATCTCACTTTAGGATTTGCTCTGCCAAACATTGCAATTCCCTCACTGGGACAATGAGGAAAACAGAAGCTTCTTCTCCAGGGAAGTGCAGAATTCCCCACCTTTTCTGGGTTGTTGTTTCTGTTCTGTCTCTTCCCTTGTCTGTCCCAAAACCCCACACTGGAAGGGGAGGTGGGGCTGTCACTGCATGGAAATGGGGATCCAGGCTGGAATGAGCCTGGTGCTGCTGAGGAAGGTGTGGAAATCTCCCTGTGATGGGACAGAAACCCTGCCTGAGGTGGCAATGGAGCCACCAGGGCTGTCCCTCCCTGGCCCTGGCTGCTGGATTACAGCAGGTCAGGAAATCCAGGATTGGAGGGAGGGTGTCCAGGCTGGAAGTGCTGGGAGCTTGCAGGGGTTGGGAAGGGCCTTTCTGGGAGTTTGGCTCTGCCCCCACACGTGGGAAACTCCAAACCCCCACCCTGGGAATCCTGTTGGTTTTTATTTCGAGCAGATCTGGGGTGGGGAGAGAGGAGGATGGGGCTGATGATCCTGAATGTGTCCTGGAGCTCAGGAGGACAAATCTCCAGGGCTCCAGACACAGAGGGTGTTGCTGGAACTGTTTGGAGGTGAATGGGGGCAAATGGCCAAGTGCTGGGTCCTGCCCTTGGGTCACAACAACCCCAGGGAGCTCCAGGCTGGGCAGAGGGGCTGAGAAAGGCCCTGGGGGTGCTGGGGACAGGGGCTGGACACGAGCCCAGGGGTGCCCAGGGGGGCAAGAGGCCCCTGGCAGCTGGGCTGGATGAGGAATTGTGTGTGCAGCAGGAGCAGGGCAGGGATTGTCCCTCTGTGCTGGGGTCCCTCCAGGGCTGGGCCCAGTTCTGCTCCTGCAGGAGAGCCCTGGAGGGGCTGGAGCGTGTCCAGGGCAGGGAACAGAGCTGGGCAGGGGCTGGAGAATCCCTGAGGGAGCTGGGCAGGGGCTGGAGAATCCCTGAGGGAGCTGGGCAGGGGCTGCAGAATCCCTGAGGGAGCTGGGCAGGGGCTGGGGCTGGAGCAAAGGAGGCTCAGGGGCCCTTGTGGCTCTGCACAAGTCCCTGCCAGGAGGGCACAGCCGGGGGGGTCGGGCTCTGCTCCCAGGGAACAGGGACAGGAGCAGAGGGAACGGCCTCAGGCTGGGCCAGGGCAGGCTCAGCTTGGACAGCAGCAGCAATTTGCCCATGGAAAGGGAGCTCAGGCCTTGGCAGGGGCTGCCCAGGGAGCTTTGCAGTGCCCAGCCCTGCAGGTGTCCCCTGCAGGTGGCACTGAGTGCTCTGGGCTGGGGACAAGGTGCCCATGGGGCACAGCTGGCACTGCATGGGCTGGCAGGGCTGGGCCAGCCCCAGGGATCCTGAGATTGTGTGGAATTTCACATTTTGAACCTCTCTTCTCTCTGTGGGCAGAGAAGGGCCTTGGCCTTGCCTGGCA
This sequence comes from Molothrus ater, assembly GCF_012460135.2. NCBI lineage: Eukaryota > Metazoa > Chordata > Aves > Passeriformes > Icteridae > Molothrus > Molothrus ater. Next base: position 1,368,001 of record NC_050479.2, on the reverse strand, counting down.
GCAGAGCTGGCTCAGCCTGGTCCCCCTGTCCCTGTTTGTTATCATCTCATTATCAATTCTCTTGCTGATAACAGCTCCTACACCAGCCTTGGCTCTCTGGGCTTTGGGGTGAACCAGAAATCTTCCATTAAAGAGTTTTTCACATGCCATGAGAGCCCCAGAGGGCACAAAGTTCCTAAGCCAGACTATCCCACAAGATTTAACACTGCCATGAACTCTCCTCTGCCGCTTCTGGGGTTTGCAGTCCTTGAACTCCAGAAACATTTTACCTCCAATTCATGCTTGACCTGAAACTTCTCCAAGGCTGAATCCTGCCCTGGGCTGACTCTGCCAGGCTCAGTGGAAATTTTAAAGTAGGTTATTGCAGATGTGCATTTAGACTTCACCAAGTGCTGGATTTCTGGAGCTGCCTCATCTCATGGAAGGCCCCAACAGGACTGGAAAAAATGTGTGTGTGCTTCCCTCTTCCTTATCTCCAGGAATATCCAGAAAATCATCCTGGTTTTTACAAAACATGATTGTGCTCTTTGCCCCAGGGAATTTCTGTGGCAGAAAATTCCCCAGGCTGGTTTTGGACCTGTTTGGGAAGGATTTCCTTTCACTAGTCCCAAATGGATGGAGCTGGAATCTCCTCCAGGGAGTGCCTGTGGCTCTTCAGGGACATCATATATGGGGTATTTATATATATATACAATTTTAAAATTATTCTAAAGTTATTTATATTTATATTTATATTTATATTTATATTTATATTTATATTTATATTTATATTTATATATCATTAATATGTATTAGATATATATTACATAATATTATATATTTTATACGTATAACATTATATATATAATATATAGGATATGTATTATATACATAATACCTCAGGGGTATATATTATATTACATTACATTACACTACATTACATTATATTATATTATATTAGTAATGTGGGTATTGTCATCTGAGCAGCAGCAATGCACAAATGTGGTGAGGAGGGAGTGATTTCCTCCAAGAGAATGGGGTTTTTCAATCTTGCTGTAATCCTGCTCTTAAATCTCATCAGCCAGGATGACTTTTTAATATAATTTGTATCCAGAAAATTGAAATCTAGAAAATAGCAGGTTTTTTTTTTTTTCTGGGGGAGAGGAATGAGTTAGAGAAAAGCCTTTAGTCTGCAACCTGAATTGTGGCCCTCTCATCCCACACCCTTGTGCACAGTCATGCTGCAGCTGGAAAACCAAATATCAGGATGGGAGGCATTTACTAAATCACTCATCAGGTTTAAACTTGGAATTAAATCCATTTCTGGCCAGTCTGTGACAATGTGACACCAAGGGAACTTCATGGGCTGCACTTCAAGTGCAGATCTCAATTTGTGTTGCATTTGGCCACAAAGTTGGGTGCAGTTCAGGCCCCGTTCCAGTGTCACTTGGATGGCTCAGGGATCTTGTTCTTTTCCCTTTGTGCCCCAGAACTGTTGGCTCAGTTGGGGAAGAGCTGTGTTGGCATCCAGGTGAGCTGTGCACAGATTCCCTGCTGGTCTGAGCAAATCCCAGGGGAATTTCAGTGGTGGGGAAATGTCAGCTTGGGAGAATCCCAGAATGGAGTCATGGAGGGTTTGGGATGCAAGGGTCTGGAAAGGGCATCCAATCCCACCCCTGCCATAGCTGGGGATGCCACTCACTATCCCAGGCTGCCTTGGGCACTGCCAGGGATCCAGGGCTGGAATTCCATGCCAGCCCTGCCCACCCTGCCAGGAACAATTCCTCATTGCCAAGATCCCAGCCAGCCCTGCCCTCTGGCACTGGCAGCCATTCCCTGGGTGCTGTCCCTGCATCCCCTGGAAATTGTCTCTCTCCAGCTTTCCTGGGGCTCCTCCAGGCCCTGCAAGGCCACCCTGAGCTCAGCCCAAAGCTTCTCCTGTGCAGGTGAACAATCCCAGCTGTGCCAGCCTTTCCTCCCAGCAGAGCTGCTCCATCCCTCTGCTCATCCTGGAGCCTCCTCTGGGCTCTCTGCAGCAGCTCCAGCTCCTCCCTGGGCTGGGCCCAGGCCTGGGGCAGCTCTGCAGGTGGGAAATCACCTGAGGACAGGGGCACAGGGGCACAATCCCAATCCCAATCCCAAACCCTCTCCTGATCCCAGCTGGGGGCTCAGGGCTGGGGCAGGTCCAGCTCTCCCAGGGCAGCTCCCTATGCTCATCCCAGCCTGGATTGATGCCAGGCTGTCCCAATCCATGTTCAGCACCAGCATTTTGGCTTTTCCCAAAGGATTCACAGGCCAGGAGCTCCTTGGGACACAGGAGCTGCTGCCAGGGCAGGGCCACAGGGAGCCATCCCTGCCCCTCTCCAGCTCTGCCCTGGCACTTTCATCCCTCCCATTTCCTAACCCAGCAACGACATTGTCTGCCCTGCCCTGAGGGAAGTGTTGTGAAAATAAAGGGATGGGAATTGTGAAAATAAAGGAATTGGAGTTGTGCAAGGCCAGAGAAGCAGCTTTTCAGAGGTGTTTATTCAAATACAGACAAATATGTAGGGCAGTAGAAGCAAACACTCCCAGCAATGCTGGACCTCATTATTCCTAACTCCATTTAAAACTCTGGCTGCATTTCTGGGCTCCTGAAGAAACTGAGGAGTCTTTAGGCCTTGGGAAAGCCTTGGAATGACACCCAAAGAGGAACCAGTAAGGAAGTGAACAAGTGTACATTTAAGGGTATAAGGAAGTTTATTGTGGGAGATAAGGGCTTTGTTTGGAGGCAGTTGGAACTGTGTGCTGTAAATAATGTTTGCTAACACAGGATGGCTGTGGGGAAACAAACTGTGGAAAAGTTGTTGGGAGAGTCTGGCTGGTGCCACGTGTGGAGGGAGCATGGGCTGGAGGAAAAACCTCCCAGGGTTGTGTCATTAAAAACTCTTATCTGAGGGTGTTGATAGGAGAGAGGGAAATGAGGCTTCTGCAACCCTGCTGTGGGTTTGGAGGGAGCCATTCCCTGTGCAGATTCCTGGGGTTTTTGGGAAATAACAGGAAAGGGATTGTGTGGCAAGATGGAGCCAGGTGGGAGCTGGGCTCTGCTCCCAGGGAACAGGGACAGGAGCAGAGGGAACGGCCTCAGGCTGGGCCAGGGCAGGCTCAGCTTGGACAGCAGCAGCAATTTGCCCATGTAAAGGGAGCTCAGGCCTTGGCAGGGGCTGCCCAGGGAGCTTTGCAGTGCCCAGCCCTGCAGGTGTCCCCTGCAGGTGGCACTGAGTGCTCTGGGCTGGGGACAAGGTGCCCATGGGCACAGCTGGCACTCCGTGACCTTGGAAATCTTTTCCAACCCCAGGGATTTGGGGATTCCATGAACATTTCACTGCTGAAATTGAGGAAATCTCTCCTAAGGATGTGTGTTTTCCCTAAGATTTATAATGAAATTCACTTGGACTTTGATGGCAGAAGATAAAACCAAGACAGAGATAAACCAAATTTCAGGCTTCTGCTAAATTTTAGGATCCTGGGAATAGCAAAGCTCTCCAGAGGGAAATTCCTTCCAGTGATACCATAATTCACCAGCTCCAACTCTCCTCCTGGGAGACAGCACAATGCAATCAGCTGAACCTTTCAGAACAAACAAGAAACAGAATTTTACCTGAGTTCAGTGCCTGTCACTCCAAATTTCATCCCAAATTGTTGAAGTTTGCTGAGGTGACAGGTCCAGAAAATCACACTGTGCTGTTTCACTCCTTGGCAGCTGCTCCTGGCAGTGCCAGCTGGACTTGGTGGATGTTGGTTTCTTTTCCAGCTTCCCCCTCTGCAGAGCCCTTGGGATTTGAGATGCATTTCAGAATGTGGCCTTCCAAAGTCAGGGCACCAAGTGGGCCTGGCTGCCTCCCAGGCCATGTCTGGGAGAATTGCTTTTTTATTCCTCTTTGGAATGTGGTCAATTTATAAGCTGTCCCCACACCCTTTCTCTGCAGGAGTCACTTCATTTCTTTGTGAGCTTTGCTGTTAAACTGTGCATAATTTGGGGTTTTTACTGTTCTCTCCCTGCTTTTGAGGCCGCTTTGTGAGTTTTGAAAAGATGTTAATTTTCCTTTTGTTGTTTTCTGTCGACCACTTAATCCTTTTCCCATTCCAATTGTTTTTCTTATTGCTCTCCTCCAACTTTTCTGTTGTTTGAAATGTCTGTCATCCCAAACTCGCCTTTGTTCTCCCAACAATGATTTTGGGAGCCTCCCTGCTGAGGAACATTCCAAATGTGTGTGTGGCTGTGGATGGGGGATTTTGGCCTCCCCTGCTCTCCTTCCTTCATCTGGGCTATCAGCAGATCCCAGCAGCTCCAGGCCTTCCCTTGGAATCTGATTGCCAGGCAGAGTCACCAGCAGCTGGATATCCCTCAGACTCCACCAGGGTGGATTTATTTTATCAATTTTGGGCTGACCACGACTCCACTTCAGCTCAGAAAATGAATTGAAGTCTCCCAAACCTCCCAGCAGCTCTGCAAACATTCAGGAGCTGTGTCCTTATCCTTCCTACCCAGTGGAAGCAATCCAAAATCGTGACTCATTCCCTCAAAAAGAATGGAGAATGGGCTGAAATCCCTGGGGGTATTTTCTGATCAGAGGGGAAGTCCAGATATTTATCAGGTACTAAAATATTTTCGTTTCAGCTCAGAGAATTTCACCTCAAAAAACCTTGGTCCCTCATAACCATCTCCAAAGGTGTGGGAATCACACCTGGGGGCAATTCTGAGAATTTTGGGGTGGCAAGGGCTGGATCTTAAAGATATTTGGGTGCCCAGGGTTCGGTAATAGCAATATTATCTCCCTGAGCCTAGAGTGGAGGTCCTTAACTCAATTCCAACCCAGATCCTGCAGGAATTCAGTAACTAAAGAGCCACTGGATGGAAATGGGACAGGGATGCTCCATTATTGTCTCCAGGTGGAAGAGTGGAAGTGCCAAAGAGGAGGAGAGGATTTAGGACTGTGGCTTCTGCAGGCACAGAGAAACCTCTGCAAACAGACAGGGGTTTTGGGATGGGTGGAATTCAAGGAACCTGCTTGGAACTTCTTGGAACCTTCTGGAAAACTTCTTGCTGTTGGATTCATTTCCATGGATATTGCAGCAGTGGGATTTGAAAGTCTTTGCACCCACACCAAAATTACAGCTTCTGTTCACTGCTGTAACAGCTCAGCATTTCCAGGTGGGTTTATCCTGGGTGGATGTGGCTTAGGAATGGGAATCACCGAGCTGCTCCAAAAAATGGGCTCCTTTAGGAGAATCCATCACCCACATTTGCCATTCCCACCCAAAAACGGTTCCATTCCTTTTAAAAGCAAATTAGGGATTGGCTATGAGGCTTTTAAATGTGTGACCTTCCACCAAACCATCCTGGACTAGAATTCCTGAGGGAACGCTGCAGGACACCAACCATTCCATCCAGGTACCATCCCTGGGGACTGGAACTGGATTACAGAGGGCAGATTCTCACTCTCACCACGGAAAACTGGAAATCCTGGGAGAAATCCAATTTTTCCAGGGCATTTAAGTCAACAGCTGGGCTTGGAGCAGCTGAAGTTGGGTGGTTGTGGTGACATCTCCTCGCAGGCCCAGTGCAAGGCTGCAGTGTCACAGAATCACGGAATGGTTTGGAAGGACATTAAGGATCATCCCATTCCATCCCTGCCATGGGCAGGGACACCTTCCACTGTCCCAGGCTGCTCCAAGCCCTGTCCAACCTGGCCTTGGACACCTCCAGCCTCTCCTACCCCACCACCACACCCTCTACACAACTGGAGCCCTCCTATTCACAGGGAAAGGTTTTTCTCCTTCCCTGAAATTGTGCCAATTCCTTAAGGATCATCCCAGCCCTGGTTTGGAGAACTCTGAGTCCCAGGCAAGGAGCAACTGCTTTGCCTGGAGGAAACTTTTGACCTTGGGAGTGTCTGGGCTGGTGACAATCTGAGCTTTTAGGAGAACTGAGCAGCAATTTCTCCAGGATTCTGGCTCCAAGGGAGGTGCTTTGCCCAGGACAGGGTCACAGAATCATGGAATGGTTGGAAGGACCTTAAGGATCATCATGGGCATCATCATGGACAGGGACACCTTTCTGTGTCCCAGGCTGGTCCAAGCCTCAGTGTCCAACCTGGCCTGGGACACCTCCAGCTTCTCCTACCCCACCACCACTCTCTCTACACAACTTTAGACCTCCCACCTTCAGGAAAAGTTTTTCTCCTTCCCTGAAATGGTGCCAATTCCTTAAGGATCATCCCAGCCCTGGTTTGGAGAACTCTGAGTCCCAGGCCAGGAACAACAACTTTACCTGTAGGAAAATTTTAACCTTGGGGTGTCTCTGGGCTGGTGACAATCTGAGCTTTCAGGAGAACTGAGCAGCAATTTCTCCAGGATTCTGGCTCCATGGGAAGAGATTTTTCCAGGACACCAGCTTGGGAATCACTCCCTGCTGCAGCTCAGGAGTTGTCCCCTGGCAGATACGATCTTCCCTCGGTAAATTCATTAAGTACACAAACACAAAGACTCCCTTTGGACAATTAGGACCACAAGGGAGGGGTTGGGAAGATGATTGCTCCCTCCTGGGAAGAGATGAAAGCCTCCAGTGGGAAAGAGATTTTTCCTGATAGATCTTCAGATTAAACCCGAGGGGCTGCTTTAGCTGGAAGTCTGCCTTCTGTTTTGTATCAATAACTGGATTTCAAATGCTTGGCTCCCACTCCTGTTTGTAGGTAATGGTTCTTTGTTGAGCTCCCTCTGCTTTCTTGGAGGTGGATTAGGACATAATTAAATATGAGGAACTCTAACGAAAACCATGGGTCTATCAAAGCAAATTAACTGCTGGGTCTGGTTTGGAGCTTGGGAGAATCACTGCAAACAATGGATTTGTTCCATCTTCCCTGGGTACTTCACTTCTGCCCTGTCTATTTGCAGCAGAATCCTGGGATTTGTTGCAAGCAAACAGAAAATCATAATTTTCTTGAGCAAACACAAAGGAGAGGGAGCTCCTCATGTTTATTCATGCCTCCGTGGCAACTACTTGGTGTAAAATCTACTTAAGCCCCTCTTTCACTACTAGAGATGGGAAAAGGAGCCTTTTTGGAAATGAAAACCAGGGAATTTCCCTCTTGTTGCAGCTGCAATCAGAGTTTGTTAAATGGCAAAGAATTTGTGCCTGGCGAGTGGGGCATCACTAAAGATTCCCTGAGTTCATGCAGAGACAGAAATTCAGGAGGTATCAGAGCCAGGGCTGGGTTTTGTCCATGGCTCCATGGGCAAGTGCAGCTTCCCAAGGCTGCCCATGGAAGGGCAGAGCTGCTCTGTGGGACAGGGCAGGAGTTTCTGCCAAGGACAAACGTTTAAATGTAAGAAAAGCTGAAAATTCAGGTGCTGGTGGGAAAGGCCTTCATGTTTTGGGGTGAATTTGAAGGTGAATGAGTTTCCATCTGTCCCAGCTTTGCCTGTCCTCAGGCTCAGCCCATCCTTTGGTGGTTGCTGCATCTGGAGAGGCTGAAGAGCAGCTGGAACAGAGCCAAAGGAAGGTTTGGCTGCCCAAAAATCCAACTCCCTCCCTTCCTATGGTTGCTGGAGTTGGGGATGTGCTTCTTGCACTCAGAGGTGTGTGTGTGTGTGTGTTAATGAAGGGCTTTGGAGCTGCTCTCATTCCCTTTTTGGCTCTTTCATTATTTGCTCCCAGCACCAGGAGCCCTGGGCAGACCAGCTGGATCCTGTGGTGGGAGGGAGGAGGAGCAGGGGAGCATCCACCTGGATTTCTGCTGCCCTTGGACAGCTCTTGGCATGCCTGGCTTTCCCAGAGGAGCAGCAGCTCAAATGTCCACGCTGGGCTTGGCTCTCCAGAGATTTGAGGACATCTCCCACCCTTGGGCTGCTGGGCAGGGATAGGACAGTGGGACAACCAGCCCTGGAGCTTTTCACCCTGCAGCTGGAAATCCTCTGGGAATTCTCTAGCCTTTCTGTGTGAAAATGAGAGCAAAAATTTCCACTCCAGTCCTGCATGTGGTTTTCCCTTCCTCAATTTGTTTGCTGAGTCCACTTCCCTGGCTGAGTGCACACTGAACACAACATTGTGAACAGAAATATCATGAACAGAATTCTGAGCAGAAACATCACTGAGTTCTCCAGGTTTCCTCTCACTTTCTGCAAACAGGGAGAGATTTGCAAACAGGGAATTCTGTGGGAGGAGAATCAGCTTTGAACACTGAATTATCAGCTGTTTGTAAAGACCAATTCCAGTGATTGTTCCCCCTTTGGCAGGGCCGTGGTTTGTGCTGAAAGCACTCCCAGTTTAACCCAGTTTCCATGATGGGATGTGAGCTCCAGCATGGAAAGCCTGGTTAATGGTGAATTATCAAATATTCTGGGAAAAGATTCCTCCTGGGAGGGTGGGGAGGGGCTGGGATGGAATTCCCAGAGCAGCTGGGGCTGCCCCTGGATCCCTGGCAGTGCCCAAGGCCAGGCTGGGCACTGGGGCTGGGAGCACCTGGGACAGTGGGAGGTGTCCCTGCCATGGCAGGGGTGGCACTGGGTGGGATTTGAGATCCCTCCCATCCCACCCCATCCACAATTCCCCATTTCTCTAACTCAGCTGCACACAGATTCATTCCCACTTTGGTTGGTTCCCAGAGGATCCCTCAGGCCCAGCTGCAGCTGCAGTGCCATGGATGCCATGAGCATTCCAGGGGGAAGGAGAGGCCAGGGCAAGGTGGGACCTTCCCAGCACCACCCTCTGCTCATCTGCAGGCTCAGACTCCAGACAATCCCAGAATCCCAGAAGGATTTGGGTTGGGAGGGATCTTAAATCCCACCCAGTGCCACCCCTGCCATGGCAGGGACACCTCCCACTGTCCCAGGCTGATCCAACCTGGCCTTGGGCGCTGCATTGCACTGCAAAAAGCATTGATCAGTGCCCAGAAAGATTTTGTGATTAAAAGAAAGAAATTAAAAAAAAAAAAAAAAAACAACCAAAATATGTGGGGTCAACTTTCTTCCTGATGTTTGTTTTACTCATTTCCAGAAAACAGCTCTGGAGCTGTGCTGTAAAATCACCAACAAACTGATGGACGCATTGGTGAGGTGACAAAATGATAACAAAAAAGCAGAGGGGGAAAGGGGTCTCTTATAGTAGAGGAAATGTATTTGAATATCTGTATAGAGGCTTTGCCCCAGAGGTCCCGGTTGCCCTTGATGGGCTGCAGCTGTGATGTCCTTAACTGGGCTGCAGCTGTGACCAATGGAGATAACTGGGATAAAAGGGGGTGGGTTGGGCAGGCAGGGGGGGCCTTGGAGGAGCTCTGAATTGGGTGAGAACAGCATGTAGCAGAAGGAGTCGGTGAAGCTCTGTAGCCATGAGGATACACCAAAGAGGTATGGACTTTAGAAATCTGAGAAAATCATTATGGGACTCTAAAGAAATAATAGAACAAGAACCGTTGGTGACCCCGATGTGATAGTTAACAGAAGATAAGACGGCCAACAGCTGTGACAGAACAGCCAAGAGCTGCAGTGGTCTAGAGAAATAATAGAAGAACAACAGCCTTTTTCTGCTCCCAGTGAGGGCAGAGGAAAGTTCTGGAACAGCCAGAAGGAATAACAGAAGAGAAATTCAAATCAAGCCAACCAATTGTTTCACTTCTGTAGCTGACCTGTAAAAATGAGCACTTTCATATTTTCTTCCAGAGATGCAGGGGCAGCCCCAGCTGCTCTGGGCACCCTGTGCCAGGGCCTGCCCACCCTGCCAGGGAACAATTCCTCATTGCCAAGATCCCACCCAGCCCTGCCCTCTGGCACTGGCAGCCATTCCCTGGGTGCTGTCCCTGCAGGCCTTGTCCCCAGTCCCTCTGCAGCTCTCCTGGAGCCCCTGCAGGCCCTGCCAGGGGCTCTGAGCTCTCCCTGGAGCTTCTCCTCTCCAGGCTGTGCAGAATTAGAATAATCCAACAATATTAAAGTGCATTTTTATGGAAGGCTCCTCATTCCTGGAATTTGAAAGTCAAAGTGGCTTTTTCAATAAATTCCTTGGATTTCCTTGGTAAAAATGTCAGGCTTTGATTCCATTTTCTTGTCTTCCATGGGGAAAACAGAGCTAAAAAGTCTTGACTGTGCCTGGCAGCCTAATTTTACAGAAACTGTTTGTTGTGAAGCTCGTTGTCATCTGCCTGCCTGAATTTTTGGGATTATATTTTATTTTTATTGTGGAAAACTGGAAAATAATTCATGGAGAGGATTGAAAAATTCAGTGGAAGACTGAAAATTAATTAAATTCAAATGAATTAAAATACATGTGTTTAGCAAATATGTCTTTTTTAACATAAAAACCAACTTGGAATTCCAAGTGTGTCCTGAAAATAATCCCTGGCTTAGTTTCTACTGGAACACATTAGCTCAGACTAATTTTAGGCTGGCTCGTGGGCTGGCTCTGGGATCCAGAGTGAAAACCTGCTGCCCAGCACGATCCTGGACTCAGGAATCAGGCTCCTGCTCCCAGCTTCCTTTTGGAGGAGCCTCTCCCTGCCCCTTTCCCATCTGGTGTGCCCAGGAGAAAACTTGGATGCTTTGAGACATCCTGTGTTGGTTTCACTGCCTGAGAAAAATGGGATAAGGGAAGGAATAGAAGGAAGACGTTTTCTGGGATTTGCTGCAGGAATTTGTTGATTGGAGTAGGTTGGATAAAATTCCATGTGTTTTTCTCTGTGTCAGAGAAATAAAGGGAAGGGTGGTGTCAAAAGCCAATATTCCCCAAAATATTCCTGCCCAGGATTCTGTGGTGGCTTTCCCTGGAATTCTCTGGCATTTCTCCCTCACAGCATCATCATTCCTCCCCTACACTGAATGTTGGGAAGAAATTCCTCCCTGGAAGGCAGGATGGAATTGGGGCTTGGAGCAGCCTGGGACAGTGGAAGGTGTCCCTGCCATGGGAATGGGATGATCCTTAAAATCCCTTCCACCCCAAACTATTCCATGATTCCACATCCAAACAACCCCTTGTGCCATAATGGTCCTGGATCCCCACATCTGTTCCCATTTTTAAGGCTGGAATTTCAATCATTTGGCCCAATTTGCTCTTGCCAAGCCCAGTAAAACTGCTCAGGATCATCTTCTAGGAAGTGGGAAAAGGGGAGTTTTATTTAATAGGAATTTCTGCTTCCTATTTATTTAATAGGAATTTCTGCTTCCTGTCTTGCTGACAGCTCCATAATTCCCTGTTTTTCCATTTTTCCAGGGAAGTGCTTTGCTTTCTATTCCCCAGCCACTCAAGGCTCTCAGATTCCTGCTGCTGGCTCCTCCTCATGCCATGGATTTCCTCAGATCCTGATGATTTGGAAATCCCTAATTTGCCAGAAATCCTTAATTTGTTAGAAATCAATAATCTGTTAGAAATCCACCATTTGTCAGAAGCTCCTAATTTGTCAGAAATCTTCTTCACTAAGGTGTTTCCCACCTTGGTTTTTCCTTGGGAACATTAAATCCAAGTTAACTCTCTTTCTGTCTCGTCCCTTTTTATTTTTCATGGGATCATGGATCTCTCTCCTGGATGAACCTCCACAATTATTCCCCTCTTTCTGTGAGCACACAAAATCCATTCCCATGGATCTGACAGCTCTGTGGGATTTCCCACATTCCTGCTTGGAAAAGCACCACTTTTACTCCTTTAATTTATTTTTATTGCCTTTATCCCTCATCACTCAACATTCCCTCGCACTCCTGGCCTTTCCCTGCTCCATTCCCCCATCCTCAGCTCTGTTTTGGCTCCTGTGATGTGCACGAGCCCTGTTTGATGTTCTGGCCACTGAGGGCTCCATTCTGCATCCTGACCTTCCTTTGGAATCCTGTGGCTTCCCAGTGCACTTTTAATGGAGTCTCCACCACTATTCCCAATTATCTTTCCAGAAAATTCCCCTCCAGCTGCTGGACTGGGATCTCCTGGGGTCCATTATTTCTGTTCTCACAGCTCCTTTTCCTTGGAATGCTGAACTTCATCCCAATTATCTCCCAGTTTATCACTCGTCCCTCACTTGGAACCGGGCAAAAAGTCCCAGCCCAGCCACCCCAGCCTTCTCCAAATCCCATCCCAAGCTGCACTCAGCTGCTCCAGGCACTGAATTCCTTGTCCAAGACTTTTCCATGTCCCATCAGATATTCTTGGGAAAACTCCTTTGTCCCTCTCTCCTTTTTAAAGTGGTTTTTAGGAGGTTTTTCAAGTGAAATTGGTGCTGTTTTCCCAGCTCTGTTTTTAACCTGATGTTACACAATCTCTCCCCTTTTTGGTTTTTTTTTTTTTGGAATCATGGCTCTCTCTCCTGGATGGACCTCCACAATTATTCCTGCCTCTCCTTCCTGTAGTGCTACTCTGAATTTGTCCTCCCAGTGATTTTTGACCATGTTGGGCCCTTTAAGGAAGGATCTCCCCACTGGATAATCCAAATCCTGCTCTCCATCGTGTCCCTGAGCTCCCCAAAGCCACAGAAACCCAGCAGGAGCTGATGTTTGGAGAAATTAATCCCCAAAACTTCCCTTCCTCTTCTTTTCCTGGGTTTGTTTTGGTTGTGTTGCTGTTTGCTTTGTAACCACCCACAACACAAAAAGAACCCTGGATTATCCCCCCAAAATTCCTGCAATAAAAGCTCCCTAATCCCAACCCTTGGCTCCCTCCTCAATTAGCAGATTCCTAATTTAGGGGGAAACAGCTCCTTTTGCTTCTGCTTAAATTCTTGGATGGTTAAAGCCAAAATCTGCTTCCAGCCTGGGATGGTTTCCTGCCACTGTGGATTTCCCAGCTGGATTTGGCAGAGCTGCACGTGGGGCCAGGCTCTGCTCTGGGCAGGGGAACATCCCTGAAATCCCTCACTTGAGGATAATAATCCTGCAAATGAGGATCCCAGGCCTCAGGGAAGGCAAAGGGAGCTCAGTTTCACCAGGAATTTCCTCTTGCTCAAGGTTATGGTTTTGGCCAAGTCAAGTTGCTATTTCCAGATGAAGAAATCTGGTGATTTTTCCAGATTTTTCTCTGTTAAACAGAGCTGGAACAAAAATGTCCCCTCAGAGCATGTCCCTTTGTCACCTCTCTCTTACTCTGGGAATATTTTTGATCCCTTTTCCATTCTTGCACTGCTCACAATATTTTAGAATATTTTGATGGATGTTTATTGTGGATTCCTTCACTTCTTTTTTCATCCTCTTTATTTATTTCCCTCTTCCATATTCTTGGAATCAAGCTGAGAGAGTAAGGAATCATAGAATGGTTTGGGTTGTGACATTAAAGATCATCCCATTCCATGGCAGGGACACCTTCCACTGTCCAATTAATCCAATTAAATCCAATAATATTTATTTTGTTCCAGCCTGTTGGGGAATTCCACCTGCTGGGAACTGGGGCTGAATTGAATCCCTGCCCTTCAAAGCACCTCCAAAACCCTTCAAACAGAGCATTCCTCGCTTTGGGGCTGCACTTGGACCTCAATCCTATAGAAATATGAAATATCTCAAGGAATTTTAAGGACAGGCTTCTTAAGGGGGCCTGTAGGACACAGGGCGAGGGGAGTAAATTAAAATGAATTCAGATCAGATCTAAGGAAGATTTTTTTTTTACAGTGAGTGGAAAAACACTGGAAAAGATTGTCCAGAGAGGTTGTGGATGCCTCACCTACATGGATGGAGTTTTAGGATCTTGGAGGTGTTTCTGTTTATTGCAGAGGGGAGGGTGGGCTAGAAAATCCCTTCCAAACCATGAACCTTCCAAATAATGAACCTTTAGATCCTCCATGACCTTCTCTTGGTGAGGGAGGGGAAGAGAGGCCTTCCAGGTGTGTGGGATCAGGAATGGGGGTGGATCCCACCTGGGAAAAGGAGAGGGATGTGGGGAAATGGCAGCAATTCCTGAGGCCTTGTCCCTCTGCCTGAGGGATGGGAAGTGCAGGTGGGGAAAGGGAACGCTGTGGGAATTAGGATGAAGGAAAATCAGGAATGAGAAGGGCAGAGTGAGGCTGAGAGCTCAGACTCAGCTCAGTGTCCTGCTTGGGAATTTCCAACTTTATCCCAATCCCTCTTGTCCCTCCCAGGGAGTGCCTGGTGTGTCCTCAGTGGGAATTTCCATCCCAGCATGGAAACACAGAGGAATTGCCCAGCTGGGCCTGCTGGGTGCAGCTCTGGGAGGGGGATGATCCTCGTGGGGGTGTGTGTTGTGCCCAGGGCTCCCAGCAGCCAGGAGTTGGACAAATCCCTCAGGAATTCATCCCTGGATGAAGGAGTGCAGGGTGAGTGCTGCTGGGGGACTGTCCCAGCTCAGCTTGGTGGCTCTGGTGGGGACAGGGGTGTTCTCTGTGTCCCAGGAACTGGGGTGTTCCTGCTCTGCCAGTCGTGGGAGTGGTACTGGGTGAAAACCCCAAAATTGGAATTTTTGCTTCCCCATTGTCCTGCACACTGAGCTTTGAGCTGGTACAGAGAATCCCAGAATATCCTGAGCTGTAGGGACCCCCAGGGATCCCCCAGTGCCAGCCCTGCCCTGCCCAGAGCCCAGCAAGCCCAGCCTGGGCATCCCTGGCAGCGCTGGCCAAAGGCTCCTGGAGCTGTGGCAGCCTCGGGGCCGTGCCCATTCCCTGGGCAGCCTGGGCAGTGCCAGCACCCTCTGGGCAACAACCTTGCCCTAAAACCCAACCCAAATCCCTCCCCTGGGCCGGCTCCAGCCCCTCCCTGGATCCCATCAGGTCATAGGAACAGTTCCATGTTTGATCAGCCTGTTTGGCACTTGGGGACAAGGGGCTGATCCCAAGAGGAGCAAAGGTGACCAAGCTGGAGGGGTTTGTTCTTTGAAACAAGTGGTTTCTAGAACACTGGGGGTTGATCCTTAATTTGTTCCATTTTTACATTAAGTTCAGTTAAGTAAATGGATTTTCCAAGGCAATCATATTTATTTTGTTCTAGCCTGTTGGGGAATTCAGCTTCCCAAGGAGGGGGAGCAGCAGAAATGCAAACTCGAGACCGTGTTCACAGGGGTCCCAGGATGAGGGGAGAGACAAGGATCTGACTCCGTGTTTCAGAAGGTTTGATTTATTATTTTATGATATATATTACATTAAAACTATACTAAAAGAATAGAAGAAAGGATTTCATCAGAAGGCTGGCTAAGAATAGAATAGCAAAGAGTGATAACAAAGGTTTGTAGCTCGGCTCTCTGTCCGAGCCAGCTGGGCTGTGATTGGCCATTAATTGAAAACAACCACATGAGCCCAATCCCAGATGCACCTGTTGCATTCCACAGCAGCAGATAACCATTGGTTACATTTTGTTCTTGAGGCCTCTCAGCTTCTCAGGAGGAAAAATGCTAAGGAAAGGATTTTCCATAAAAGATGTCTGGGGCGCAAACCCTACACAGAATTCCTCACTGGACACCTTGTCCTGTGTGCTCAGACATCCCAAACTCTGGGAATGTTTCTTTTCACAATCTCCAGGAGTTCTGCTGGGTGTTAAAATGTTATTTTTCCACCCACTTTGCTGCCAGCCAGAAGTTTCCTGTCCTTGGAGGAGAGGGGATCTCAGGGAGGATTCTGCCCTGGGCTACAAAACATCAAAGCCAATCTTTTCCCTACTTCTCCCCCAGAAACCAACAGCTCTGAAATGGAGTCTCTGATGCAGAGCTGCCTTCAGGGCAGCACAAGCTCGTTATAACAGGCTAGAACAAAATAAATATGATTGGATTGGAAAATCCATTTACTTTTCCCAGCTTAATGTAAAAATGGAACGAATTAAGGGTCAACTCCCAATGTTCTAAGAACCGCTTGTTTCAAAGAACAAACCCCTCCAGCTTGTTCACCTTTACTGCTCTTGGGATCAGTCCCTGTCTGCTCTGGAGTTGAGACCTCAATTTCAGCAATTTTCCTTTGCTTTCCCTGGATTGGGAGCTGGGATTTTCTTTGAGCTGCTGCAGAGAGCCCAGAGGAGGCTCCAGGATGGGCAGAGGGATGGAGCAGCTCTGCTGGGAGGAAAGGCTGGCACAGCTGGGATTGTTCACCTGCACAGGAGAAGCTTTGGGCTGAGCTCAGGGTGGCCTTGCAGGGCCTGCAGGAGCCCCAGGAAAGCTGGAGAGAGACAATTTCCAGGGGATGCGGGGACAGCACCCAGGGAATGGCTTCAGACTGAAAAATTACAGGTTTAGATCAGATAATTGGGAAAAATTTCCTCCCTGTGAGGGTGGGCAGGCCCTGGCACAGGGTGTCCCTGGATCCCTGGCAGTGCCCAAGCCAGGTTGGACACTGGGGACAGTGGGAGGTGTCCCTGCCATGGCAGGGGTGGGATGGGATGATCCCTAAAATCCCTTCCAACACCAACCCATTCTGTAATTCCATGATCTGGGAAGGCAGAACCAGCCCTGAGCAGGGTTAGAGAGTGCCTGGATGCACAATTAACCCTCTCTCATCAGATCCTTCCAGCCTCCAAATTCCCAGGGCAATCAGGGTTTGTGTCATTCCATGGGAGTGGCCTCAGCACTGGAATATTCCCTGGGCAGAGGCCACCAGAGCAGATGGGACATTTCTGTCTGGATGATGCTTCTGGAAGGAGGACGGAGCATTATTGAGCAATCCTGATCTGCTCTGCCACCCTTAAATGCAGCTCTAATTCCGCTCTGAGTGTGTCCTAACAAAGCCGGGCTCAGGGTGGGCTCAAGCCCTGTGTGAGGCACCACTGAGTTGAGTTTTTTGCACCCCAGCAGCATATTCTGAGTTTTTTCTGATTCTTACACGAATTATGGAAACGAAAATCCCCACAAAAATATCCCAGAAACATCTGGGAAGGGGATCCTCCATGAGGAACGAGCCCCATCCCCACACACACTGGATTTCACTGGTGCCCAGCCCATAACTCCTGAATGGAGAGCCAGGAGTATTTCCCAAAGGGCTCCCTTGATCTGGAATTCTCCCTGGGGTTTGCCAAGGTGTCCCCAAGGTGTGGGATTGGTGGCCACCTCCTGCAAGGATTGTCCCCACATTTTTTGGGCTCCTGTTGCCAGAGCCCCGCTGCTGCCACTTCTGAGGGTGCCCTGAGGGATCAGCAGCTGCAGGAGATGGTGATGATTATTCCAGAGGCAGATTTGGGCTGGAATTGCACCTTTTCTGTGCTCACACGGGGCTCCTTTCCTGGCAAAAGGAGCAGGGATGGCTCAGAGGAGCTCCTCCCTCAGTGCCTGTGAACATCTCCCAGATGTTGAGCACTGCATTGTTGGGGAAGATGAAACAGGAAAGCCTTATAAATATGATTGCCTGGCAAAAGATTGTGAGAATATGGAAACTATCAGTGAGATTGAAATGAAAGCAAGCTTTGAGATCCCTCAGTTACTGAACAACTGGAAAACAATGGTGTGGCCACTGAAGGTGATCCCCTTTTGATGGAACAACACCCTCTGCTTGCAGACAGCTCCAGGGGCCAGAGCAGACCCTGCAGCTTGGCAAAGGGGCCCAAAGAGGAGTTTTTAGGGTTTAAAATGTAACACAGTGTGGGAATGTAGTGATTCTTATAGGCTGTATGGAAATGCTATGGGATTTGTATCTTGCACTAGATTGGTTAGTGAGAATCAGAATATTCAACATAGAAGAAGATTTATGGTATTGGAATGGGAACCTCGCCCTCTTACCCTTTTTACTCTCTTCCCCTCTCATCCTCTCTCCCCTCTCTTCTCTCAGGCCTGCTCTGAGCTGTGTCTGGCAGCTCCAGCAGGGCCCTGCCCCCAGGCCCTTTGCAATGAACCCCAAGTTCCAGCCCTGGCTGCAGGGATCTCTCATCTCCATCCTACCCCCTGATGCTCCTACACTGCACAAATTTAGCCCTGCACAGGGGCTGTGGCATCCCAGCACGTCCTCAGGGTTCTCCTGGAGGGAATGGGGAGCCTGGGGTTTTCCTGGGCAGAGGAGGATCCATGCACTGGGTGTTGTGCTGTGAGAACATTTCTCCTGTGACCTCTGGAGTGGTGCTGAGGGCCAGGCAGGAGCAAACGGCAGCTAAATTTGGCACAGGCCTTAAAAACATTTCCCATTTTGTTTGACAAATGTCCACGAGATGGGAAAGAATCCTTCCCAGCCTGTTGGGAAATCTCAGCCCATGGAAATCCTTCTCCAGCACTGAAGCTGGGAGGTTTTTCCAGCAATTTCTCCTGAGCAGCGCATCCGTGCCATCATCACTGGCTGTTTTATTTTTAACTTGTGTATCCTCAGGGCCTCCTTTGGAGGTCCTATCACAACAACCAGCCCTGGTGGTTGCTTTGAAGTTGCACCTGGCACTTCTGAGTCATCCCAGTAGGAAAGGCTGGGGTTGGGAAGGAGCTGGAACGTGCAGCTCATCAATGTTTTTGGGTTGGTGGGGACAGCAGGGAAATGTCTCAAGTGCAGGAGGTGCCTGACATGGGGCAGATTTTGATTTTTCCATCTCACTGGAGGCATCCAGAAGTGTCCTTTTCCACTCCTTTGGTTTTCCATGGAGGCAGGATTTGCCTGGTGAGAACTGTGAGGAGTTGGAGCCTTTTCCAGCCTTTTTTTGGGCTGTACCCAAAGCCCTGTGGGCAGCAGGGCAGGGAGGGGGTTCTCTGCTCTGCTCTCCTGAGCTCCTACCTGGAGCAGTGGGAGCAATCCTGGTGCCTCCAGGGTGAGGAGGATGTGGAGCTGCTGGAGCAGATCCAGAGGAGGCCACAAAGTCCCTAAAGGGGCTGGAGCCAGGCTGGGAGAGCTGGGAATGCTCAGCCTGGAGAGGAGCAGGGGGTGTGGAGACCTAACAGCAAATCCCAGGGGCTGAAGGGGCTCTGGGGAACATGGAAAGGGACTTTTCATCAAAAACTGCAGGGACAGCACCCAGGGAATGGCTGCCAGTGCCAGAGGGCAGGGCTGGGTGGGATCTTGGCAATGAGGAATTGTTCCCTGGCAGGGTGGGCAGGGCTGGCATGGAATTCCAGCCCTGCATCCCTGGCAGTGCCCAAGGCCAGGCTGGACACTGGGGACACTGGAAGGTGTCTCTGCCATGGCAGGGGTGGCACTGGGTGATATTTGAGGTCCATTCCAACCCATTCCATGATTTTGTGAGCCTGGCTTTGTGTGCACCCACACCTCTGGGGTTTGCCCAGCACCAGGTGGGACCTGCAGGAATGGCCAGGGGTTGTTCCTGGCAGTGACCCTGACATCCTGAGGGTTTTCCAAGCCCATTCCATGACTGTCTCCTCCATCACAACAGGGATATCTCCCACTCCTCTCCACTCACCTGCCCTTCAGGCACCAAGGAGTTGTTCCTGTAGAAAATCTGCTCCAGCAGAGCAGGAATGTGAAAATTCTGCTGAAAACGCTTCTTTTCCCACTAATACCTGTGGCTGCCACAGGATCCCTGCAGGGTTCCAGGGATTCTGCCCTGCCCTGTGTGATGCTCCTGCTCTTCCAGAAATCCCCAGACTCCAGGGCTGGCCCACAAACTGCAGCATTCCCAGGCTCCTGCAGGATGAAAGGCCCTCCACGTGGGTGAGTTATCATTATTTGTTATTATCCTCTCCCTGATCCACTTGGGAAGACAGATGTGCATTCCTTCCCCCCCTCCCCTCCCTCCCTTCCCCAAGAACTGATGAAACATGAAAATCACTTCTTAGGGGAACAAAAAAAAAATTAAAAAACCAACCACAAAGTCACCACAATTCATCGGGAGCTCGTTGGTTCCTAATCTCTGAAAATGAGCCAGGTCAAACAGCCACAGCTCCTCTGATAAATTGTTATTCTTGGGGATTTCATCCTTCCATGGAAAAGTACTGGGCTGGCTCTGGGAGCTCCTCTCAGCCTGGCAGCAGCATCCAGCAGTGGAAAATTGGAGAGCTCCAGCTGCAGGGAGAGTGTTCGGGGCAGGGTTTTTACATCTTTGGCTCCACACAGGCTTCCCTGAGGAAAACAAGGCTGGGCAGCCCAGGGAGCTCCATGGAGAGGCTGCTCCTCTGAAATGAGGTGCTGGATGGAAGGAACAGGAGGGAAAAGAGAGCTCTGAGTTTGTGGAGTGCTCAGCTGGAGAGACAGGGAGGTTCCAGAGGGAATGCCTGGGAATTCTGCCTCCAGCAGAGCTTAGGGGTAGAGCTCCAGCTGGATTCCCTCTCCCTCTGAGGTGTTTATTCCCTTATTCCCACTCCCTGAGGTGACATTTAACAAATCCTGGGGCTGGCTTTCCTTGGGAACACCCACCCTGGGGGCTGCTGAACAGAGGAGTTCCCTGCTGGAATTTCTGAGGGCTGTGGCAGCAGCAAAAGGCACCAGGGCAGTGGAGCAGGTGTGGAGTGTCCCACTGCTCCATGGAATCTCAGAGGGTGAATCCCAGGGACACTGCTGGGAAAAGGCTCCATGTTCTCCTTTTGGCTCTGGGAGGTCTCACCCAAATGGGAGAATCAACAAATCCCAGAATAGTTTGGGTTGGGAGGGATTTTAGGGATCATCCAGTGCCACCCCTGCCATGGCAGGAACACCTCCCACTGTCCCAGGCTGCTCCAATGTCCCCAGTGCCCAGCCTGGCCTTGGGCACTGCCAGGGATCCAGGGATGGAATTCCATGCCAGCCCCTGCCCACCCTGCCAGGGAACAATTCCTCATTCCCAAAACAAGCTCTCAGTGTGCCAGGCCTGTCTGTTTTTCCAAACATTCCTTCCTCCAGGTTTTTGGGGTGCTTCCCTGCTCTGGAATTGCTGGCATTGGCAGCACCTCGTGCCTCTGCTGTGTTTTTGAGCATCCCCAGAGCCACTGGGGGTGAAGCCTGGGTGTGCTCCAAGCTCTCCTGCCACCCCAGGACACTGTTGGGTGCCAGAAGATTCCAAAGGGTGCCAGAGCCGGGTGCTGCCAGGTTTTGTTGTTGATTCCCTCTCGTGACAGGCACGAGGATGTGCATGGACAGGCACAACACAGGAAGTTCTGCATCTCCCACATTTTTAAAAATCTGGGACCATTTCAGTGGTTCTGGGTCAAGCAGCCACCTCAGAGTGGTGGTTTTGGGGAAGACTTGCCTGGATGAGTTCAATCGTTCCCAAGAATTAAAATGATGTTGTCATGGACATATTTTATGAAAAATCCTTTTGTTAGGATTTTTTCTCCTGAGAAGCTGAGAGGCCTCAGAAATGAAATGTAACCAATGGTTATCTGCTGCTGTGGGATGCAACAGGTGCATCTGGGATTGGGCTCATGTGGTTGTTTCTAATTAATGGCCAATCACAGTCAGCTGGCTTGGACTCTCTGGTCAGTCACAAGATTTTATTATCCATTCTATTTTTTTATTATTTATTTACTATTTATTATTTATTTATTATTTATCATTTATTTTATTTTTATTTATTATTTAATTTTATTTTTATTTGTTTTTATTTTATTACTTTAGTTATTTTATTCATATATAATTTTTTATTTTATTATTATTTATTTATTTTATTATTTATTTCTTATTTCATTATTATTTATTATTTATTATATTATTTAATATTTATTATTTTTTATTATTTTATTATCCATTCATTTTATTATTCCATTCTATTCCTTTCAAGCCTTCTGATGAAATCCTTTCTTCTATTCTTTTAGTATCGTTTTAGTACATAATTTTCTTTCAATATAATATATGCCATAAAATAATAAATCAGCCTTCTGAAACTTGGAGTGAAGATTCTCATCTCTCCCTTGTTCTGGGACCCCTGTGAGCACTTCCACATGATGTTGATTTCTCCACACTGCGTTAAAACCAAAATTATTCCAGAGGCTCTGCTGGGAAGCTCTGGTGTTTCCATGCTTGGATTTTGCAGTGGGATGCCATGGGGTCAGGGCCATGCCTTCTGCTGGTTTTCCAAGATAAATTCCCCCTGTTTGTCTCGCTCCCAAAATCTGACAGGTGTGTGTAGCCAGTGGAGAGGTTTAGAGAGCTCATCCCTGAGCAATGTTCAGACCATGACTTCAGGAGCTCAGGAGAAGTTTGGAAGTGGCTTGGGAATGCTGCTGTGTTTGCCACAGAGGCTGAGGGCAGAAAAAAGGGGGTTGGGGCTTCCAGAAATTAGAATGGAGGGATTTTTCTGGATTAAGACTTCTTCCCTTTTGTAGGAATGTCCTTCCACTCCTTTCCCTTCTCACAAGAACATGGATCTGCACTGGGGGTCTGTGGGGCCACCACTCATCCTCAGTGACTGGAAGTTATTCCCAAACCAGCCAAAAGCTTTTCCCTCAGTGGCACCAAACCAAGCACTGGCCCTCATTTTGGGTTTGAAGAGGACAAAATCCCCTGTGAATCTCAGGGGGGAAGATTCAAAAAGTTTTTTTAAAAATTTCTTTAGCCATTGTGTCCCTGTGCTGTTATCCCAGATAATGGTGTTTTGACTAACTGGGAAGGCAGTGGAGCTCTCCACCTCAAAACAGGGCTCCAGAACTCCAGTGTACAGCAAAACAGATTGGTCTGGGTTTTGATCTTACAGTGGGATTCAGCCTGAGCAATGTTTTTCCTGCTTTATCTCCATGATAAGCATTGGGAACTGCTCTGGCTGATAGGACACCTGGAAACTGTTTTGTTGCTGGAGAGCACCAGAGCCTTCTTTTCCTTATTTATGACCTGTGGTGGTGTTCACAAGGGTCCCAGGACAAGGGAAGAGGTGAGAATCTTTACTCCATGTTTCAGAAGGCTGATTTATTATTTTATTATATATATTATATTAAAAGAAAATTATATACTAAAACTATACTAAAAGAATAGAAGAAAGGATTTCATCAGAAGGTTAGAAAAGGAAAGGAATAGAAAAGAATGATGATAAAATCCTGTGAGTGACCAGAGCGTCTGAGACAGCTGGGCTGTGATTGGCCATTAATTAAAAACAACCACATGAGACCAATCCCAGATGCACCTGTTGCATCCCACAGCAGCAGATAACCATTGTTTTTCTTTTCCTCTGAGGCTTCTCAGCAGAAAAATCCTAGCAAAAGGATTTTTCAGCAAATATGTCTGTGACAATGACCCTGCCAGGAGCAGGGGCAGCTGGGAGGCTCAGGGAGCTCTGCACACCTCAAGGTTTTTCCCATTTGTTTCATTCCCTGTTTTTTCCCACCCTGGGAAAAATGAAACAAACTGACAGCCCCAGAACCTTGCTGGCTCTTCTCTACTCCTTCAGGAGCCTTTGTGTCCTAAGGGCAGCCAGAGGAATCTTAATTGTGGTGTGTCATTATTTACAGGCCCAGTGTCTGCCCAGTTTGATTCATACCTCCAATTAATGCAAATTTACCTCCAATTAATGCAAAGTTACCTCCAATTAATGCACATTTACCCCCAGTCTTGTTTAATCTCCTCCTGCCAGGCCCACCCACCTGGCTGCATGGTCCCAGAGCAGATTTCCTGCTGGTTGATCCCAAAACTCCCCCTATTTGACACCTCCTAAGAGCTGCCTGGATTGGTGAGTGCTGAACTACTCCAGAGCAGGATTTGGGAATTAATTTTGTTTATAATTCCTGGTTTTTGCAGATGAGCTCTCCTATGAAGTCTCTGCTAATCAGCAGAGGTAAAAACATGATTTATCCTACTTTAAGGAGCCATTAAACATGGAAAAAACATGGAGCTCTGTCTTCACAGGAGATAAAAAAAGTTGGGAGCTGCTTCTAAACACTCCTTGCCCTGAGCTGCCATTGCTGCCGTTCCTTGAGTCCCATCCCATTTCCTAACTGGGAAGAGCGGGCAATAAAATAAAATATAAAATATAAAATAAAATATAAAATATAATACAATATTTTTTATTGGGAATTGCCCCTGCAGGTCCTCACTGTTGGGAATGTGCCCCGGCCCAGGCTGGAGAAGCTCTGGGCACCCCCCTGGGAATTGCTTCATGTGGATTTAGGAAGCACGTGGATATTTTTCAGGCAAAGGCACAAAGTGTGAGTTGGGTTATTCCAAAATTATGGAAAACTGCTGCTCCTGGCCCTGCATCCTGCCTGTGCTGGGCCTTCCAGCCCACACCCTGCAGGCAGGGAATGCCAGGCACTTCCAGGAGCAGGGGGTTTAAAAACCACTCAGGTTTTAAAAATAAATCAGGTTTACAAACCAGTCAGGTTTTAAAGGAAGTCAGGTTTAAAAACCACTCAGGCTTTAAAAACCACTCAGGTCTCCAAACTGCCCATGCTCATGTGGAGGCCTCCACATTCCAATGAAGTTTCCTTCCAATTAATATAAATTTGCACCCCAAATTTTGTCCAATCTGCTCCTTCCAGGCTCAGATCCCTCAGAACTGATTGAAGATCCCTCTGGATCTCAGTTTATCCCGGGATTTGTGTGCCCTCCCCTCTGCTCCTGGCGCCTGGAAGGGAATCCATGGATATTTCCCTTCCTTCCATCCTTCCCCTTCCTTGGAAAACTCAGTCTCATCCTTAGGAAAGTGCTGGTAAGGAGTGGCCAGGTTTTAATCTGATTTTAATTTAGCCAGGTTTGAAACTGGAATAGTTCCAGTGTCATGTTCAAGTTTTTCTTCATGGATGCCAAACAGGAATATCTAAACAAGAATCCAAAGTGGGTAAATTGGTGCATATTAAACAAAAACTAAACAGTAACATTTAAAAAGTAAAAAGTTGCATTTAAAAAATGAAAAATAACATTAAGAAATGAAATAATTCACAGCCAAGTAGCCTCTGCCACGATACTGAACTGCTGATTTTTGCTAAAAGCAATGGGACAGATTTATTTAAAAAAAAAAGGTCCATAGCATAAAAATAAAGAAAAAAGGGGTTTATATATCTTTAATATATAAATATATGCACAATATATTTATTTTATATATATATATATTTTTAATAATATAAGTTTTTATAATAAGAGATATAAATATATATAATAATTACATATGTTATATAATATTATATATGCTATTAATATATATAATTTATATATGTTTATTAGTAATTATTATTACATTATTATTATGAATAATAATTATTACATTATTCTTAATTATGTATTATTATATTTATAGTTTATAATGTTATAATTATATATATTATTTCTACTATATCTTTCTAATATATATTATATAAAAATACATAAATTTTATATCTATTTATGTAGATTTATTTATATTATATTATTTATATTATATTATAATTTATATTATTATATCATTTATTCATATAGGGGTTTATATATAGCAGGTTTTATATATATATGTATAAGAGGTTATATATATATATATATAAGGGGTTTTATATACAGAGGTCTATATATAAATATCTGTGGGACATATATTAATATATAAATTTAAAAGTGACCTGGCTGTTGCAGTGGTGTGTCACTTATAAAGCAGATTTACCCCATATTTATAGTGGTAATGTTGCACAGGTTTTCAGCTTTTAGTGATGGTAGGAATCAAATTAAATCCCAAATTGCTTAGAAAATAATTTCCCTGCATTCCCCTGGATCCCTGGCAGTGCCCAAGGCCAGGTTGGACATTGGGGCTGGAGCAGCCTGGGACAGTGGGAGGTGTCCCTGCCACGGCAGGGCTGGGATGGGATGAGCTTCAATGTCCCTTCCACCCCAAACCACTCTGGAATTCTGTCACTGACGGAATTTGCTGCATTTAACTTGCTCCAGGGTTACTTGTGCCAAGCCGTGGTGAGCATCAATTCATTGGAAGCTACAATTTTAGAGACAGGACAGATTTAAGGACTTAAGGAAATTTAAAAATCTGAAAACAGACCCCTGAGGGGAGGCAAACTCAGGCTGGGAGTGAGATAAACGTGCCAGGAGTGCTTTTATTCCCAGGATCATTTTGTCCTGGCAGGAATCAGGGAGTGAAACTTTGCAGGGCTCCCATTCCCAGAGCAGCCCTGGGTGTCCTGAGCAAGGGTGCAGGTGAAATCCCAATCCTCCCACCCCAAAAATCCCCCTCCCCAAAGGAGAGCTGTGTGTGAGCCCAGGAATCCTGAAAGGAGGAGCTGAATCCTTGGGATAAACCTGGGGGATGAGGGCAAGACCCTTTTTTGGGGGGATTTTTGGCTGGCAGTGATGATGGAACAGGATCCAAATCCCACCCCAAACCCAGGAATTTGTCTGGACACCGAAAGGAAACCTCTGGGAAATGTGTTCAGCTCAGCCAGGTGGAGCAATTCCATGAAAATCAGTTTGTGGGGGAATTGCTACAGGCCCCACGCTGCAGGGGTCATCCCAATAGGATCAGGCGTCATTATTCCCAATGGGATCAGGAGTCGTTCCCAGTGGGATCAGGAGTCGTTCCCAGTGGGATCAGGAGTCATTATTCCAAACAGGATCAGGAGTCATTCCCAATAGGATCAGGTGTCATTATTCCCAATAGGATCAGGTGTAATTCCCACTAGGATCAGGTGTCATTCCCACTGGGATCAGATGTCATTCCAATAGGATCAGGTATCATTCCCAGTGGATCAGCTGTTATTCCCAATAGGATCAGGTGTCATCATTCCCACTAGGATCAGGTGTCATTATTCCCAATAGGATCAGATGTAATTCCCAGTGGGATCAGGTGTCATTATTCCCAGTAGGATCAGGTGTCATTCCCAGTGGGATCAGGTGTCATTCCCACTAGGATCAGGAGTCATTTCCACTGGGATCAAATGTCATTCCCAGTGGGATCAGGCGTGTGTCATTATTCCCAATAGGATCAGGTGTCATTCCCACTGGGATCAGGTGTCATTATTCCCAATAGGATCAGGTGTCATTCCCAGTGGGATCAGGCGTCATTCCCAGTGGGATCAGGTGTCATTATTCCTAATAGGATCAGGTGTCATTATTCCCAATAGGATCAGGAGTCATTCCCACTGGGATCAGGTGTCATTACTCCCACTAGGATCAGGGGTTATTCCCACTAGGATCAGGAGTCATTCCCAATAGGATCAGGGGTTATTCCCACTAGGATCAGGAGTCATTATTCCCAATAGGATCAAATGTCATTCCCAGTGGGATCAGATGTAATTCCCAGTGGGATCAGGTGTCATTCCCAATAGGATCAGGAATCATTCCCACTGGGATCAGGTGTCATTATTTCCAATAGGATCAGGTGTCATTCCCAGTGGGATCAGGTGTCATTATTCCCACTAGGATCAGGTGTCATTATTCCACTAGGATCAGAGTCATTCCCAGTGGATCAGGTGTCATTTCCCACTAGGATCAGGTGTCATTCCCAGTGGGATCAGGTGTCATTATTCCCAGTGAGATCAGGTGTCATTCCCACACAGAACACCAGCACTTGCCAGATCCCACTGGATCCTGGACAAGCCCTGCCATGCAGGGATGGCTTTTCTCACAGCAGGCAGAGGAAGCTGCTCTGGCTGGGGACGTTTCCAGTGATCCCAGGTGGAATTCTGGAGGATTTGTCACCTCCAGCAGTCCATGTTCCTCTGGTAGCCTGAAGTGAGACTTCTGATGCATTCCTGCAGAACCATGGAATGTCCTGAGCTGGAAGGAGCCACAAGGATCAGCCAGTCCTGCACTGACACCCCAGCAATCCCACCCTGGCCCTCAGAGCATTGTCCAAACATCCAGCTTTTTTTGCTTTTTTTGCCTTTTTTTGCCTTTTTTTTTGGCCTTTTTTTGCCCCCCAGTCACTGTTTTTCAGAGCAGAGGTGAATTTTGCTTCCCAAACAAAGGCAGCTCTTCAAATGAAACCCCAAAAAGCCATCTTTTGCTAACTAAAGATTTCTGAGGGATACTTTTATGCTCAACAACAATGAACTAAGAAGGGGTTGGGAAATGAACATTTTCTCTGTTTCTCATTCTTTTGGATGAAGCCAATTGTAAAAAAAAAAAAAATCATAAAAAAAAAAGTTTTTTGGGTAATGAATGGTAAATTATTCATGACTTTTTGGAAGAAGAAATAACAATGTGCCTTCTGTGAATATTAAGTCCAAGTAACCTTAGGGGGATGGGTTGGGCAGCGTGAGTCACACACAGGTTTTGAATTATTGATGTTCTCCAGCTGCCAGAGCTTTGCCCCGAGTGTCCCAGGCAGGTGGAATGAGTTCCTGCACATCCACAGGTTGTTTGCACAATGGTTCCCAAGGAGGAATTTGGGGCCCTGCTGGCCCAACCTCTCTTTGCCAAAGCCTTTGCTTTGCCCAGGGGCTGCGTGCTCAGCGTTGCTGTGAGGATGGAAATATTTCCATGTGTCCCATCTGGAATGCTCCTTGAGGGCACCTTCAGTCTGGGAGAGGGAAATGGGGAAGACTGGGATGGGAAAAGGGAATGAAGCTGGTTGTGTGTTGTGCATCCCATCGTGGTTCCCAGGCACACAGTGCCCCTGTTTTCTGTGGCACAGCCCCTGGTGCCCATGGACTGGGCAGCTCTTCACTGTTCCTGGGCCATTCCCAGCCTTCAAAGGGTGGCTCCAGGCCCCATTTGCTCCAAACCATCCAAACCCTGCAGAGATTCCTCCCTCATGGATTTGCTTAGCTCCACTTCGCTTTAATTTCAGGAGCAGGGAAGTGCTGAGATAAACCCAACCCTTCTGGAAAAGCTCCTGCTCTGGGGAAGGCTCTCCAAGGGGAATTCCAGTGGTCAGCAGCCCTTGGAATGCTGGGCAGCTTCATCCTTGTGTTTGATGAAGGCAAGAGAAGTTTTGACCAATCTTCTATTGTGAACAGAATTCTGAGCAGAAACCTCCCTGAGTTCTCCAGGTTTCCTCTCACTTTCTGCAAACAGGGAGAGATTTGCAAACAGGGAATTCTGTGGGAGGAGAATCAGCCTTGAACACTGAATTATCAGCTGTTTGTAAAGACCAATTCCAGTGATTGTTCCCCCTTTGGCAGGGCCCGTGGTTTGTGCTGAAAGCACTCCCAGTTTAACCCAGTTTCCATGATGGGATGTGAGCTCCAGCATGGAAAGCCTGGGTAATGGTGAATTATCAAATATTCTGGGAAAAGATTCCCCCTGGGAGGGTGGGCAGGGGCTGGGATGGAATTCCCAGAGCAGCTGGGGCAGCCCTGGATCCCAGGCCAGGTTGGACACTGGGGCTGGGAGCAGCCTGGGACAGTGGAAGATGGCACAAGATGATCTTTAAGGTCCCATTCCAACCCAAACCATTCCACAATTCCTTGATTCTCTCACTGGGAGAATCAGCAGCGCAACTCTGCCAGAGTGGCAGGGGAGGCTGTGCTGGAATTTTTTTGAAGGAAACTCTGGGAATCATCTCCAAGCTGGGGAATTTCAGGAGTCACCACCAAACTCTGCACAGACCTGCTCATATTTCCTCATCCTTGTGCCTGTGGTTATCCCAGTAGTGAGTAAATCTTTGGAATGGGAAGAGCCTCTGTCCCAGGCCATTCCTGAGGGGAAGCTGTGACATCAGGGTGGCCTTGGGAGATCTGGGAAAAGGGGACGTGTGTCACAAGCTGCAGGACTCAGGATTTAGCAGGAGGTGATGACCTTATTTCTAATCAGAAAAGATCATGTGAACATATTGAATGATCATATTTGGGCTATTTAATATTATGGATTAAAATGAATTCAAATCGTTGCCATCTGTTCCTGCAAAAGGTGATTTTTGTCACTGCTGTGGCAAGGACAGAGCTGAGCTGGTGACAGTCCCATGGCAGTGGCTCTGCTGGCCTGGATCCCATCAGGTGAGCAGAATCCCGGGATCACCAAGGCTGGGAAAACCCTTCAGGATCACCCAGTGCCACCCCAGCCCCACCAGCATCACCCCAAACCCTGTCCCCAAGGGCCACATCCAGCTCTAAAGCTCACCTGAACTTCACCTCATCCCTTGGACTGTGTAGGAACCTGACCTTTGGCTGGGAGGGACCATCCTGGAGACTCCTCACAGCCCTCAAGGTGCTGAGTCTGGCAGCAGAGGAATTGTGAGTTGGAGCAGCCTCAATATTTATGGGGTGGGTGTGCAGGAGCCTTTGGCTTTGATTGCATGGAATCACCAGGGTGGGAAGAGCCCCCAGGATCACCCAGTGCCACCCCAGCCCCACCAGCATCACCCCAATCCTGTCCCCAGGGCCACATCCAGACTGCTCTGGGACAATTCCAGTGACTCCAAACCTCCCTGGGCAGCTCAGCCCAAGGCCTGACCACTCTGAGAGGGACAAAAATGTCCCAGAGCTCTACAGAAACCTGAACAGAGACTCTCAAATGTTCCCATCTCACAGAGATCCAGGGGACAGCCAGGAAAAGATCCACCAAAGGAATTTGGGTGATGATTCTTTGTTCAGTTCCACAGGAAGTGTTTTAAAAAACCTGAGCCTGCCCTGGTGCCATTTGAGGCCATTTCCTCTCCTCCTTTCCCTGCCCCTCCTGTCAGGAGCTGTGCAGAGCACTGAGGTCCCCCCTGAGCCTCCTTTGCTCCAGGCTGAGCATCAGAGAGCTGTGACTGATCCAACCTGCCCTGAAGGTTGGATCTTCTCAGAATCCCAGGATCAAGGCTGGGAAACCCTTCAGGATCAGCCAGTGCCACCCCAGCCCCACCAGCATCACCCCAGTCCCTGTCCCCAGGGCCACATCCAGACTGCTCTGAGACAATTCAGTGACTCCAAACCTCCCTGGGCAGCTCAGCCCAAGGCCTGACCACTCTGCCAGGGAAATTTCCTCTCCCATCTCATCTGAATCTCTCTCTTTCCATCCCCTTCCCTTGATGGGGACACAAGAGCAGGGTTTTTCCAAGGAAAGCTCCACCCCAAGGGCCTTGGGACACAACTGGGACTGGCCTGGGCTCAGCATTCCCTGGTTCTCCCAAGATTTGGGACGCCCAAACCTGGAGATTCTGCCTCAAACGGGGACTTCAGGCCAGCCCTGCAGCCTCTTGACTCCCATGGAGCAAACGCTTCCCTGCAAATAAACCCAGAGGCTTTCAGGAAGAAGCTTTTCAAGCACGAAATGCCGGGAATATCAACTATAAAAAGGCTCAATTTTATTTTTACAGCTCCACCAAAGGATCCATCCTGGCTGTAAAGCCTTCCCTGAGCCCCTACACGAGTCTGCCTCCATTCACTGCTCCCTTTTGTTCCCCTCCCAAGCTTTTATGGGCTGAGATCTCCCTGCTTGCTGTGTTTATAAACCCCTGGTGATGCCTTAGGAGCCGTTTGAACAATAATAGGGAGTAAATAGCAGTAATTTGGGCTAAAACGCTGCAAATTATTTACTTCAGAGTCCTCTAAGGGGCTTGATTATTAAATACCTTATTTGATTTGGGAGTGCAGCTTGGTGTGACAGGAGGTGACAAAGGTCTGGGTGAGCTCTTGAGCTGGGATTCAGCCAGGTGAGGATATTTCCACCTTTATTAACCCCTGAAGGGTTATTTTTTCCCCCACATCTCTGTGATATAAACCTGGAATTTGCAGAAAAAATATAGAAAAAAGTCCAGATGAAAGATTCTCTTTTTTTTTTTTTTTTTTTTTTTTTTTTTTTGCTGAGGTAAATGAGGGTTGTGGATGAGCTGGGAAGTGTCTGGAGATGGGAACTTCCAAAGTCTGGGGGGAGATGTCTCTTCCAGCAGAGGCAGCTAGGCCAAATTTCAGGAAAATCTTTAAATTAATTAAATTTCAACTTTCTTGCCCAAATTAAAATGCAATTTTCAAACAAATTGCATCTAAATTCTTATTGCCCATATTTTCAGTACAGGCTTTAAAATAAATTAAACATCAACTTTCTTGCCTTAATTGAAATAGAATTTTTAAAGAATTTAAATCTATACAATTTTTAAAGAATTTAAATCTAAACTCTTATTGCCTCTATTTTCAATACAGGCTTTAAAATAAATCAAATTTCAACTTTCTTGCTTTAATTTAAATACAATTTTTAAAGAAATTAAATCTAGACTCTTATTGCCTATATTTTCAATACAGGCTTTAAAATAAATCATATTTCAACTTTCTTGTTTTAATTGAAATACAATTTTTAAAGAAATTAAACTTCAACTTTCTTGCTTTAATTTAAATACAATTTTTAAAGAAATTAAACTTCAACTTTCTTGCCTTAATTTAAATACCCTTTTCAAATACCTTTAATTTCAACTTTTGAAAAATTTAAACACCTGTTGGAGGCTGGGATGAATCCTGCCATGCACAGCAGCTGGCTATGAGAAAAGCCTGACTTCCCTTAATCCTGACTCCAAGCTGAGGAATATTTTTAGTATTTTTGAAGACAAAAATCATCGTTGCAGAGAATCCCAGGACGGGGCCCCCCATTGGAAGGGCCCCCAGTGTTCACCTGGTGCCACCTCCCTGCTCCAGCAGCACCTCGGGTTTTTTCCCCCTTTTTTTCCAGCTTTTCTGGAGTTGGTGCTCCAGGAACTACCACAGAAAGAACTATCCAAGGCAAAACTGATTTTCCAGGCTTGTGAGAGGAATGGCAGATTTGTCTTTACAAAGCAGCTGTGGGTCTGCTGGTAGATAAAACCAGCACTGGGACAGAAAAGAAACCATGGGAAGGATTCCGCTGATTGATGAATGGAAAAAGAGATTTGCTTTTACTAATAAACTCTAGGTTTGCTGATAAATGAAATTAGACATTGAGAGATGAAAGAAACAATGGGGAAGAAAAACCCCTAAATTCCATAAGAATTAAACATTAAAAGGGAGGGTTATACATTAGAGGGGAATCTCTGGTGTCAGGTATTTTGGGAAGTCTGAACCTCTCAAGTGCCTCAGCAATGGGGAAAGAGAGAAGGGAAACGTGGCTGGGAAATTGGGATAAAAAGGAGGCTGCATCCTCCAAAATCACTGAGAGAGCCCAGGGGAATGGCTCATGGCCTCTCCCTTTATTGGAATAAAGCCAAAGGGTTCCTCTGTCTCCTTTTGGGACATAAACCTCTGGTGTGTGTGAATGAATTTTCCTAACACTCGGATTTGGGAGCAGCAGGAAACCTGGCAGAGGGTTTTGCTTTCAAAGGCAGGTACAGGATTGAATCCACTCAGAAATCCCTGCCTCAGCCCAGCCAGGGCACACAGAAGGACTCTGTGGCCAGGAGCTGAAGCAGTTTCCTAAAAAAGGACAACAAAACTTCAATCCTGTGTGTGAGAAAGGCCCAAATCAGATTTTTTTGAGGCTCATCCCCAGCCAGACCCTGGATAATGATGAGGTAACCCCAGGAGATGAACACCAGGAATGCCTCAGGGAGTAAAGCTGGGTTTAGGGATGGAAGGGCTGGAGGAAGAGCTGGGTTTAACAGAATGTTGAGGATTTAACGGAATATTGAGATTTAACAGAATATTGTTGATTGAACAGAATATTGAGTTCTTTAGAGCAAGGTGTCACTACTTGCCTCCAGGCAAAAGCTTTGCTCTGCAGGAAGCTCCATGGGAGGAAAAGAATCGATGAGTGGAGTGACTTCACTCCTCCAAAGTGGAGTCACTGTGCAAGACAAAAACCCCCAGAAATAGTTAAATGTGCCCTGGCAAAACAAGCAGGACTGACAGGAGGGGGAGACTCAGGAGCTGTGGGCAGGAAAATGTTTTCTGTCATTGGTTCTTGCTTGTTTTTTCCTGGGAAACGGGACTTGGTGGGCACCCTTTGTAAATAGGATCTCTCCAAAGGATTTTCTCTGAAGCTGGCACTGATTTTTTTTCCCTCCTTCTGTAAACAAGCCCAAGAGCAACTGATTCTGAGAGTGAGACAGAATTTGCTCCTCAGGAAAAGACCATGAGTTGCTAGAAGGAAAAAAAGCCTCAAAAATATGATTTGTGGCCTGGTTTTTATTTAGATCAGGATGCAGGATAAGAATTCTCTATATTTGGCTTCAATTCTTGATGGGAGAAGTGAAAAAAAAAAAATAAATTAAAAGTAAAAAGGGGGGCCCCACCAGAAGTGAGGAGCTGAGAAAATTTAGGTTCCAGGCACATCCACAGGAGCCTTTCCAAGATAAATGAAGCAATCTGTGGATGTTGGGCTTGGGTTTCCAGCCCCAGATGTGGAAGGAGGCTGAGAACTCTTCACACAGCTGTGGGATCTGCCAGGGAGCCTGAACCTCCCTTTGGAGCAGCTCCCCGGGAAGGGAAGCAGACAAAAAAAAAAGGTGGAATTCAACTGCTGGGAGCTCTGTCAGTCCAGACTTGCTCCTGGGAGGCACCAAAGGCAAAACAAGCAACTGGAGCTTGTCTGGGAGATGTTTTCTCCTGGAAACTTTATTAAATTTGCCTCAGCAAGCAAGAGGATAATGCAGGAATCCAGGGAGGCTGTCCAGCTAATTGCTGGGGCGAGAATGAAGAAAAATTGGCCAGAGGAGGCTTGTTAGAACCTCCAAGC
This sequence comes from Molothrus ater, assembly GCF_012460135.2. NCBI lineage: Eukaryota > Metazoa > Chordata > Aves > Passeriformes > Icteridae > Molothrus > Molothrus ater. The sequence goes on along the minus strand of NC_050479.2, from coordinate 1,333,799 downwards.
TGGCCAAGAGAGGGAAGCACGGTTCCTGAGTGAAAATTCCCTGGAATTCAGGCTGCTGAAGTGCAGTTTGGGTGTGCAGAGGTGCATCTGGGAGCTCTTCCTTGAGCTGGGAGAAGTCCACAGGAGCTGAGCTTGGGGGCCTTGAGCTCCTCCTGCATCTTGGACAGCAAGAGGCAGCTCGGTCCGTGTGGAAGAGAGGGAAGGGTGGTTTGAATTCCAAATAAAATAAAATAATAAAATAAAATAAAATAAAATGTTAGGCTTGAAGAGCTTAGAGAATCATGGAATGGTTTGGATTGGGAGGGATTTTAAAGATGATCTCATTCCATGGACAGGGACATCTTCCACTATCCCAGCTTGATCCAAGCCCCATCCAACCTGGCCTGGGGCACTTTCAAGGATGGGGATGTTCTCTGTTCCTCACTGTGCCTTCTTTTTGGGAGGTGAAACCCCTGAGATGTGGAGGATGGAGAAGTCCTGCCAGCTGTGGTTTTCCCAGGATTTGCCATTTATTCCTGCACTTTTTGGGACTTTAGCTGCTCACAGTGACCCCAAGATGTGTCACAAAGTCTCTTTTCCCAGCCTGGCAATCAAAGAAGGAGTCAGAGCTCTTCAGTTCTCATTCTCAAGGTTGTTTATTGTTCCTTATCTATAAAATTCTTTCTCCTGGCCTGCTGAGGTTTGTTCAGCAAGACAGAGGCACTCTGACCACCTCAGAGGCAGTGTTGTATTTTATACTATAAACTTCATGTACATTATTTATCATAACTTCCCAATACCTATCCCCTGTGTTAGACAGTGAGCTTCTACCCTAAACCCATCCAAAAGTGCCAACATCACCCAGAAGACGGAGGCCAAGAAGAAGAAGGAGAAAGGCTGGACATGCCCAGATTCCTCCATCTTGCCCCCTGAACCCCCACTCTAAAAACCCCCAAAAAATCTATTTTTCGCCCCGTGACAAACGAACTGTTGTTCTACTTAAACTTTTGTGGCCTGTAATTCTTCATATGAAGGTTGGTAATTGTTTTTTCCAAGGGCTCAATCAAAGGCACAGGGGGGTCTTGGGCTGTGTGCCAGGGTCTCTGAGCCCCCTGGGCAGGGGCTGGAGCCCTCCAGGGCAGCCGGAGGAATTTCCTGGGCTCCCACATGCACTGAACTGGGAGCTGGCCCTGCCACGGCTCCATCTGTGACCCCCTTGCAGAGCCACCATGAGGAAACTTCCACTGAGGAACACCCTGGTGGTCACCACAGCTGAGATGGGAACTGGCTTATGAGCTGAAATGGGGGATGTGGGGCTCCAGGCAGCTCTCCAAAATGCAGTTTATTCCATCCAAGAGTTACAGCAGCCCAGGGTCATGGGTGACAGAGCCTGTGCCCACAGCTGTCAGCTCCAGCTGCAGGCAGGCCTGGAGACCCTGAGTTTAGGTTACAATGCATTATATACTTTTCTTTTGGTTACAATGCATTATATACTTTTGATCACAATGCATTCTATACTTTTCTTTTGGTTACAATGCATTATATACTGTTCTTTTGGTTACAATACATTCTATACTTTTCTTTTGCTTACATTGCATTCTATTCTTTTGGTTACATTGCATTCTATACTTTTCTTTTGGTTACAATGCATTCTATACTTTTCTTTGCTGAGCATCTCAATACAGTAGAACCAATCTATACCTTAACTTTTACCTATAGCCTATCATTACTACTGTAATTACCATATTCATGTTACTGTTCTCCAATCACTAAAACTGCATTACAGTTTCACCTAGAAGTTGTTTTTCAGTTTGTGGAAAATTCTGAGACCTTTTTTCTACTTGCCACATTTTCTGCCTTGTTTGCCTGTGCTCTCTTTCTTTTTTGGTAAAAATATCTTCTTGTTTGGGGTGGGTTTATCCTTTGCTCTAAGCTATAAAAACCCCTTCTAACTCACACACCCTTTGCCTCCTTGGTTATCCAGTCAGACTGGCTCAGCAATTCTTTTCTTCTATATCAAAACTTGCTTCCATCTCTATTCCTTCATCAGATTCTACATTCAAAACTCTTTCTGCCAAGCACACATATCTGTGTCAAGAGACTTTCTTGCCAAACTTTCATCTTTCCCAACAAACTGGGAGTGCTCCATGGAAGCACCCCTGTGATGGATGGTTCAGGGAAAGCTGCTTGGAATCTCAGCTCACAGGGAGGAACTGCAGCTAATTTCTCACATCCATAAATCCTGAGGTAAGCAGATGCTCTGCAGGAAGTGGGAGGGCCAGACAATCCTGGAGGATTTCAGGCTCTCCAATTTGGGGAGCCCCCAAGGGAAGGACTGGTGAAAGAATTTGTTGGGACAATTCCTAAAATAAAGGGACCCTGGGCCAGAGTGTTGAGGGAACAGAAACAACAGCAGCAGGAATGCTCCCCTTTCCAGAGGGGCTCCTCACAAGGGTGCATGTGGAACACACCAGGCTGGGATTTCACCTAAGGAAGGCTTGGAAAACTCATTAAAGCCTTGTGTGGATGCAGCCTTTGGACATGGGGATGGACTCCTGGTGGATCCGTGTGGGAGGGGAGGAGGGAGGGATGGGAGAGCTGCCTCTGCCTTTCCACGCAGGAGAGGGGTCTCCACTGAGGATGGGAATTTGAAGTTCCAAAATTCCACCCTGAGAGCTGGGTGCCCACAGCTGGGCATTGGCGTCCAAACTGCTCCAGCCCTGGTGGTGACAACAGGAGCTCCCCTTTCCCAGGGGTTCTGGCAGCCCTGGCTTTGTGGAGCTGCTGGAGATGGGAAGGCACTGGGGAAGAGCTCCAGGGTGCTCCCAGCTCAGCGCGGCTCCTCTGGTGGGCTTGGGAAGGGAATCCAGCTGCATCTCCCTTGTGCTCAACCAGACCTGCATGGAGAAGCCTGGGAGAGCTTCCAGTGGCCTCTTTCTCCTCAGTGCTCAAGGCTGAGTTTCCATCCTCTTTGTGGCTTGAGTTCCTCTGGGAGCAGCTTCCTGGAGAATTTCCCTCCTGAGGCAGCTGCTGGTCCCACAGAGGGGACACCAGGGCCAGCTCTGGTGGGGCCACCAGCAGGAGCAGCTGTCAAAGCAAGCCAGACCCCTCGGGATGAGAGTTCATGGAATCATGGAATGGGTTGGGTTGGGAGAAACCTTAAAGCCCATCCAGTTCCTCTGGGTGCAGGGACACCTCCCACTGTCAGGTGCTCCAATGTCCCCAGTGCCCAGCCTGGCCTTGGGCACTGCCAGGGATGCAGGGGCAGCCCCAGCTGCTCTGGGCACCCTGTGCCAGGGCCTGCCCACCCTCACGGGGAGGATTTTCTTTGGAAGATCCAAATTCCTTTTGGAATATCCAAGTTCTGATCTCCTCTCCTGGTCTCCCAGCTCCTGGGTCACGGCTGTGTGAACACCTTGTCCCAGACCCCCAGTGTTGTTTTTTGGGCTCACCTCAGGTGTTGGGAAGGTGAGGGATGCCCTCAGCTACTGTTCCCAAATTCCTGAGGGTTTATCCTGCACTTTGTTCAGCCCTGGTTCCACAAAAATCTGGATTTGATCCCCATACTCAAGAGTTGCTCCCAACGACCCTGTGGGTCCCTTCCAGCTCAGAATATTTTGTGTTCTCCTTCTTTTTCTGTTTTCTCCGGTTGTTCTGTCCCTGAACTGGGTAATTAACATCGTTCTTAAAACAGTCAGAACGTGAGGCAGCACCAGAGCCACTCTGGCAACCCAAACAAGTGAAAACCCCTGGAAGATTTAATGCCCTTGTTCCTTCTCCTGTGGTAAAATGTCAGGATTTGAGGAGAGAAAATGTTTTCAGCTGTGCACAGAAGGGGTTTGATTTAAGTGACCGCAATTTCTGACTCTCAATTGTGTTCTCATTCCCCCTCTCTCTTTCTTTACTAACAGCCTGGTATCATTTATTTCAAATTCTCCCTGTTTTCGTTGGAATGCAGTTAATTGGCTTGGATGGAGGATAATCTCTTGAAGAAAAACATGCTTAGCAGGGAAAGGACTCCTTGAAGGGTTGGCAAAAAAAGCAGATTATGGCCAAATTCTTCGAATGCTCCGTTGGGCCAAACCCCGTTGGAATTGGTCAAGTCTTGCCATCAAAGGGTGATGTTTTTATGATTATTTATGTTGATTACTAATTAATGTATAACTGTGAGAGTTTAATTAGCCCTGCTCTCGTACAGCCAGAGAATGTTCACAGCAACAGCACAAACCACACACAATTGGCTGCACTGGAGTTGGAGCAGGGGAGGAAAAATTCCTGGGTTTCAGGCAAAACCCTTTGGCCCAAGAACCTTTCATCAAATCTGCAGGAATAACTTGTTTGGTTTGGGTTCCCCCCTCCCCATATCCCACAGTTCCCCCCCTGGATTGTGGAGAGGCTGAAATGAGGGTTGGGGTTTGTTCTGGAGCTTTGGGTCAGGGGCTGGAAATCAGGGAGAGGATGGATTTCCATGTTCCTGGTTGGCCACAGGCATTGTCCTGGGGGATGGATGGGCACAGCAACTGAATCCCAGAGCCCCAGGATCATTGAGGCTGGAATCATGGAATGGTTTGGACTGGAAGGGGCTTTAAAGCCCACCCAGTGCCACCCCTGCCATGGCAGGGACACCTCCCACTGTCCCCAGTGCCCAGCCTGGCCTCGGGCACTGCCAGGGATCCAGGAGCAGCTCCAGCTGCTCTGGGAATTCCATCCCAGCCCCTGCCCACCCTGCCAGGGAAGGATCTCTTCCCAATAGCCCATCCAGCCCTGCCCTCTGGCAGTTTAAAATTCCCCCTTGTCCTGTACATGCCCTTATAAAAAGTCCTTCCCCATCCATGTTGAACCAGAAGGGTGTTGGGATCATCAGGGAAATCAAATCAGAGAATCCCAGAATTTTTTGGGTTGGAAAGAGCCTTAAAAATCACTCAGGTCCTCCCCACAGCTGGATTTGGGTATGGAAGAAGTGCCCAGATCCTGCTGAGAAGGGCACAGCCTGTGCTGGGACACAGAAGTGGAACCACCCCCAAATTCCTGATTTTTTAGGGAGAAAATTCCTCCTGGATCTCAGGCCAAGATGAGCTCAGCAGGCCAGGTCCCTCTGGGGGACACTTTGCTGTCACCCTGTCCTGACAGGAACAGCTCAGCCAGGATGGGCTGGAGGGACACAGAGACCTGCTCCAGGAGGGAACAGGAGCAGGAGTGGAGGAAAAGGAGCAGGGATTTGTTATGGGAAGAGAAGAGGGACAGGGATTCAGGGAGGAGAGGAGAGGAGAGGAGAGGAGAGGAGAGGAGAGGAGAGGAGAGGAGAGGAGAGGAGAGGAGAGGAGAGGAGAGGAGAGGAGAGGAGAGGAGAGGAGAGGAGAGGAGAGGAGAGGAGAGGAGAGGAGAGAAGAGAAGAGAAGAGAAGAGAAGAGAAGAGAAGAGAAGAGAAGAGAAGAGAAGAGAAGAGAAGAGAAGAGAAGAGAAGAGAAGAGAAGAGAAGAGAAGAGAAGAGAAGAGAAGAGAAGAGAAGAGAAGAGAAGAGAAGAGAAGAGAAGAGAAGAGGAAGGACAGGGATTATGGGTTTCTCATGGAAGAGAAGAGGACAGGGCTTTAGGGGTTTGTTCCAGAGCACTGGCAGCCAGGCTGTGGAGGAGGGCAGGGAGGGCTGAGCTTGCCAGGTTCTTCCAGGGCCTCTGAGGTTGCTGTGGAGGGAGAGCCTGGGAGAGCTGCTGGGAGCTCAGGATTATTTATTAGGAGTGTTCCAGGCTGGGATCAGGGCTCCACTGCTGCCTTTCCCTTCCAGAGCTCACAAATCACTGCTGCTGCCTCTGTCCCTTCCAGAGCCTCCAAAGCCTGAGTGAATCATCCCTAAGGAAACCAGGATTTTCTTATTAAGCCTTTGGAAGCAACAGACTGAAAATAAAGCTCAGCAGCATCTTGATTTAGCTTTTTTTAAATGAACTGCTGGGACTGTGAATAACGTTTGCTCTCCACATCCAACAAGGAGCTGGGGATCTGCAGTGCCTGATTTGCTGAATCATTGCTGGGCTTGGAATGCTGGCTCTGGCACAATGGGAGGAAGAGGAGGTCGCTCAGGAGGAAGGGGGACGGTGCAGAAGGGAATTCCAGCAGGGAATGATGTTTCCAGGTGGGAGGGATGTTAAGATGGGCTCAGCTCAGAGCTTGCAGGCTCTGTTAAAGCACCTTTAGGGTTTCTTTGCCACTGGGGTGTGCAGGAACCTTCCCAGCCACGGTTGGGAGCTCCCTGCACATTCCAGAGCTTTCCAACTGCTCCATCTGCTCCTACCTGTCCCTGGTAGTCACCTGTGTCCTGCTGCCTGGAGAGGGAGGAAAGGGAGGATCTGGAGCAAGTCTGACAGGCCATGGAGGAGGAAATCCAGGATTTATCCATGTCCAAGGTAATGGGGCAGATCAGAGCTCCTCAAATCCCTCCCAGCTGCTTCTCTTGGTCATATTCCCAACATTTCATGTTCCCTTTTTGTGGCAATCCTGGGATACTCTGGGGGTTTTTTTGGGATGGTTTGTCTCAGATTCATGGAGTGGTTTGGTTTGGAAAAAACCTTCAAAGATCCTTTTATTCCACCCCTGCCATGGCAGGGACACTGTCCCAGGCTGCTCCCAGCCCCAGTGTCCAACCTGCCAGGGATCCAGGGGCAGCCACATTGGAACTGTTCCAGTGTCTCTCCATTCTCACCCCAAAAAATACGTTGCTCATGTCTGATTTAATCTGCTTTTTGTCAATCCAGATCTTGGCAAAATGTCTGCGTCCATCTTTTTTAGGAACATCCTCCATATATTGGAAGTGCAGGTGGTCTCCCTGCAGCCTTTTCTTTTCCAACCCCAACTCTCCCATTTTTTCTTTATTAGAGGTGCTCCAGCCTTCCCAAGTTCCCAGTGGGATCCTCAATTTTGTAGCCTCCTCTGGACCATCTAAGGGTGGTTTGGCTTCCCTCAAAAAAAAATAGTCCCCCAACGATGATTTATAATCAACAAAATTTATTTGAATTCTTCTTGACATCTACGGCAAATCCAAGGAGGGTCGTAGCAAAAACCAAACATTTTCCCTAAAACATCACAAAAACATCGTTAGGATAATTGCAACATAATTTGCTCCATCAATCCCAGAGTGGTGTGGGGCTTTTTTCTTTTTCTTGGGTTTTTTTTTTCCCTAAAAAAATAAAGACAGATAAATGGGTAGAAAGCCACGCAAAACCAACACAAAACAGACAAACAACAGCAAAAAAAAAACCCTCATGATTTTTTAGCCAAATGTTTGGCTGTTGTTAATTAGGGGAATCTGGATTTTCTGGCTGACTTCTGGCTGAATTCCCACAGGGAATAAGGAGCCATATGCCCTTAACTAGGACTAACCTGCCAAAGCCTGGCTTTGTTGCTCGAGGCAATCTGGGGGGGTTTAACACCAGAAAAAAGGGAAAAAAATACAGAAAAACACACAAAACCTCCCAATTTCACTCCTTTCTTTTTTCCCTTGTAGCCCAGGGAAGCAGCACAATGGTTAAATACTGGGATGGAAGGGATGGGAGCTTAGAAAGGATTTTTTTTTTTAATGTAAATGGGCTGATTGTGAACCTTTAAATGAAATAAAAGACCCTGAAATTCCTTTTAGTCTTTTTTTCTAGTCTGATTTTGTGCCTGGACAAAATTCCAACAAAATCCAATATTTTTATGTACAAATGAGCATCATTTGTGGAGAAAACTCATTATTTTTATCTCAAGTTTTGTAGCTTTGCCAGTCCAACCGCCTTGTATAAAACTCTGGGCTTGACTTTTCCTCTGGAATACAGTTCCTGCATGGAATTATCCTGTCCCGCCAGAAAATAATTCTTTGGTGCATTTGTCCAAGGGGAAAAATTGCAACAACACTAAAAAAAATTATAATAAAAAATCCCTGTTGACTTAATTTCATTAAACTGCTGCTGAGCATCCTCAGCTCCTGACAATCCAAGGAAAACAGGCCTGGAAGCTAAACCAGCAAAATTATCCAAAATTAACCATGGGAATGAAGGGAATGAAGGGAATGTTGGGAATGTTGGGAATATAGGGAATATAGGGAATGAAGGGAATGAAGGGAATGCTGGGAGTATAGGGAATATAGGGAATGAAGGGAATGTAGGGAATGTAGGGAATGAAGGGAATGTTGGGAATGAAGGGCTCTCCCAATCCCATTCTGGGATTCTGTGCTGAGTTTCTCCTCTACCGGTCAGGAGAAACATCCTAATATTTAAAGAGAAATATTAAACAGAAAGAAATTTGAACAGAAATATTAATCAGAAATTATTAAATATCCCAATATTTAAACAGACCCCTCATCAAACACAACAAGGAGCCTCTTGTTCCAAGTGTTTATAATTCCCAGAAATTCCAAGTGGCCACTGGAATAACTCAGAGGAGCTCCAGGTTGTGCTGAGGGAATATTAAAAGTTGGATTTGTTGTTCCAAAGCAGCTGCCAACCCCCTCCTGGGCTCACCCAGATTTTCCTCTCTGTTTACCTGTTCTGAAGAGCTTCCCACACTTAGGAACTCCCACTGGGATAAACATTCCTTGAGGAGATTCCCAAACATCCCTAGAGGAGATTCCCATCACTGGGATAAGCACGGCCTCTGTTCCAGTTGCCTCAACTCTGTCCTGGCCTAATTAAGGACTTTTAAGTTCTGAGGGTATTGGAATTAGGCCTGGTCTATTTTTTTTTTATTATTATTTTCTATTTTCTTATTATATTTTTATTATAATCTATTATAATTTATTATTTAATAATATAATAAAATATTATAATTCTTAAATAATATAGTTAATATAATTACTTATTTAATAATATATTATTTGTATATTATATTTTATTTCATTAATTATTTTTTATATATTATTATATTATATTGTACTATATAATAATTTTATTATTTTATTATATTTCTATTTTACTTTATTTTAATTTCTATTTTCTCATATTATTATATTATATTATAATTTTCTCTTATTATACATTCATTATAATATATTATAATTTATTATTTAATAATATAATTAAATAATATAATTATTAAATAATATAATTAATATCATTAATTATTTAATAATTTATTATTTATATATTATAATTTTATGTTATTCATTATTATATTTAATTTTCTATCTTATTATATTATAATTTTATTGTTTTATTATATTTTATTTTAACTTCTATTTTCTTATATTATTATAGTGTATTACAATTTTTCTCTTATATTTTTATTATTATATAACTTATTATTTAATAATATAGTTAAATAATATAATCATTAATTAATATTTAATAGTATAATTAATTATTTAATAATTAATATTTATATATTATTTTATTTGTTATTTTAATTTAATTCCTATTTTATTTTATACTATACTATACTATAATATAATATATATTATAATATCATTTATATTATATTATATTATATTATATTATATTAATTTTAATTTTTATAATTTATTTTGTTTTATTTTAATTTCTATTTTTTCCACAAGGATTTCTCACCCTAATCCAAGCTGGATACTCTGCTCTGCCCAGGACGCCTCAACAATCCAAGGAATGGAGCAGGAGGGAGAAGATCCAAGGAATCCCTTGTGCCATCCCAGAATTTACCCAATTCCCTGGGAATAACTGAATTTCTTTCCCACTCCAAGAGAAACAATGGAAAACATTGATATGTTGGTGCTGGAGTCCAAAATGAGCTTTTCAAGCATGGGGACATTCAGGAATATTCTGCTCTCATAAGGGAATTATGGAGAGACACAAAGAAGTTGTTTTTATCCTCCAGAACAGAGAAGGAATTGTTTTCCCTGATCCATCTTTTTTTGGGGTGGTTTCTCTGGTGCTTGATAATCCCTTGGAATAATTTACATTAATCCAAGAGTCTCCTTCACTGCCAGCCATGGAATCCTGGGGGAACTGAATATCTTGGAAATTTCTGTCAAGTTTGTTTCAAAAAGTTGCAGTGAGAATGCAAAGTTAGTGAATACACAAGTGTGGTGTCCTTAAAAAAAAAAAAAGGATAAAAATTTCATCAAAAATTAATTTATGCAGTAATTTATGTAATTAACCCAATGGTTTAGGATTGATATCACTAATATCTGTAACGATTTTAAGAAAATTAAATTATATTTTATAATAATTTATATTGTAAAAAATACATTTTATAATAGGTGACAGGAGGCTTCAGAAATTTAAAATTTGTCTTGGATTTCCTCCCCAAGGAAAAAATAAAGTGTATTCCAAGAGATCAGCAAAATCAGGAAGTTTAGAAAATGGAAAAGTCTTTGCAAAATTCATTTCTTGGGGTATTATTATTTATTGTCTTTAGTTTTTACAACAATGCTTTGTGTAAAATAATTACATTTTAAATCATTTTTAGCTGTGGGGGAAGAGCAGGGTGAAAAATGGGATTTTTAAAATTGATTTATTTTAATTAACCCTCATCAGAGATAAGAAATAACAGCTTTATTTGGCATTGGAGACAGCAAATAATTCTCCAAAACAGCAGCTCAGCAGGACACACAAACATCTCTAAACATGGGACAATTCCCTGAAAAATCATCTCATTTTTATTTTATTTTGAAACAGGATCTTCCAAATCATAAAACCTCTGCTGTTAAACCCCATAAAAGTGATGGAACTGGGATATTCCTCGTGGATAAAAGGATTTAGGTAATTAACAGGCCAATTAAGCAGCAAGGGGTTTGGGCCAAGCTGATTTTCCTCATTTTTGGTGTTGTGCAGCTCGAGAGTGTGATGGTGTTCACAGGGGTCCCAGGATGAGGGAATGGATGAGAATTGACTCCATGTTTCAGAAGGCTGATTTATTATTTCATGATAGATATTATATTAAAAGCAAATTATATATTATAGCTATACTAAAAGAATAGAAGAAAGGATTTCATCAGAAGGCTGGCAAGGACTAGAAAGGAAAGGAATGGAATGATAATAAAATCTTGTGACTGACCAGAGAGTCCGAGCCAGCTGTGCTGTGACTGGCCATTAATTAAAAACAACCACATGAGACCAATCCCAGATGCTCCTGTTGCATCCCACAGCAGCAGATAATCATTGTTTTTCTTTTCCTCTGAGGCCTCTCATCTTCTCAGGAGAAAAAATACGGGCAAAGGGATTTTTCAGAAAATATCATGGTTTCACTGGAGTTCGGGAGTTCTCCAGGATGGAAATAGGACCTGTCCTGAAAAATGGGATTGTGGCCCATGGGTGCTCAGCTGGAGAGGAGCAGCTGCAGGGAGAGCTCAGAGCCCCTGGCAGGGCCTGCAGGGGCTCCAGGAGAGCTGCAGAGGGACTGGGGACAAGGCCTGCAGGGACAGCACCCAGGGAATGGCTGCCAGTGCCAGAGGGCAGGGCTGGGTGGGATCTTGGCAATGAGGAATTGTTCCCTGGCAGGGTGGGCAGGCCCTGGCACAGGGTGCCCAGAGCAGCTGGGGCTGCCCCTGCATCCCTGGCAGTGCCCAAGGCCAGGCTGGGCACTGGGGCTGGGAGCACCTGGCACAGTGGGAGTTGGCCAACAAGGCCGATGGCTCCTGGCCTGCATCAGGAATGGAGAGGCAGCAGGAGCAGGGAGGTCATTCTGTCCCTGGGTCTGTCCCTGTGTCTGTCCCTGTGTCTGTCCCTGACTGTCCCTGTCCGTCCCAGGAGCAGGGAGGTCATTCTGTCCCTGCACTGCTGAGGGCACACCTGGAGTGCTGTGCCCAGCTCTGGCCCCTCAGTTTGGGAAGGACCTGGGGACACTGAGCACATCCAGAGGGGGCCAAGGAGGCTGGAGAGGGGCTGGGAACACAAACCCTGTGAGGAAGCCCTGAGGGAGCTGGGGGTGCTCAGCCTGGAGCAAAGGAGACTCAGGGCTGCCCTCCTCACTCTGCACAGCTCCTGAAAGGGGCCTGGGCTCAGCTGGCCCTGGGCTCTTTCTCCAGCAGCACTGACACACCCAGAGCACACAGCCTCGAGCTGCACCAAGGGAAATCCAGGCTGGAGAGCAGGGAAAAGGTTTTTCCAGCAAGGGTGAGAAAGTTCTGGAATGGCTGCCCAGGGAGGTGGTGGAGTGCCCATGCCTGGGTGTGTTTAACAAAGCCTGGATGTGGCACTGGGTGCCAGGGTTGAGTTGAGGGGTTGGGGCTGGGCTGGACTCGATGGCCTTGAAGGTCTCTCCCAACCTGGTCACTCTGGGAATTCTGGGAATTCTGTGTTCCTGCCATGGCAGGGAACGGAATAGGATGATCCTTTAAATCCCTTCCACCCCAAACCATTCCATGACTCCATGAAAATCTGGTTTGCATAATCTCTTCCAGAGTGTCAGGAAAGTCCTTGGAAGAGGAGAAAGGGTTTTTTAAGTTTCTGGAGGAAAAACCAGGAGGAAACAAACCAGGATCTTTCATTTTTCCACGAAATAAAGGACTCAGTTTAACCCCTCCCTTACAAGCGTGGCTGTAATTGTGTCTTGAAAGTGCACTGCACAAAAACTCGTTAACACCTGGACTAATGAATCCCAGGGAGACTGAAGCATTCCAGCTGCACCTGGAAAGACACAGATCCTTCCTCACTGATTTGTGTCACACAACTCCAGGACAAACCCTCTGCCAAGGGGGCATGGGAATCACACAGGGACCCCTCATCCCTCTGGAGATCCAAGGTCAAGGCAGTTCTGGGATTTTCTGCCCACATGTTCAGGCTGGGCTTTTTTAATCCCACAAGTGTTTATCCCATAAACACTTCTGGCAAAGAAGTGAAGAGCCCCAGCACCTGGGGCTGAGAGCTCTTCACAAGATTAATGATGATTTGTCAAGTGTTTCATCACCTCTGAGGGAGCTGAGGCCTCATGGAAGGAAAGGTGAAAAAAATTATAGGTGGAAAGCAAAGGTGGGTCTGTTTCAGTGGATTTTAGGAGAAATAAAAGGTTTCCCAGAGCAGCTGTGGCTGTTCCTGAATCCCTGAAGTGTCCCAGGCCAGCTTGGATGGAGCTTGGAGCCACCTGGAACAGTGGAAGGTGCCCCTGTCCATGGCAGGGGTGGGATGGGATGATCCTTAATGTCCCTCCCAACCCATTCAGTGACTCCATGATTCCAATGATGATCAAATCCCAAATTATGGGGGGTGTGTGTGTGTGTGTGTGTGTGTGTGTGTGTGTTTGGGGGGTTTTTTAACTGCAGAGGATAAAAAAAACTCCCAGCCCGAGGAAAATCCTCAAAAGGAACAAAGATTTTCCACCCTCTGGAATAACTGGGATGAGGAATTACTTCACAAAGATACAAAAGGGCAGAATACAAAGTGAAAATAAAGAAGTTCCTTTGTGTGTCAAGATGTTTCTCCAGCTGCAGAGCCCCGGGAGATGTTCCTTTTCCTGCTAAAGAGAACAAGGAATTCAGGGCATAAACCTGGATCCTGCTGCCCACGTTTCACTGTTAGTGAGGAGTGGAGCTGGTTTGGATTTCTCCTGCTCCTTGTGGCAACTCCCAGAGCAGAGGGCAAATCTCCATGGACCAGCCCTGATGGAGTGGGGACACCACTACAGGAGTGGGGTTAACAACAGGAGAACCTCCTGCAGATGGGATTTCTTCACAGCTTCCAACCAAATTCCTGAGTGGTTCTGGAAAGCAAAGTCAGGTTCACAGAACAGCTACAAACAAATCCTGAGGAGATAAAAACAGCGCTCTTGTGCTTTTTTGCTTCTTTCCCTTCTTTTTTCTGCCTCTTTTCCCAGTTCTCAGATGTTTCTGGGCATTGTCCAGCAATTCATTCCTCACATCTGTTCATGTTTCATCCATGTTCCTTCCTTTTCCTCTTGCACTCCTTTCCCTTTTTATCTTTTTCTCCATTTCCCCCCTCAGTTCCTGATTCTGCTTCCACCTGATTGCCTTTTTTCCTCTGTATTGATTATTTTTTCCCTAGGCTTGGTCTGTCCATGATTTCCTCCTGTGATAACTGAAGGCAGAGATTTGATAGCAGTTTCCATGAAGTTCCTTCCTCTCCTGGAATCCCTTGCCCCCTCTTCCCCAGAGGTCTGCTTTTCAAATTCTCTAGAAACACCAAGGAATTCTCTTTCCCTGAGATGTGTCCGGCCACCAGAGGAAAATGTTATCTGCTGCTTTCCACCCTGGATCTCAAGGAAAGAAAATCCAGCAGGGAACAGTTTGCTCTTGTGTTTTATTCCATGTGGGATCAGCAGAACGAACCCTGATAAATTAAAGGTTTTCCTTGCACGTTTTGCTTTGGAAGCTCCCAGGGATGATGAGGTTGGGCTGGTTTTTACCAGGATCATGGAATGATTTGGGCTCATGGATCATCCACTCCCACCTCCTTCCATGGGCCAGGACACTCCACAAAATCCCTCCCTCCAATCCCAGCCCTCCCTCCTGGCTCACACCCCCTCCTCCTTCCATCACCAGGATTCATCTCTGAGCTTTTTCCAAATGTTCTCCAAACCCTTCCTCCCTGGGGCTCCTCTTTAAAGAAAAGAGGTTGGAGAGCTGGGATTTGCAGAGCTGGGATTTGCAGAGCTGGGATTTACAGAGTTGGGATTTACAGATTTGGGATTTACTGTGTGGGGATTTACAGAGTAGGGATTTATAGAACTGGGAATTACAGAGTTGGTATTTGCAGAGCTGGGATTGACAGAGCTGTGATTTGCAGAGCTGGGATTTACAGGGTTGGGATTTACAGAGTAGGAATTTGCAGATCTGGGATTTGCAATGTGGGGATTTACAGAGTTGAGATTTATAGAGCTGGGATTTGCAGAGCTGGGATTTACAGATCTGGGATTTGCAGAGCTGGGGTTTACAGAGCTGTGATTTGCAGAGCTGGGATTTGCAGAGCTGGGATTTACAGAGTTAGGATTTACAGAGTTGAGATTTGCAGAGCTGGGATTTACAGAGTTGAGATTTACAGTGTGGGAATTTATAGAGCTGGGATTTGCAGAGCTGGGATTTGCAATGTGGGGATTTACAGAGTTGAGATTTATAGAGCTGGGATTTACAGAGCTGGGATTTAGAGAGTTGGCATTTACAGAGCTGGGATTTACATTGTGGGGATTTGCAGAGCTGGGATTTGCAGAGCTGGGATTTACAGTGTGGGAATTTACAGAGCTGGGATTCGCAGAGCTGGGATTTACAGAGTTGAGATTTATAGAGCTGGGAATTACAGAGCTGGGATTTGCAATGTGGGGATTTGCAGAGCTGGGATTTGCAGAGCTGGGATTTGCAGAGCTGGGATTTACAGTGGGAGCCTCCATCCCCTCCAAGCTCCCTCCCACACCTGATCCATGATCACAAGCTCTGCTCCAGGCTCAGGTCCCTCCCAGGCCTAACCCAGTTCCTGTGATCATTCCTGGACTTATCCCAGACTCAGGGCCAGGAGCTGGACTGGATAATTCCTGTGGGATCCCAGCTGATCCTGGGATTCTCTGCAATGCCTGGAACTCAAAGAATTGGGGTTGTGCTGCTATGCGCAAACTCCCAAACGTTTTCATTGCCTGGAAAAAAATTCCAGTTACTGGGGCAAATCCGGTGATCAAAATCCTTGGAAAATGAAATGTCATATTCCCCCCCCCCCTTTCTTTTTAGGGGGTTGTTTTGTGGGGTTTTTTGGGGGTGGGGCAGGTGTTTGTGTTTATTTGTTTCTTTGGTTTGGGTTTTTTTGGTTGCTTGGTTTTTAATTCTGATTGTGCCAACTAAAACTGTTTCCATCTTTCCAATCAAAAGCTTCCATTTATTTCCCATCCAGAACATCCAGACCCTGAGCAAGTGCATATAAAATTAATTCCAAGGTGTTTCCAAATGCTTCTGGAGGTGTTTCAGGGTGAGATCCTGCTCCTTCCTGTGCCTTTGTGGGGTCACTCTTGCCTAGCTCTGAGCAGAATTTGGCCTCAGAGCTGGACATAAATGATCCAATAAAAATCCAGGACAAATGGTTTATTGGGAGACCAGAGCAGGCTTTGGTGCCAAACTTGGAATAATTTCCCATCTGGATGGTGACCTCAGGCTTCTTCTCTGCAGCAAAACCAGAAATGGAAAATGGAATCTGTGCATTTGATGTTAATCCTGGACAGGGGGGTTTGCACAGGAATGAAATGTTGGGAGTTGGGCCTGGCTTTAGGGACAGCAAGGCCACATTTTATCCATCTTTGTTCCATGATGGATAAGGGGAAAGAAGAGCTTTCCAGCTCTAAAATTTATTTCAAACTCCTTTCCCTACCTGCTGGCCACTCTTTCTCCTGGCGTGGGGTGAAGCTGCCATGGAAATATCCCTGCCCAGGCTGGATTAAATGATCCTTAAACCCTTTCCAACCCAACCATTCCATGATTCCTTCAGTGAAGGACAGACTTGGAAAGGTGAGGCTTGGTTCACATAAACCCCCATTTCTGGAGTTCACTCTTTGGCCTGGAGGATCTTCCTGGGGAGCCCAAAGCAGCAGTGCCAAATGAGCTTTTATCCATGGGTAAACTCAGAGTGGGGTCATTCCATCCATTGTGCCAGTGATTCCTGGGGCAGACAGAAATCCCCCTTTTCCTGTCACTTATTTGTTCTTTTTGGTTGATTAAATGGTCAAAGCAGTCCCTTGGGTGGAAGGGGGAAAGAAATCCAGGAAAGCTTTCAACTGGATTTGCATTTCCTGGAAAACAGGGAACTTCTGAGGGGGATGAAAAGAATACATGGAATTTTTCTGGCAGCCCCAGCCCTGCGGGTGGCCTGGCTGCAGCTCCTGCAGCATCCCCAGCAATGCCCTGGAAATCCATCCCAGAGCTGCAGCCAGAGCCAGGGCACTCCCAAAGGCACAAAGGATCATTTGCTGTGGAAATGCATCAAAATTCTGGGGAATTTTGGCACGTTCTTCCCATGGGAAATGAGGGTGCAGCAGCTCCAGCCAAGGCTGGGACAGGGCTGGAAATCAGAAATCAGGTTTTGGGGTGATTCCCGTTGTGGGGATCCACATGGGAATCCCACATTTTCCCTGCAGGGAGAGATGACTTTCAGAGAAAGTTTTCCTCCTGAAATCCGTGTTTGAAGGAATGCTCTGCCCTGCTCCTGCCCTTTGAGGGTGCCCATTCCAGGTTGTTCTTTATTTCCTTGCCATTCCCAAGGGGTTGTTTTCCCTATTTTTAAGTACTTTATTAGTGAGAATAATATTATTAAACACTAAAAGTATTATGAAATCAGATTTTTCTTGCTCTTTTTTTGATATCTCAGGACCCTTTTTTGCATCCTTGGGAAGAGGAGAATATTCCCAGGAGATATTGGAACAAAATAATATTAGTAGTTGTAGTAATAATAATAATAATAATAATTTTTGGGGAATTTAGGATAAGTTCCTGAGGAGATCCAGCAGGGCAGTGTGTGGATGTGGCAGGAAGTTCTACAAGGAGCAGTTTATACAAAATTCCTGCAGTTCCCAAGTTCTGAGGCACCACAACCTCCTGCACATCCCTGAGGCCCTGAAAAGGGCCAGGGACCCTAAAATCCAAAAAAAACCTTGGGATTTTTCAGAACGTTTTCATTTCCAAATTTCCTTGAAAACAACTTGGAAAAGGGATTTGGCTTTGCTGAGAGCTCCAGTGGCTGAATTTTTACTGGGGTGAAACTTCCCAAAATGGAATCCAGCTGTGAGGGGACAAAGGAACCTGGGGGAGCTCCTGCCAAACCCAAATTAATTTGGGATTAAGAGCCACCTTCCACCACTGGAACACTGAATTCTCCAAGGAGAGGAGAATTAAAAACTCCTGGATAAAGCCAGGCTGAGGTGTGAGGGGGGAAATCCTTCCCTGCTGGCAGAAATTCGTGGCAGGGATGTTGTTTTCAGGTGACAATTTCTGCCTCTTGTCCCCTCATCTTTTCTGTCACCTCCTGATTTTTGTGGGTTCTCTTCTCGTTCCATTTTCCTCATGGTTTATGTTTATATAACTTATAGAATTTTTATTATCTGTTTTATATTATATTTATAATATTTTATATAATTTTTATATAATTTTATATATTTTCCCCACACACTGGCTTTTTTTTTCCCCCACTTTTTTTTCCAGCAAAAAACCAAATTTAATGACAATTTCATCCCTTGATTCTAGGGCTCTGGGAGAAGGAAAGTGAATTTATTCCATCACTGACGGAAGGAGGTGATTTAGGATCCTGTTCACCCACTCAGGGATGAGATTTTGGGAATGATTGTGAGCTGGAAATTCAGAGATGCTTAAAAATATTCCCAAACCTGGGAAGTCTGGGTTATTTCCTATTGCCCATCAATCTTGCCTGTCATTCCAGGAGTTATTTGCCAACCCCTGGATCATTCTCAGGCCCTCGTTTTCCTTCTGTTTTCCTTCCCACAGCCTTCATGAAGTGTCATGTCAAACTCACCCAATTCCTTCAGCCAAAAACACAAACAAACCCCAAATAGGATTAAAAAAAAAAAGGGGAAAAAACAGGAACATTTTGATTGCCCTAAAGTGAAACATTCCCATTTTTGCAATTCCCAGTAACAAACAGCTCTGAGCGAGCCAGGATTTAATTTCAAATCAAATGGAGTTGTTTCCCTTTGGATCAAATCCAGCATCTCCCTTGGTCTCTGGGGTTTTCCAGCCTTTTTCAGTGTTTGGGTTTGCTGCAAATAAATACAGGAAAAAAGTTCCTTTTTTCAGCTGGGTTGGAAGTGATAAGAGAATTTGATAGGACATGCTGTATAACTGGAGTGTCAGCTGTCCCAGGGGATGAGGCACTGCAGAGTCCTGAAGAATTAAGGAAAAATTAAGGAACAATTAAGGAAAAACTAAGGGAAAAATTAAGGAAAAATCCCCTTTATTCCAGCCTAATATTCCCACTCATCCCAACATTCTCTCTTTAAACTCACAGGCAATATATTTTATTTTCCATGTCGTTATCAAATGATGGTTTTCCATCCTTTTATCCATCTTAATTTGGCAAAAAGTAAAGAACCATCCTGGCTGAGAACTATTTAGTAATAATTAGTAATGTTTTGTAATCATTTGGTGATAATTCCACATTAATTCCACACCCTAAAAACCAATTAAAGGAATGCTTTCAAATTTCCAGATGATTTTAAAAGAATATGAAAGAATGCTATACTAAAACTGCACTAAAGAATAGAGAAAGGAAACAGACAAAAGGTTACAAAGAATGACAATGAAAATTCATGACTGACTCCAGAGTCCCAACACAGCTGATGGTGATTGGCCATTAAGTCAAAACAATTCACATGAAACCAATGGAACAATCACCTGTGGGATAAACAATCCCCAACCACATTCCAAAGCAGCAAAACACAGGAGAAGCAAATCAGGTAATTATTGTTTTCCTTTCTCTCTGAGGCCTCTCAGCTTCCCAGGAGAAGAATCCTGGGCAAAGGGATTTTTCCAGAAAATGTGGCAGTGACGCCTGATGGATTTGCTTTTCCTTCTGGCTGGATTTTGCCCCTTGGTGGGAGAAGCCAGAGCATCCCAACAGCTCCACAGGTGTTTTGGGGAAGTTTGGCTCAGTCCTCATGGAAATGAGGGATCTGCCAGGGATTTTTGAGGTTTGTCTGCCAAGGACTGAGAGGGGAGCAGGAATGGGGTGACAAGAGCAGGAGGAGAGGGAAGGCAAGGAAAACCCAGAGCAGGAAGTCACCTCTGAGGGAAGTTTTCTTACCTGGGAGAGGGAATATTTGGATTGATGGCTCATCTGCTGGTTTTCCAGACATTTCATGGATGTTTCCCCTGGGGCCAAGATCATCTGTGGGCCCAGAGAAAGGGAAGGCACCTTTGGAATCCAGGAGATCCAAGGAAAACCAGGGCAGTTTGTGCTGGCTGGTAATATGGATGTAGATCCAACCCACCCTGAGATTTTCCAGTGCTTCTGGGACCTTCCCAGGACTGGAGGAGCCAGGTGGAATTCCTGGAATAACCCATTTTGTGACAGAAAATTCTGGGCAGTTCATGAACCTTTCAGCAATGAGGATTATTCACAACCCAGTAACTTCAGGAGAGCACCAGATCTTTCCAGGAGCCTGGAGATAACTCTGGGATCTGGGGTGGGGTGATCCCATGGGAACCATGGATGCCCATCCCAATTTCCCAAACTGTCCCAAGGGACTTCAGGAGAGGAAGAGCTGAAATAAAAGAAGGTCAGAAAAGCCTGAAGCTCCAAGGACTTCACCTCCAAAGAGGTGTGGGTTGATATCCTGCATTCCCAAGGCTGGAGGTGGGATTGGGATCCAGCTGGATCCCAAAATAAGCAGGAAATACCCGAGCAGTGACAAAACCCCCCAAAGCAGCAGGAATTTGTGCCTCCCTCCCACTCTGCCATAGCACAGAGGGTGACAAACACTGGGATACTCCTCCTAAAGTTCATCCCTGGGGAATCATCCTGCTAAAATCCTCTCCCAGGAAGGAAAGGCCTGCTCTCATCTTTGTTATGGAACAGGAATAAGCACAATAGATTTTAACTAAAATAAAACAATTCCCTAAATTGTAATTTTTTTTTCTTTTCCTTAAAACTATTTAAACCTACTCTAAATTAGACACCCAAAAAACCACCACCAACTCACACCTATAACCCACCAAACTAAGCCTAAGCCACAACATTTATAACACCAAAAAACCTAAATAAACCAAACTACAGCTCACAAAAAAAACCTTTCTAAATTTATCATCTCTTCAAAACAACCCAAAATGTTATTATTTAGTATTATTCTTTTTTTACTAATAAATAGTTTACCTATTAAATAAACAAATTTTTACCATTTTCTCCAAAAAAATATTTTCCCAAACTAATTTTAAAAAACCCACTTATATTTACTTTTTTAAAAAAACCCTTCAAAAATTTTCTCCCAAATTTACCCTGACCCAAACCAGCTCTTCATTCCCCTGCTGAAATTCCTGTGCTCATTTTAGCCCTTTGTTCATGAGAGCCATCCTGAGAATTCCAGGGGTGTTGAAATGCTCAGCTGCCCCCAGCTGGGCCCAAATTTGGGTCTCCTTTTGAAGTTCATCAGAGGCATAAAAAAGGGAATAAATGGGGGAAAACAAAGGAAAACTGTCTGCAGTTCTGCTCTCAGGAGCTCTGGGAGTGTTGGACTCTCCAAAATTATTGGCAATAATTTGGGAATTTTGTACAAGGATGAGCTGGTGACTTTCCTAATCCCTCCTTTCCCAGACTGGATGCACTGGGCTGTTGGAGGTGACAAATTTGTGTCACTTTGAGTAATTCCTGGGCCAGAAGGACAAAGGGACTTGGGATGGAGCCTTTTAAACCAATTTCTGTTCCTTCTGTGCAGGTTCTGCTGGAAAGCTCAGGCATGGGGACCATCCATCCACCTCTGGAAAGAGAATTTCTGCCACTTCCAAGGGCCGTGCTTTTCCAGTGCCAGGTGTTCCAATATTATTGGAATTATCCCAGTGTTTACTCAACATTTTCAATCTATTGAAGTGGCTTTTCTATTACTGGAATTCCAAGAGTTGGGCACTTAAAAGACAAAGCAAAAAGCTTTGGTTCCAACTGAACAGTCCAAACTATTCCCGTGGAAAAGAGAAGAAAATTCCAAAACATTTCCCCATCAGTCAGGATTGGAGAGAGAGGACCTGAGAGACTGTGGTGGGTTTAGTTTGAATTGGGTGGAAACACTGATTTTGTGTGGTGGCTTTGGTTTGCTAATTTGAGATTTTTTCCCATTTTGAGATTTCTTGGTTAATGTACTAAATGAGTGTGGTGTGTTTGCTGTTGGTTCATTACTGATGTATTTACTTGTTGTGAGGGAGGATTAGGAGAAAGGTACAGCAGGTTTAAAACCTTAAAAGGGGATAAAGACAAATTTATTAACTGAAAGAAGGAGTAATAAAAGAGTAATAAGAATCAGAACAAAATTTTCAGAACACTTCTCCTCCCCACACAACCTCTTCTTTTCCACTGACAATGTAAAGAAACAAAACCACCACAGTGACCTCCAAGTGATGAAGAGACAGCTCTTAAAAATCAAACTCTGGTTTTTCATGGCCTTCCCAGAAATCCCACTCATCCAGCCCTGGGTGGCTCTTTTTGGTCAGCTGTCTCTTCACATCCACCAGCTCAGCTGATTTATGGCCAAAAAAATCCTTTTTCTCTTTTTTTTTTTTTTTTTTTTTTTTGAATTTCTGGCTCAGCTCCATAAAGTTCTAAATCAATCCCTGAGGGTTTGACTCCTTGTCCTCCAGGGAAGGGAAGCTTCCGTAAATGTGGATATTCTGGGAAAGCCTCTGCTTTGAGCTCCTCACCCAAGGGGGTGGAGAGACCTCCAGAACAAAGGATTGAGCAAAAGAACCAGGGGATACCTCAGGAAAGATCCAGCTCAGGAGCCTGGTGTCCATTTTCCCTCTCCCAAGTTTTTCCAAGGAGATAGGAAGCTGGCAATATCCGGAATGCTTTCACCTGGATGCTTTTTTCCCTTCACAGGGAATTTTCTTGCAACTGAAATAACAAAAACCTGTGAAATCCTTCCAATACCCCAGGCCAAAGGGGTGGAAGGGGTGGGTGGGTGAAAATCCAATGGATTATTTGGAAGCTGTTCTGGATGCTCCTTGCTTTCCTGAGGGGAGGAAGGACCTGGAATCATTTGGTCCCTTTTTTTCCCCCCTTTGATTGTCTTTAATAAGATTTATCAGGGTTTTTTTTGTCCAAGAATTGTCCTGACGCCAATTCCCAGCCAGTTCTGTTGGGAGGACAAGCAGGGAATTGGCAGCAGGTGGGACACAAAATCAAAAATGTTTTGGGTTCTTTTTCCAATCCTGGTATTCCCAACAAAACCCACACAGTGCATCTCATATGTCAGGGATATCAGCACACATCTGGAGTCTTGCTCTCACCAGTTTCTCCCTCAAAAGCCTGGTACCAACCCATGGATTCCTCATCTGACATGGCTGAAGGGAATTCAAGCTTTCTACAGAAAGCTCAGCTTTGACCCTGATGGTTCTCTTGGGAATATTGCCCCCAGGGCTTTGAAACTCAAAATGTCAGGGAATTCCAACCAGGTTTGGCTTGGAAGGAACTCCAAGCCCACCCAGTGCCACCCCTGCCATGGCAGGGACACCTCCCACTGTCCCCAGTGCCCAGCCTGGCCTTGGGCACTGCCAGGGATGCAGGGATGGAATTCCATGCCAGCCCTGCCCACCCTGCCAGGGAACAATTCCTCATTGCCAAGATCCCACCCAGCCCTGCCCTCTGGCACTGGCAGCCATTCCCTGGGTGCTGTCCCTGCATCCCCTGGAAATTGTCTCTCTCCAGCTTTCCTGGGGCTCCTCCAGGCCCTGCAAGGCCACCCTGAGCTCAGCCCAAAGCTTCTCCTGTGCAGGTGAACAATCCCAGCTGTGCCAGCCTTTCCTCCCAGCAGAGCTGCTCCATCCCTCTGCTCATCCTGGAGCCTCCTCTGGGCTCTCTGCAGCAGCTCCAGCTCCTCCCTGGGCTGGGCCCAGGCCTGGGGCAGCTCTGCAGGTGGGAAATCACCTGAGGGGGCTCAGGGGCACAATCCCAGTCCTCTCTCCTGATCCCAGCTGAGGGCTCAGCCCAGAATAATTCCAATCTTCTGTTCCATTCCAAGAATCCAAGGCTCTGACCCTCTCCAGTCCATGACTGATGCACTGCCAGGAAGGTGAAGGTCTCAGCATTAATGAGCTGCCTCATTGTCCACAGCCCCCAAAGCCTCTGCAGTCAGCTCAGCTGAAGCCCTTGGAGCCATTCCCAACACCTGATCCTAATCACATTCCTGCACCTGCCCCAGCTCTCTCCTTGGGACAATGTGACCAAATGTTTTGAGGCAGTTTTGTTTTTCTCTCTTTCCCTTCACCTCCTCTCCCCCTCGGAGCTCACTGGATCCTTTCTAGGATGAGACGCAAACAACATCAATGGAAGGGATTGTGCAGGAGAGCCCTGGCAGGAGGCTTGGGAGCATCCAGCTGTGTCCTGCTCTCCTGCTTTGATGTCCTTGGCTGCAGAGGGACGTGTGGTCCAGACCACCCACAGGCCAGCCTGGCTCCTCCTGGGAGAAGGGATCGTGAACCCAGCATGGAGCACCTGGGGTGGGGATTCTGTGTCCTTCCCTGCCTACACAGGGACAGCACCCAGGGAGGGGCTGGAGCTGTGCCTGGAGGGATTTGGGTTGGATTTCAGGGCAAGGTCCTTGCCCAGAGGGTGCTGGCACTGCCCAGGCTGCCCAGGGAATGGGCACGGCCCCGAGGCTGCCACAGCTCCAGGAGCCTTTGGCCAGCGCTGCCAGGGATGCCCAGGCTGGGCTTGCTGGGCTCTGGGCAGGGCAGGGCTGGCACTGGGGGATCCCTGGGGGTTTATTCCCACTCAGGAGATTCCATGGTTCCATTACCTGGCAGCCCTGGAGGGACATCTCTGGAGGGGAATCCAGGCAGGGTTTGCACTCTCTGCTCTCTTTGTTGGGGTTCTCCACACTGGGCTTTAAACTCCCCTTGGGTTTGTGCTTTAAACCCCCCTGGGTTTGTGCTTTAAACCTCCCTGGGTTTGTGCTTTAAACCCCCCTGGGTTTGTGCTTTAAACCCCCCTGGGTTTGTGATTTTATTTTTCACTCTTGCATTCCTTCCCAAGTGGGAAAAGCATCAGGAGTCACAGAAAGCACTTTGAGGGTGCTGCTCATCCTTTATTCTTCACTCTTTCAGTAACATGGACTTTGATTTCCACATTTAACGTCCCATCAATACCAAGGGAGCTGAATGACAGAAAAAATCCTCCCAAAAAAAACCCAAACCTGTGGGCATGAAGAAAACCCTGAGTTAAAGGCAGCTTATCAGGCCCAGCTGCTGCTTATCACCAATGCTCCATCTGCTCCATCTGCTTAGCATAAATAATTCCTTGGTTTTTTTTATTGGTGTCCTATGGTCCATCCAAACAATGAGCAAAAGGAGAAACTGTAAATAAATTTTACAGTGTCACTAAGAGCATTCACATTAAGGGGAACTATTTTGAGGCAACGCCAGCTCTTAATAAATTGCTTTTATTCGGGTGTTTTTACAAGGAGAAAAGAAGAAAAAAGCAGGAACAATAGAAGAATGGAAACTGCTCCATCACTCCTTTTAATAATAAATATTCCCAGGCTGTTCTCCTCACAAAGGAAGGGCCAAGGTTTTTATTTTTGCTTTTTTTTTTTTTTTGGTGTCCATCTGAAAGGCAGGGGCATAAAAAAGCCCCTGAGGCAGCTGGCTGAGCTCCCTTCCTGCAGTTTTCCCTGGATTTCTGAGCTGTGCTGCCAACCCTGGGGCTGAACAGGCACCTTGGGCTCACCTGGGCAGCCCAGGGGGGTTCCAGACCCAAAGCTCAGCCTTTGGAATGAGGAAAACCTTTCCCAGCTGGTGAATTCCCCTAAAGGGCAGCACCACTCCTTAGGAGAGCAGGTTTTCCCCAGAAGGATTCCCAGTGTCCCAAGTTGTGGCACTGGTTTGCTTTATTGTGTTGGAGATGGGATCCCACAGTCCCTTTCACCAAGAATTCCACCCAACCATCCCAGTGTTCCCCTGGGGTTCAAGCTCATCCCTCCTGAAGCAGCAGCTCCTGGCTGCTCCTGGTTGAACTCCCCAGGACAATGTGGATTTTAGAGATTTCATGGAACACCCTAATTTTGGGCAGCACCCAGCACAGATTCCCACAGAACTACTGGATATGGGAGCAGGGGTTCACATTCCATGGGACCCAGAAAAATTCCTTTCTTTGCCTCTTTTTCCAATTGTTAATTTCTATTTCAAGGATGAGATTCTTCACCTGTGTCTATTTTACAGCTCTCATGTGTTTAGTTCCTGCCTGCAGGGACTCTGGGAAGCTTTGCCTGGCACCTCCAAACCCAAAGGCACCCTGGAGTAATAGGAGTGAGGTATGGAATGTGTGGCTGTCCTGGAAATGGGACATCAGAATTATGGATACCCCATCAGGGCTGGAAAACCCAGTCCTAGGCTGACCTTGGCAGGTCCTGGAGCCCCAGGCAGGAGCAGGGAAACACTGGGAAAAAATTCCAGAGGATTCAGCTTTCAAAGGGAAGAAAAGAATCACAGAATTGTGGAATGGATTGGGTAGGAAAGGATCTTGAAGATCATCCAGAGCCACCCCTGCCATGGCAGGGACACCTCCCACTGTCCCCAGTGTCCAGCCTGGCCTTGGGCACTGCCAGGGATGCAGGGGCAGCCCCAGCTGCTCTGGGAATTCCATCCCAGGGAACAATTCCTCATTGCCAAGATCCCATCCAGCCCTGCCCTGGGGAGCCTGGGACACTCCATGGAGGACGTTGTCATCCTCCCTGTGTCTGATGTGGCATCTGGAGCTGCACCCAGCAGTTTGGGCTTTGAGCACCAAGGGTGGCTTCTCCAAGAGGGAAAGGGCAAATCCTCAGGGAGTGGGAGCAGAGCAGCCTGAGGGGCTGCAGCTCCCTGGGGACAGCTCTGAGCTCTGCCCTGGCACAGGGACAGCACCAGGGAGCAGCTGGAGCTGGGCCTGGAGGGATTTGGGTTGGGTTTTAGGGCAAGGTCCTTGCCCAGAGGGTGCTGGCACTGCCCAGGCTGCCCAGGGAATGGGCACGGCCCCGAGGCTGCCACAGCTCCAGGAGCCTTTGGCCAGCGCTGCCAGGGATGCCCAGGCTGGGCTTGCTGGGCTCTGGGCAGGGCAGGGCTGGGATTGATGACCCCTGATTCCTTGCCCTCAGGAATTCCAGGATTCCATGATATCCCACTGGTTTGGGACTGACCCCCTCAGTCCCTGAGCCTGAACGAGCTCTTTGCCTCCTGCACAGCCCAAAAGGGCTTTTAAATTTCATTTTTTAAAATGAAATAAGGGCCCAGTGAGGCAAAGGGAGTCAGAGCCCTTGGATGTGCTCCCCATTTGCTTGGTGGGGCAATTCTAATGAGTAATTGATTGCTAATTACATGTGCTGAAACATCCTGGTCCTTCCCTATCCACCAAGAACTGGGAGATTCTTTTGGGCTTGTTTTTCATCCAAACCTTGGGCCTGTGATCTGGATGGGGCATTTTGTGCCTATTAATTGACTGCATTGTCTTGGGGGAGTGTTGATTAATTGCTGAATTCCAGATCAGTTTTAATGAGGCTCCCAGTGCTGCTTTAGGGCCACAGGGGCCCCGTTATTCCTTTGGCTCCATGAGTCAGTGTTTTGTTGGACCTCAATAGGAAAACTCCTGGCACAGCTTCCCACTTCCCTGCAAGTGAGGAGACAACAGCAGAGCTCGAGCAGACAAAAAACTTTATTAAACTCACATGGACATCCATAAAAAAGAGAAATATTGGAGCAAGCTGCTCACACTCCAGGGCCAAGAGCAACAAAGAGCCTGATCATTGGGAATCCAAATCCAGGTGCATTGAGGGGAAAAGGGAACTGCAGCTGATGCCAGGCAGTAAAATCAAATAAAAGAGAAAATAAACTGCTGGTCTTGAGGAGAAGCAGCCCAGAAACCAACCCTGCCTCTCTGTCCAGGTGATTCCCACCCTGCAGAGCTGCCCCAGGCCTGGGCCCAGCCCAGGGAGGAGCTGGAGCTGCTGCAGAGAGCCCAGAGGAGGCTCCAGGATGGGCAGAGGGATGGAGCAGCTCTGCTGGGAGGAAAGGCTGGCACAGCTGGGATTGTTCACCTGCACAGGAGAAGCTTTGGGCTGAGCTCAGGGTGGCCTTGCAGGGCCTGGAGGAGCCCCAGGAAAGCTGGAGAGAGACAATTTCCAGGGGATGCAGGGACAGCACCCAGGGAATGGCTGCCAGTGCCAGAGGGCAGGGCTGGGTAGGATCTTGGCAATGAGGAATTGTTCCCTGGCAGGGCGGGCAGGGCTGGCATGGAATTCCACCCCTGGATCCCTGGCAGTGCCCAAGGCCAGGCTGGACACTGGGGCTGGAGCAGCCTGGGACAGTGGGAGGTGTCCCTGCCATGGCAGGGGTGGCACTGGGTGGTCATTAAGATCCTTTCCATCCATCCCATCCCATCCCATCCATCCCATCCCATCCCATCCCAGGTTCTCTCTCTGCCCCGCTCTTCTCTGTTACTCTCCCCCTTTCCCTGTTCCCACAGCTGGGGCAGGACAACCCCATCCCAAAATTCTCCCAGGGTGAAAAGGGGGCTCAGAGTGCTGGGAAACCCCTCATGGAGCTTCACACAGCCAGGCCACAGAGCTGGGAGGCTGCTGGAAGTCCAGGTGCTGGGAAGAGGCTGCTGTGGAGGTGCTCAAACCCAGTGGTTTCCAGTGAAATTCCAGCCAGGATTTCTGTCTCCCTACAGCTGCAATTCCAGTGTTCTTTCCCTCCTTTTCTGCAGGATCTGGCTGTGCCCCCAGCTCAGGTTTGGAAGAACATCCAGCAGAAGTTGCCCAGCACTCCTGGAGCTGCTGGGAGCACACCAAGGGCAATGTTTGCTCCCAGCTCCAAACAGGAAGGCCCCGGGCAGCTCCAGCTTGCGGGGAGTGCGGGATGTGGAGCAGGGAGAGGCTGGAATGGCGCTGCAGGACCTCTCCACCCTCCAGGGTCGGCTGCCCGCAGGGAGGAGCTGCTCCCACCTGGGGAAATGGGATTTGGCTTTTCCAGGGAAGGGAGGTGGGTGCTGCTGGCAGGGATGGGAGCGGCAGCCCTCAGCCCAACATCTCTGCCTGCTTTAATTGGATTTTGTGATCCCAACAATCCCAGCTGTTCCATGTCCTGTGGACAAGGAGGAGACAACATTTGTGATGTTCTTTGAAGGGGGAGGGAAAGTCTGTAGCATTTGCAGAGAACCCCAGTGAGGGGAGAGAATGATGCAGCAGATCCATCTTATCAGAAGGCTAATTAATTACTTTGTTATACTATATTATTTTATATTACACTATATTATTTTATATTATCCTATGTAATTTTATATTGCATTACACTATGTTACATTAAATCTAAACTGAATCTGCCAAGCACTCAACTGCACACAACTGCACAGCATTTTGTGACTGTCAGCTGACAGTCCTGATACACACACACACCTGGCCCTGACAGGCCAAGGAAACAAAATATTGTTATTTTGGGTAAATTTTTATATTTATTAATTTTTAATATTTAAACTATATAATAAATTAATTTTAATATAAATTTATACAAATTAATTTCTATAATTTAAAATTATAATTTAAATAATATAAATTAATTTAAATTATTAAAAACTTATAAATCAATTATATAGATATATAATATATATAAATTGATATATAATATATATAAATTATATAAAATAATAAATAAATTATATAAATATATAATATATATAAATTATATAAAATAAATAAATTATATAAATATATAAATAAATTTAAATAATATAAATTATATATTTATATAGATTTTTAATATAAATTTTTATAAATTAATTTATATAATAAATTAAATCTTTATATTTCATTTTACTTTGGCACAAACACAGGCACAGCAAATGAGATAAGAATTGTTTTTCCTTTCTCTGAGGTCCAGAGAATGTGAAACCCAGAAATATTCCTGGGAAGAACTGTGCCTTGCTTTTCTCTGTGAAGAGGAATGTGGCTACAAAATTCATTTTGCTTTCCTTCTCTAACAAAACCCCAATTGGCACTTCCAGGGTCTCCAGTCCCAGGGCATTTTCTGAAGGATCAGCTTCCAGAGGGGGAGGTTTCTTTTCCAGAGGGATTGAGCAGCAGGAGGAGACCAAGGGATAGAAGGTCCTTCCTCCCTGAGCAGCCACCAAGCCAAGGGTGGCTTCCAGGGCACCACAGCCAGGTCCAAACAAAGCTCCCCATTCCATGACTTAAAACCCACCCAGGAAATGGGAATCCAGGCAGGATTCACAATCCACAACTGGCATTTTGGGGATACTCTTGAGATGAGCCTTTTTTAACCAGTGAGTCAAGTGGTCAAAGCCAATCCAAGAGTCACCTGGGCTGGTTCTGCTGGAATTCTGAGGTTATCCCTCCTCCCTCTTGCTGGGCAGGATGTGCCACAGACAAATCCAGAGAACAGAAAGAATCTGCTTTAAAAGCAGCCCAGGCTGGACTTGGTGCCTCTTCCTCCTCCAGTCTGCACAGGATTCACAATTCACCACTGGCACTTCAGTGCTACTCTTGAGATGAGCCCTTTTAAAAATTATATTAAAAAAAAAAAAACTATCACCTTGAGGGATATGAAGTGAATCAGGGGCATGGAGGGGACATTCCAGTCATTCCTGAAGCAGCAGCATTGGCTCCTTTTAAGTGTGAAGTTTTCGTGACCAAATTTGCAGGATTAGAAGTTCCATCTTTCCAAAGGCCAGTTTGTGCTGGCACCAGTGTCACAAAAACCAGTGTCACATAAACCCAGCTGGCTCTGAGCCTGGAG
Organism: Molothrus ater; assembly: GCF_012460135.2. Classification (NCBI taxonomy): domain Eukaryota; kingdom Metazoa; phylum Chordata; class Aves; order Passeriformes; family Icteridae; genus Molothrus; species Molothrus ater. The sequence continues at coordinate 1,303,462 of NC_050479.2, read as the reverse complement.
ATGCAGCAGCAGCAATGTTGCAGAGGATGCAGTAACAAAATAATGTGGTTGTTTCATGGACTCAGGTCATGCTGAATAAACAGGATATAAATATAGTTTCAAATACAGGATATTTTTTGCCTGTTGGATATTTACAAACAATAGGATAAATCCATAGGAGAATTTTTTAAAGTGTATTTTAGTGTTTGGTAATAATGTGCTGATCTTGGCACCCTGGGTTCCTCCCAGGGAACAATTCCTCATTGCCAATCTCCCATCCAGCCCTGCCCTCCGGCACTGGGAGCCATTCCCTGTGTCCTGTCCCTCCAGCCCTGTCCAAATCCCTCTCCTGGAGCCCCTGGAGCAGCTCTGCTGCAGCTGAAGTCCCTCCCCAGGAGTCTCAGTTTCCCTGCTCTGAAGGGCTGCCACACATCTGTTATTTTGGATATTTATCTGTCACTCCTTCTCCCCCTGGGAATGGCCCTTCTTTCCCACCTGGAAATGGTGACTTGGCAGCTCCCAAGTTTTCCTGAGAGCTCCCAGCTGCCTGGAAGTCAGCCTGGACAGCCAGAAGGTGCTGCTTTGTTTGGTCAGGGAGCAGAGTAGCACAAAAGGGCTTTGTTGAGATCCTGGGGGTGTTTGGCTTTTCCATGGAAGCTGTGCCCTGGATCTCCCTCGTGTCCCGATGGATTTAGTGCTAAGTTCAGCATTCCCAGCTCTCAGGAAGGATGAGGAGGCATCTCCAGAGGGGTTTTGGGAGTTCCAGTGCTGGTCAGGGGCTCTGGGAACAGATCCAAGCCCAGAGGAGGACAAACATCCCAGGTGGGAGCACATCCTTCACCTCCTGCTGGGCTCCTCTGAGTTTGTCCTGCTGTTTTCAGGGACAAATCCCAAAGATCCCAGTGATGCCTTGTGCAGGCTGGCCCAGAGCAGAGGCTGGGCAGAGTCACAGAATAAAGCAGGGATTGATTCAAAGCATCTCCTCCATGGATGCACCTTGGGCAGCACCAGAGCCCAGCCAGGGCTGCACCCAAGATGAACCAAAATGGCCCCAAAATGCACGGCCGGGCACGGGGTCTCTCCCTGGGATCAGTTCTGCTCCATTTGCATCTTGCAGTTCATTGTCCCATTCCAGCTTTAGCCCCTGCAGTCCCACCCTGCTTGTTTTTCTCTCTCCAGCCCACGGGGTTTGTGCTCTGGGGCTGAGATTTGGATCATTTGTCCTTGGTGCCCAGCTGGAGCAGGAATTGTTTTGTCTCCCTGCTCTGTGCACAGAGCTCTCCATCCCAGAATGTGAACCCAGACCCACACACTAAAGCAGCACAGAACCTGAAAAATAGAAAAGCTCAAACCTGAGGCACCACCAGTGTCCCTCTGCAGGTGAGGTGCTCCCAGCAGAAGGGACCCTAAAACTGCCAGGGCCACTCTGGGCTGGATGTGAGCAGAGATTCCCATGGGAGCCAGACAATGCCCAGGTTTGGAGCAGAGACATTTCCCCATTTTGGATTCTCCTTCCCTACAATCCCCAGGGTTGGAGCAGAGACATTTCCACATTTCAGTTTCCCCCTTTTCCCACAATCCCCAGGTTTGGAGCAGAGACATTTCCCCATTTTGGATTCTCCTTCCCCTACAATCCCCAGGGTTGGAGCAGGGACATTTCCTCATTTTGGTTTCCCCCATTTCCCCCCAATCCCCAGGGATGGAGCAGGGACATTTCCCCATTTTGGATTCTCCTTTTCCCCCCAGGTTCGGAGCAGGGACATTTCCCCATTTCAGTTTCCCCCTTTCCCCCCAGTCCCCAGGTTTGGAGCAGGGACATTTCCCCATTTTGGATTCTCCTTTTCCCCCAGTCCCCAGGTTTGGAGCAGGGACATTTCCCCATTTTGGTTTCCCCCTTTCCCCCACCCTGCAGTTCCCATTTCTCTTGGAAGCTGCACCTCCAGAGGGTTCCCACCAGTGAGTCAAGTGGCCAGAGTCATTCCAAGAGTCACCTGGGCTGGCTCTACTGGAATTCTGAGGTTATTCCTCCTCCCTCTTGCTGGGCAGGATGTGCCACAGATAAATCCAGAGAACAGAAAGATTTTGCTTTAAAAGCAGCCCAGGATGGACTTGGTGCCTCTTCCTCCTTCCGTCTGCACTTGCACACAGGGTCCTCCTTGCTCTGCCTTCCAGGAGCTGGAATTTTCCATTTGATCCCACTTCAGGAGCCACCAGAAGCCTGTAACTAACCCAACTGAGGCCTCCAAGGACCTGAAGAAGGAGACAACGAGAAGGATTGAGAGAAAATAAAAGGCATGGAAGAGGCAGAGTGGATTTGTGCTGCAGGGATCTCCTGCGTGTTCCTTGTTATGGAAAACCCATCAGAAAGAGGGGGAATAAACAAAGGAATTTGGGGCCCCAGCAGTGCAAATCAAAGCATTGTTAGCAGGGATGGGTGTTTGGGTTTCTCCCTTCCTTTGGGAGCTGCTGCAGAGGAAGCAGATTAGGGATTGCCAGCTCTGGCAGCAGCAACTGGTGGCATCATAATGACCTCATTATGGGCTGTAAATGAGCTCACGGTCTAATTATGTGTTCAGGGAAAAAACACCTCAGGAGCTGCCCACAGGTGTGGGGTTAACCCCTGCCTTGCTGGGATCCGGCTCCAGCCAAACCTCGGAGCTCTGGGAGCCAGGAAAGGCCGGGATCCAGCAGCTGTGGAGGCTGAGTGCAGCTGGATGTCCTTCTGTCCATCTGCAGTGCAAACAAAGATCCTCCCTGCCTTGTTTGTTTGCCTGGAGTCCCCAAATCCCAGGTGCTGGCCCAGCCCTGCCAGCCCATGCAGTGCCAGCAGTGCCCCATGGGCACCTTGTCCCCAGCCCAGAGCACTCAGTGCCACCTGCAGGGGACACCTGCAGGGCTGGGCACTGCAAAGCTCCCTGGGCAGCCCCTGCCAAGGCCTGAGCTCCCTTTCCATGGGCAAATTGCTGCTGCTGTCCAAGCTGAGCCTGCCCTGGCCCAGCCTGAGGCCGTTCCCTCTGCTCCTGTCCCTGTTCCCTGGGAGCAGAGCCCGACCCCCCCGGCTGTGCCCTCCTGGCAGGGACTTGTGCAGAGCCACAAGGGCCCCTGAGCCTCCTTTGCTCCAGCCCCAGCCCCTGCCCAGCTCCCTCAGGGATTCTGCAGCCCCTGCCCAGCTCCCTCAGGGATTCTGCAGCCCCTGCCCAGCTCCCTCAGGGATTCTCCAGCCCCTGCCCAGCTCCCTCAGGGATTCTCCAGCCCCTGCCCAGCTCCCTCAGGGATTCTCCAGCCCCTGCCCAGCTCCGTTCCCTGCCCTGGACACGCTCCAGCCCCTCCAGGGCTCTCCTGCAGGAGCAGAACTGGGCACAGCCCTCGAGGTGTCCCAGCACAGAGGGACAATCCCTGCCCTGCTCCTGCTGTTGCCAGGGGGAAGTTCCAGCAGATCCAACCTCCCTGGAATAAAAGGATTTCCAAGGTTGCTTGGCTGAGACCCCTCCTTTGGTTTTCCCTTGTTCCTTTACATAAAACACCATTCCCTGGTGGAAATTGAGATCCCAGAGGAACCCAAATCCTTCTGCCTAAACCCATTCTCTGCCCATGGTTCTTCCACTGGACCTGGATTCTTCCCATCCTCCTCACAATTCCTGTTCCCTCCTGCCTGCTCCCATCACTTTCTGCCTCTCTTTTTCTGTTCCTTAAGTCTCAATTCTCACTTTCCGCATTTGGATTATGAAAAAAACCTTCCAGGATGTCCTTGTTAGCCACAGAAAGCTCTTCCATGTCTTCTCCAGTTTTCTGGGCACGACAACGTGGACATTTGCAATGAGAACATGGCAGCACAGGGCACACAGGACATTCTGCAGAGCCAACATTCCCCAAACACTTTTATTGAGTGAGAAGAGCAGGAATGAAGCTCTTGTTGAGGCCTCTCTGCTCTGACCCAGAACTCTGAGGTTCCTCTGCCAGGAGAGGTCCCAGACAATGTAAGATCCCAGTCAGGCACAATTTTATGGAAGTTTTGATACAGTGGGAACATCTGGGATGGACAAAAGCATGGTCAGGTCGCTCTGTATCTACCACAAACCCAGAAATCCAAACAAACACAGCAAGCCCTGAAAATATCCTAAATATCTCAAAAATAGCCTAAACCCAGGCAGATTTTAGAGGCAGAAGAAGAGGTTGGGCTCCAGAAAATCTGAGAACATGGGAACAAAGTCACCTTTAACACAGAGCCATTGGATCCATGGATAACTGAGATTACGGATCCTCCTTTCTCATGGATTTGTATCTGGAGGCTGATTTTGGTATGGAGGGACAGCACCCAGGGAATGGCTGCCAGTGCCAGAGGGCAGGGCTGGGTGGGATCTTGGCAATGAGGAATTGTTCCCTGGCAGGGTGGGCAGGGCTGGCATGGAATTCCATCCCTGGATCCCTGGCAGTGCCCAAGGCCAGGCTGGACACTGGGGACAGTGGGAGGTGTCCCTGCCATGGCAGGGGTGGCACTGGGTGGGATTTAAGGTCCATCCCAACCCAAACCAGTCTGAGATTATTTTTTTTTCCTTGTTTTTTTTCCCACAGCAGCCGTGATCTCTGCCTGCTGCCAGCTCTGCTCCGCAGGATTTTCTCCTGAAATCCTGAAACCCTGAAATCCTGCCATCCCTGTTCTGCATCCATTTATTGTCTCCTGTCACTGTCCATAAAATCTCTGGAGCAGAGCTGAGTTTTTGGCTGTTGCCACCACAATGAGACACAAACCTGGTGACAGAATTTCTGAGGCAACAGGGTTTGACAGGAAGTAATGACATCCCATGGGTGACAGAAATGACAAATCCAGGCATTTCCCAGCGGGGAATGATGCAGCAGGATGAGATTCTAATTATCCTGCAAGGTCAAGAGAACCAGGGCATCATGGACTCACTGAAGGAACTGGGTTGGAAGGGACCTCAGAGCCCACCCAGTGCCACCCCTGCCATGGCAGGGACACCTCCCACTGTCCCAGGTGCTCCCAGCCCCTGTCCAAGCTGGCCTGGGACATCTCCAGGGATGGAACAGCCTGGGATGGTGGAAGGTGTCCCTGGCCATGGCAGGGGGTGGAATGAGGTGATCTCTAATCCAAACCAGTCTGGGATTGCTTGATCCACTCTGCCCTGGTTTGCTGCTCCTCTGGTTCATGCTGTGGCTGATGGACAGTAAGGAACAGACTCATTCCAAGGCTGTTGCCAGGCTGGAACAGCTCCTGCAAGAGCTGCAATGCAGAGCCTGCTTGTCCTGCTTGAAAAACAGACTGGACCCAAATCTCTGCAGCATTGCTTCAATCCCTGACCTGTCAGAGCCCTGACAAATGTCCCTCTGCAGTGACAGATCCCAGGGGAGGCTGGAGTGGGTCGATGCTGATTTCTCCCACTCCACACTGTCCCTGCCAGCAGTGATGACTCTCTGCAGATGGAGGGGGAAGAAAAGGCTGGGCTGGTTCCTGAGCTGCATCCAAGGAGGAAAAGGAGCCATTGTGTGAGTGCAGCTGCCTCACTGGGCTCCTGGAAGGAGTGGGCAGTGGCCTCTGGCAGGGCCCTGAGTGGCTTGGCTGCTCCATGAGCTGTGGACAGCAGGGAGAGAAGCTTTGGGATGGAGGGGAAATGTCAGGGATGAGTGGCTGTTACCCACAGCTCCTGCTCCTCCGAGTCTGCAGGGAACTAACCCAGGGTAATAAAGCTGTGGAGCTGGCAGGGGGTGCTTTAGATGGGGTTCTGCTCAAACACTCACTCCTTTTCAAGCTGTTTTCCTACTCTAAAACTGGTTTTAATGTGTAGTTTTAGCAGTTGTTCGTGACAAGCAGAGAACTCTGCACAGGCACCACTCAGGAACACCAAGGTCACCTTAGAAGGGTTGTGGATTTTCTGTGGAGACACAGGGAGGTTCTTTTGTAGGAATCCCGTGAATTCAAACAGAAAATGAGCCTAAGAATCATGGAATGGTCTGGGTTGGAAGGGGTCTTAAAGCTCATCCCATTCCCACCCCTCTGCCATGGCAGGGACACCTCCCACTGTCCCAGGCTGCTCCAGCCCCAGGGTCCAACCTGGCCTTGGGCACTGCCAGGGATGCAGCGGCAGCCCCAGCTGCTCTGGGCAGAGAAATGCTCAGATGCCACTGAAGTTATAATTTATATATTTTATATATTATATATATATATATATATATATATATATATATAATCCTCAGATAACTGAAGTTATCCAGGATTTTCAGATCCATTCAGGCACTGGACATCCCCAAATCACCTGGAAAACAGTGACCTGTGTACAGTTATTCACTAAAATTATCTGGAGCATGGCTGGACTTAGGAATTCCATAACCAGGCCCTCAGTGGTCCATACTGGTTCTACTGGAGCAGCTCAGATTCACACTGGCTGACATGGACATGAAGATCCTATGATTTTTTAATTTTTCCCATTTAGGCACAAGATTCCAAGGAGCTGCTGCTCATGCCCTGCTCTCAGTTCACAACTAAAACCTGGTTCTGCTGCAGCCTTGACTATTTTCCTTCTTTTCTGATCTTTTTCTCTGGACCCTGGAGGGAATAACCCAGCTCACAGAGCAGCAGCTCCCTGTTGCAGCGCCATGAATGTTTTATGGAGAGGAGCCAGCTTTGTTCCCTGGGGGTGCAGAGCATTCCTAGTGAACATTGCACCTGGAAGAGCAGCTGGTTTGGGCCTCTCAGGGCCAGGAGTGAAGTGTGGCATCCCTAAAATCCTCCACTCATGGCAGCAAGGAGCTGAACTGCCAGGGCCCAGCTCCTTCCCTGTTTGCCTGCTCCAAAGGTGAATCCTGCCAGATTTGCCAGAATCCAGGAGGGAAAGTTCGGGAGGAAAACAATGGGAGGAACTGAACATTTTCCAAAAATAATGAGTGGGCTTTAAGGAAGAGGTATTGGAGGGTGAAAATTCCTGCTAATGAGCAGCTGTCCTCAGGAGGATCCAACACCCAGCAGAAATATGCAGGGATAAGTGGGAACAAGACTGTTCATGCAGGGAAAGCAAAATGATCCTGTCCTAGGCTGTAAGGACATCCCAAGAACTTTGCAGGTGATGCAAAAATTTCCACTGGACAAGGTCTGGATGGGATCTACAGCAAATGAGCATTACAGGGAATCCAGATCCGAGCACTGGGATCATCACTTTGTCCAATAAAGTGGCTGGGAAATGGTTTCATTTTGGGAAGGCTCTGCATGGAAAGGATTTCATCCTTAGTGGACTCCTGAGAACCACAATTCCTACAAAAACCCCAAACACAACTCCCTGAGGTGGGAAAACCACAGGATGTCCTAGGTGGGAAAAGACACTCGAGGTCATGCAGAGACCTGGATTAAAAGTGGGATGGGATGAGGGGGAGTGAGGAAGGTGAGAGCAGACCTGGGGTGTTAAAGGGGATATAGGGAGGGAAGAGTGGTGAGCCAAGGAGCTGAAGATCCCAGGGAAAAACAGCAGAGATTGAGGAGCTGGTGAGGGGCTGGTGAGGGGCACTTGGAAATTATTTTGAAGAAACTGAAACATTGGAGAATGTTGGGAATCTGGGACGGTTTCCTGTGATTATCCTCTAAAAATGGCAGGGCACTGGAGGTTTTCTGGGCTTGATTTTTAGAGGAGACTCTGAATTATTTCTCAGCACAGAATCCAGGTAATTTCCCCCCATGGCAGCCATTCCATGGATTTCCTCCTGGTGGTGCCCACCCCCTTCTCTGGAATGAGGATCCCCAAGGGTTCTACCAGAATTCACTCACCTGGGATCACCCCACAAATTTTCACCTTTCTGAGGCTCTACCAGCTCCCTACACTGGGATTCCTGTGTCTGAGCCCTATGGGACATGGATCAGGTCCTTAAAGCAGGAAAAAAGCTGCCCATGCATTTTTGGGAGGGGGAGTTTGGTTTTGCTGCTGGTTTTCCATTTCCCCTCGAAGGCTTCAGGTTTGTGCCTGCCCAGAGGGAGAGGCTTGAGATGAAACCTCATCCAAAACGTGCCTTTTGCAGTTCTATTAAAGAAAAAAGAATAACATGGGGGAATTTTCTAGATTCCACCCAATCCATAATAAATTTGAGAAGTTAATTTGCTGCAGCTGCTTTCTAACTCCTCCTAAGGCCGCAACTTCACATGATTACACAACCACAGCAACTTTTATGGCTGAGTGCAAACACTACCCTGGTTTTGTTGTTCTACAAAAACCAATGTTTGGTTTAAAGATTCCCTTGGATTTTTAATCCACTTTGCCTGGGAATCTCGGTCACACCGGCCATCACTTGATTTTGGGCCTCCTGTTTGCCACATCTCCAAGGGATTTGCTGCACACTGGGGGCAAATTATGAGTCCAGCAGGAGCAGGGCAGGGATTGTCCCTCTGTGCTGGGACACCTCGACGGCTGTGCCCAGTTCTGCTCCTGCAGGAGAGCCCTGGAGGGGCTGGAGCGTGTCCAGGGCAGGGAACGGAGCTGGGCAGGGGCTGCAGAATCCCTGAGGGAGCTGGGCAGGGGCTGGAGAATCCCTGAGGGAGCTGGGCAGGGGCTGGAGAATCCCTGAGGGAGCTGGGCAGGGGCTGGAGAATCCCTGAGGGAGCTGGGCAGGGGCTGGGGCTGGAGCAAAGGAGGCTCAGGGGCCCTTGTGGCTCTGCACAAGTCCCTGCCAGGAGGGCACAGCCGGGGGGGTCGGGCTCTGCTCCCAGGGAACAGGGACAGGAGCAGAGGGAACGGCCTCAGGCTGGGCCAGGGCAGGCTCAGCTTGGACAGCAGCAGCAATTTGCCCATGGAAAGGGAGCTCAGGCCTTGGCAGGGGCTGCCCAGGGAGCTTTGCAGTGCCCAGCCCTGCAGGTGTCCCCTGCAGGTGGCACTGAGTGCTCTGGGCTGGGGACAAGGTGCCCATGGGCACAGCTGGCACTGCAGGGGCTGGCAGGGCTGGGCCAGCACCAGGGATTTGGGGATATTGCACAAAACCCCAACTTCCACTGCTGGGGTGTGAAACACCTCAGTGGTGTCTCCAGCTGGGGTTCCTCACTCAGGCCCAGCCTCAGACCAAGCTCAGAGCCCACTCCTGGCCCTGCCGCCCCCTCCCAGCCCCTTTGGACACAAACCCAGCCCCTGGCTGAGCTCAGAAAAGTTCTGCCTCTGCACAGAGCCAGCTTTGCCAGAGGACTCTGTCAGCCAAAATCACAAGGATATTTCTATTTAAATCCCATCCAGTGTGTGCACACTGGGAATATTTTTACCCTGGTAGCACAGACGCCACTACCAATAAGGGGGGATTGTTGTTATAAGTTGGCTGTTAAAATCCAGCCTGGACTAAAAATTGTTGTAGAAGGTCTCAGCCTAGGAGGTATTTGTTTGTTTGGACAGGTTATTTAAGACAAGGAATGAAAATAATGAGTGGGTGTGGGCTGCTACCTTGCATTTTTCTGTTTAAAAAGGTCTTGCATGGTATTTTCTGGTGGTTGGATCCTGACAGAATTGGAGAGAGAATTAAAAACTTAGCAGGTAAATTCTGGGATTCTTTTTGAGGGGAAAAAATCCTCAGGGTGAGAGCAGCTGCCCAGCAAGTCTGGAGTGTTTCCCCACGAGAATGCAACAGGATATTCAAGGCCTACCCACAGAGGTGGAATAAACTGGAGCAGAAATGGTCAGTTTTGCATTTCTCTGGGATTGGAGCCTTTGCACCCTTAATGAGCTGAGCCTCTGGAAGGCCTGAAGAGATGGAATTGTGCTCCTGGATCTTCCCCATCCACAGGTGGAAGTGCTTGGCTCAGAGCAATGAGCTTTATAAAGTAAACACACCCAAACTCACACATGAACAACTGGCCTGTGCCCTCCAGGAATTCCACAGAGCTGTGGCACCTGAGGCATATGGACCAAAGATTTCTTAAAACCCCCTGGATGTTAAAAATCAGGCTCCTAAATCCCTGCTTGGCCAAACAAACAAACAAACAAATAAACCAACAAACACCTGATTTGGGGCAGCTGTGGCTTGGCCCCAGCTCTGAGGGCTTTGGCTGACGTGACTTGTCCAAAGCCACACAGGAAATCTGCTGCAATTCCAGGAATGGAGCCCAGATCCTGGGCTTCAACCACAGGCTGACTCTGTTTTCTTGGTCACAGCTCCTTCCCACAAGGCAGCTGAAGCTGGGATCTCGCTGGGGCCACAGCCAGAGGTGCCCACTGGGAATGGAGCTGAAGCTGCTCCTTGTTCTTGGAGTTTGGGAACTGTGGGAGACCCTGGGGCTCCTCAGGACACCCAGGATGAGGCACCCGAGCTCAAGGACACCCTACCCAGGAAAAAAGAAGGGAAAAGGGTGATACTTTGGGTTTGGGGTTTCTCTGTTCTGTTTGGTGTGCAGATTTCAGCTTTACGTTACGTGTTACTGGGATCTTTTCACAGGGTGGGGAAGACAAAACAATCCCATCCCAGATGGAGACTCAAGGACAATCTCTTCAAACTTCAGGCCCAAAGCACAAACAACGTGAAAAGAGGAGAGTGGGCAAGTGAGCAAGGAGGATGAAACCTCATCATTTGAAGTTATTAATTAGACAGTTAACTCCTGTATTCAAATGGACTAAAACTTATTAAAAGTTGACATCTCATGACCAAGCTCTGTTTTGATTCCATCTTGGAGCCACCTGGGCAGAGCCAGGACTGTGGCTGTGGTCTTGCCAGGGTGTGACCTTTGAAGGCACAATAATAAATAAAATAAATCAATCAAATCTTCAATAAATACCCACTTGATTCCTCTTAACTCCATCTGGCCTCTGTTCTAGCTCCTTAAGGTATCAAGGGTTGGTTGAAAGAGCTTCTGTAGGCACAGAGGTGGGACAAGATCTTTAATTTGCTTAACGAGCTGCACGGGTGATCATGGGATCATGGGATCATGGAATCTTTAATTGGATTGGGTTTGGATGGGATGGGATGGGTTTGGAGGGTCCTTCAAGCTCATCCATGGGCAGGAACACCTTTCACTATCCCAGATTGTTCCAACCTGGTCTCGGACACTTCCAGGGATGGGGAGTCCACAACCCCTGAGAGCAACCTGGGCCTCACAGAATTCCCTCCCAATATCCCATCTCAGCCAGCCTGTGCCAGTTGGAAGCCATTCGCCCTCATTCTCTTTCTGTCCAAGAGCTCAGATCGGTTCAGACACAGTTGTTGTGCAGGTGAGGAGGGGCTGAGGAAACAAAAAGCATCGAGGCAGAGTTTTAATGGGGAAATGTTGAGTTTCTCCTCAGGGTCTGTGCATTTGCCATCGTGCAGGGCCTGCCAGTGAGCTCCAAATGACATCTGATGTAATTCCTGAGTCAAAAAGATAACAAAAGGTCTGTGTTGAGTCAGAGGACCAGAACTAAAAACTCCCTGAACGTTGTACTCACACACTCATTGCTAAACCAGCCTGGACAATGACAAATTACAAAGCAGAAAATGTTTGAATGTTCATTTCCAGATTTCTCCTATCGAGGCAAACCACACATTCCTCTTTGGCAGATGCCAAATGTGAGGATTTAAGGGAAATGTTCCTGAGTTATCCGAGTATGAGAGCACTGTGGAGGGATTTTCTGAATTGTTTGGGTTGTTCTGTTCTGATCTGAACAGATTTTCTTCAAAATGAAAATATTCCTTTCTCAAAAGGAAATACACAACCTCAGGCCTAAGAGCAAACACAGAAGATTTCAGGCTGTGCAATAGGAAGGGGGTGGGAATTGGGAATGGTCAGTGACAAGTGGGTTCTACTGGAAGTCCCAGCTTGGATTCAACAATGGGATTGGTATCTTGATCCTCGCAGTTAAGAAATGTGGATTTCCACATCGGCCCCATCTTGCATGAATTACTGCAGATCTGACAAATCTGAGTTATTGGGCTCCTCCTGGGAGGTTTTTCAAGCCAATTGTAACAGCAGCTGATGGGAACCAGCTGCTCCAGCAGAATGAGGAACCAGATCCTTGGCATTTGATGAATTAATAAAGCCAGGCACAATACAAATGTCAGCAACAGCCAGCAATCCTCCAGGAGAATGGGGAGCAAAAGGAAAAGAGCAGGAATGCAGCTGCAGCAGCTCCTTGGCCAACAGGTAGGGGGGAACTATTTCATCATGGCAAAAGCTTGGAAAGCTTTTCCATGATTCCCAAAAAAAGGAGCTCCTTGCATCTAGATCAGAACAGAAGTGCAGGGCTTGAATGAATGTCTGGCTGTTCATCTGGGGGGAAGCCAGGCAAAGAGAGAGGGATTGCACATCAATTGTCCAAAAGGGCAGGGTCAGAGCCTGTGTGACTGGGAATGTGGCTGAAATTGGGGACAGAAATCCTTTCACTGCCACAGTTACAGTTCCAGAGGCAAGAGGAGGGACGTGAGTACAAATAAATATCTGAAAAAAAGGGGCAGAGGAGCTTTGTAACAACCGACCTTGGTTGTGTCAGGGTTTTGCATTTGGATCAAACAGAATTTCCCATGGAGAAGGAGCTCTGTACAGGGGACAAGCTGAGAACTGAATCCCAGAATCATGGAATGGTTTGGGGTGGAAAGGACCTTAAAGCTCATCCCATTCCACCCCTGCCATGGCAGGGACACCTCCCACTGTCCCAGGCTGCTCCAGCCCCAGTGTCCAACCTGGCCTTGGGCACTGCCAGGGATGCCAGAGAATGATCAAGGCCAGCTTGGATGGGGCTTGGAGCAGCCTGGGACAGTGGGAGGTGTCCCTGCCATGGCAGGGGTGGCACTGGATGAGCTCTGAGGTCCCTCCAACCCAAACCATCCCAGGATTCTGGGATCCTGACTGAGCTGCTGCTATTTAGGGAATTGGTCTGGGAGTTTCTGGGTAATTCCCTGAAAAGGCAGCTCAGTGTTCAGTGGTGGTGGAGAAAGGAAAAAGCCAGGGAGCAATGATTAGAGAACTAAACAAAATAAAAATGGATTTTGCCTCTGTTCAAACCCATTATGTGCAACCAGAAGGAAAGAGAAGGGAGGGAAATAAAGCTGAGGTGAAATGTAGAAGGGATTAATAGATTGGAAAAGATGTGAATGGGAATATAGATCCAGAAAGTCCTGAGGAATGAGGAACAGGGTAATAAAACTGGTAATAAAAGAAGGAGAAGCTCTAATCAAAGTATCAGGCAGAGAATTTAACAGAGACCAAAGGAAGATCTCTTTCATTCCAGTTGTAATTAAGTTGTGAAAGCCTTGATCCCAACACAGGGAGGAGACCAAAGGTTTCAATCTGCTGGGAGACAGTTTGGACAAACCCAGGTAGGCCAGGTTTGTCTGAGCTGATGAACTCTGGCCACAGCCTCCAGCCCAGCTGGGAAATCCCAGAGTTCCAGGAATGCAGGAGGGCTGAGCTGGCTCCTGGGCCCTTCTGCTCTTCCCATGGATGAACCCCTGGATGCTCCATGCCATGAAAAAATCCATTCTGTTGGGATTCAGCTCCCTGTAAAGAGAGATTTCAAAGGTGGTTTTCCTTGCCCAGCTCTCACAGACCTGCTGGAAATCCTTCTCCATAAATTAAAGATTGGTACAAACAAAGCAGGAAATTCCACGACATTTCCAGGGGCTGCCGTTGTTGGAATCTCCCCACTCCTGGTGGAATTCCTGCCCCATGCCTCCTTCTGGGAAGGGATGGAATAATGTGGATGGAATAATGGAATAATCCCAAAAAGGAGCTGCCAGTCACAATGGACATCTCCAGCCCTTTGAGCAGGGATTCTTTCCCAAGGCTGTCCTCAGGTTGTGGATTTTGGTTTTCCATGTTCTGGAGGAGAGAGGCTCCAGGAGAACTCCTTGAGGCCTTCCAGTGCCTTAAGGGGGCTCTAAAAAGGAGGGAGAGGGAGTTTTTATCCACAAATAGTGACAGGAGAAAGGGGAATGGCTGCCAGTGCCAGAGGGCAGGGCTGGGTGGGATCTTGGCAATGAGGAATTGTTCCCTGGCAGGGTGGGCAGGCCCTGGCACAGGGTGCCCAGAGCAGCTGGGGCTGCCCCTGCATCCCTGGCAGTGCCCAAGGCCAGGCTGGGCACTGGGGACAGTGGGAGGTGTCCCTGCCATGGCAGGGGTGGGAATGGGACAATCCTCAAGCTCCTCCCAATCCAAACCATTGTGGAATTCTATAATTCCATGGTTTAACTGATAATATTGGAGAGTTCCTTCAAACAGAGGGGTGTTTTTTCCAGGGAGCACAAAGGTTTTGCACAAATTACTGGGTTTGGGGGGAAATGTGCTTTAAATTCTTCACTGGATGTCATGGAGTTACATCCCTTAAAGTTCCCAGGAAAAAACTTTTCCTCCCTGAATGGAATTGACCTGTTGTGATCCATTTGCTGGGATTTGGTCATGGCATTGTCCAATTCACAGTGTGGATTTATCCAGGATATCAAACATGAGTTAACCCTGAGTCTGACCTCACTCAACAACAAACTGAAATATTCCACTGAAATATCCACAAGATTTTTTTTCAACAGGAAAAAAATCCCAATGAATTCTCAGCTGGTCAAAACATGTAAAAAAAAATGCTGCATCTCGGTATTGTTTGAAACCCTAAATATTCAGTTTTCATGGTGAAAGTCAATCAAGGATGTTCCAGGGGAAACTCTGCTGAGCTGGTTGGCTGCTTTACTATGGAATAGTCAAATATTCCAGGCCTTGAGCTGCTCCTAAAGTTATTTAAACAGATTAAAGTCGGATAAGGGAAGCTATTAATTCTTCAATCATATGATCTTATATTTATTCTCATAATCAAATCCCATTCCCACCCCCTCAGTTCCATGAAATAAATGTGGATTCAGACTCTGCCTCCAGTTCAAAAGAGAAATTAAATTACAGTAAGTTTGCTTTATATGGAATTGCTTCATCAGGAGGCAGAGTTCCTCTAATCATATTTAAATATAGGCACTGGAAGCCAAACATTGACCAGGGGTTAAAGGAATATTATGGGGGATTTAATGGAAACCCATTTATAAAGCACAAAAAGAATTTTAAATCGCGTCGGGGTAAATCGAGATGATCCCAAATTCAGCAATGAACTTCCACAGCCACTGCCATGTCTTGGAAATGAGATTATTTTAAATCATGATTGGAATGGCTGTGGAAGTGTGGAAAAAATAGTGAGAACAGAGCGGGAAAATGGTGGATTTTGGCTCCAGTGCAGCTGAGATTTCCACAAGGTAAATAAAAAGCATGTTCATGGATTTTCTCTGCCTCTGCTCATCACCAGCATGGCTGGAAATCCGTGCTTGGGAGAAGAGCAGCTGGGAAGGGGCTGGAGGCCCAGGAGGGGTTGGAGAATCCCTGAGGGAGCTGGGCAGGGGCTGGAGAATCCCTGAGGGAGCTGGGCAGGGGCTGGGGCTGGAGCAAAGGAGGCTCAGGGGCCCTTGTGGCTCTGCACAAGTCCCTGCCAGGAGGGCACAGCCGGGGGGGTCGGGCTCTGCTCCCAGGGAACAGGGACAGGAGCAGAGGGAACGGCCTCAGGCTGGGCCAGGGCAGGCTCAGCTTGGACAGCAGCAGCAATTTGCCCATGGAAAGGGAGCTCAGGCCTTGGCAGGGGCTGCCCAGGGAGCTTTGCAGTGCCCAGCCCTGCAGGTGTCCCCTGCAGGTGGCACTGAGTGCTCTGGGCTGGGGACAAGGTGCCCATGGGGCACAGCTGGGGCTCTGTGACCTTGGAAATCTTTTCCAGCCCCAGGGATTTGGGGGTTCTGGGATGAAGCAGCCCTTTTGCCACTGCCTGGGGGTCTCTGCCTTCCTCCAGCCTCCCTGTCCCCCTCAGCAAAGGACAAACTAAGAGATCACAGTGTTTAAAAAACCCCAAATCAAGCAGCCAGGGAGCAAGGAGAGAGTGCAGGAAAGGTGGGATGGGGAGAACTCCCTCCTCCTCGACCAACACCTTCTTTAGGAAGTGCCACCTCCATGAGTCTCCTCAGGCACCCCAGCTCAGAGCTTCTGGAGCCTTTCTCTGCAGCCTTCCAGCCTGGCCTCAGTAGGGTCATTTCACCTCACCCTGGCACTCCCAGCACTCCCTGTGGAATATCTCGAGGCTACACAACCACAAATCCTAGAGAAACAATATTTAAGTTTTCGAAGACAATTGCCTTGTTTTTAAGCCCAACCACTGGCTTGGCCCAGGGTATGGATTTTGTGCCTGGCAATCTCCAATTTGCACCAGATGTGAAGGAAAACTATTCCCTACACATCCCCCAAAGTGCCCAAATTCCTTCTCCTTTGTGTTCCCTTAACCTCAGCTTCCATCCCACATAACTCCCCTCACCTCAACTATGCTCTGTGGAATAACATTGAATTTTGGTCAGTTCATTGTTGGCTTTGCTTGCCCTTGGTGTGTGACAGCCTTGGCTGGTGGAGAAGGAATCCAAGATGGGAATCCAACCCTTTGCCTTGCACTGCAGGAATAGTTTCCATTCTGGCCCCTGTTTTTCACACTCTCCTGACTTTCCAAAACACTCACCTTTGGACATGGAGTTTTCCAGGGGTGGTGTTTGCCTGGAGGTGAAATTTCCTTGGGTGAGTGAAAGCTGGAGCAAAGACGTGGCTTTTACTTTATGGGAGAGTGGAAAAACCCCACTTTTGTGGTTCCAGGTTGAGGGGAAAGCAGTGTAACCACATTTCTAAGAAGGGCAGATCCGCTGAGGTTTGGGATTTGACAGCACGGCCGGAGCTGCTGGACTCATCCCTGTGTCTGCAGGGGACAATTTGAGTCCAACAACCCAAGCAAGCAGCCACCCCAACTCATTCCTGGCCCTTTTTCCCTGTGTAAGCACAAACCCAAGAGCTGGGTTATTCCCCTAGGGGCTGAAAAAGCTAAAGTTCGATTTCTGATCATTTACTGGAATGTGTTTCATGAGCTCGTGTGTCAGGGACTTGTTTGTCCAGGTAAATCGGGAGAACTGAGTGGGACTAAAAGCGTTGGAATTTCCTTGTGCTGTTGTTTTTATTTTTCCTGCTTAAAACACCTCCCTGAGGTCTGCAGGGCTTGGAGCTGGGAGAGCAGCTGAGGAATCCTGCATGGAGCCAGGCTTGGAGGGACAATTGTCCTGCTATGGAATCGTGGAACCCCAGACTGCTTTGGGTTGGGAGAGTCCTTAAAGATCATCCCATTCCATGGGCAGGGACAGCTCCCACTGTCCCAGGCTGCCCCAAGCCCATCCAGCCTGGCCTGGGACACCTCCATGCTTGTACTGCTGAGAAGGCACTCCCAGGTCACCTTTATTAATGAACAGTAATTAGCAACTCACCAGGAATGAGCAGCACTGAGAAGCTGTGACAACCCAGTTGTCACTCCATGGGTGACATTGGACAGGGAGGAGTCCCACAGTGGGGTGGGTCATTCCAGCAGCAATTCCAGGAGCAGTGGGTGGACAAACCCAGGGATCCCTGTCTGTCTGTCTGTCTGTGCTGCACCTGGAGCTGCCCTGGGGAAGGAGCAGAGCTCCCCGTCCCTGTCCTTGGAGAAATTCCATAGGTGTGAAGGTTCTCCCACAAATCCCAGCAGCATTTCAGTCCAGCTCAAGCCTTGCCCTCAGTCTGGACTTCTCTGGAGCACGAGGCCAGACCAGGCAGCTCCTGAGGCCACCTCCAGCCTGACCTTCCCATGACCCCACACCGCATTCCAGGGCTGGTTTTGCCACGTGTCCCCGGTGGCAGTGCCACCAGGCAGCTTGGCAGAGCCATGCACTGCCTGGATTATTCCCTGTTCCCACTGCCCAGGGGCTGGGAGAGCATCTCCCCCTCTCTGGGGGAGTTTTACCCCACGGTGCTCCCCAAATTTGTCACTCCCACAAGGTTTGGCTGTACCTGGGCCTCTCAGATCACCACAATTCCTGTCCCTCCTGCAAGTCCCCACCTGCCACCTCTGCCAGGTGTTTGCTGTCCTGCTGTTGGCACCACACACCAGCCTCACACTGGGATTATCAGCTCTGGGACCCCCAAATCACCATGGGGAATTCAGCCCCACACTGGGGTTATCAATTCTGTGACCCCACAAAAGTCCATGGGGAATTCAGCCCCACACTGGGATTATCAGTGACTCCCAAAAGCCCATGGGGAATTCAGCCCCGTCCTGAGCTCCTGCCAAGTGTGTGCTGAGTGCCTGGGAGAGATCACAGGATCGTGGAATGTCCTGAGCTGGAGGGACCCCCAGGGATCCCCCAGTGCCAGCCCTGCCCTGCCCAGAGCCCAGCAAGCCCAGCCTGGGCATCCCTGGCAGTGCTGGCCAAAGGCTCCTGGAGCTGTGGCAGCCTCGGGGCCGTGCCCATTCCCTGGGCAGCCTGGGCAGTGCCAGCACCCTCTGGGCAAGAACCTTGCCCTGAAATCCAACCCAAATCCCTCCAGGCCCAGCTCCCTGGGGGCTGTCAGGTCACAGGGGGCCTGCCCCTGTGACCTGACAGAGTCACAGAGATTGGAGCTGCCCCTCCTTCTCCCCCTCCCATGGAAGCTGTACCTGCAGTGAGTCTCCTCTCAGTCCCCTCCATCTGAGCACCCCAAAGGGGTCACAGCCTCACCACCCTGCCCCAGGGGCAGCAGCAGGGACAGGCCAGGGTGGGAATGTCCTTGGGGTGAGAGAGCAGGGACAGAGGTGAGGACAGTCCTGCAGGTCAGCGAGTGCAGAGCGAGGCTCGTGTGGTCAAATCCCTTTGTGGCTGACAAGTGTAATCCTGTGGTCAAGGCCCAGCAATCAGCACTGGCCTCACACAGAGGAGCAGCTGGCAAGGAATCATTCCTGAAAGTCAGCTCCCATGGCACTGCACATCTGGAACCGCTGGCAGCAGGCGCTCCAGGGGCACTGACACTCCTGTGCCCAGGGAGAAGGGTCAGGGCACTGGGAGGAAGCTGGGGGGGCCATCACATGCTGGCCTGACCTTTTCCTTCCCCTGGCTGCAAGGCACAGCTCAGATCCCTCTGCCAGCTCCCTCTGCCGTGGCAGCAGCTCCAGGATCAGGGGGATTTGCTCTTCTGCTTCCCCAGCTCTGTGATAACAGAGACTGGAATAAAGGGGGTCCATGGCACCCCTCCCCAGAAATGATAAAAAACAAGAGGATTAAAAATAGTAAAGCTGAAACAGCCCCAGGGCCCTGAGTTCCCTGCTGGCCCCATGTCAAGGAGCTCTGTGATCCTGAAGGTCCCACTGCAGCTCCTCAGAGGGACAGCTCTGAGCTCTGCTCTGGGACAGGGACAGCACCCAGGGAGAGGCTGGAGCTGGGCCAGGAGGGATTTGGGTTGGATTTTAGGGCAAGGTTCTTGCCCAGAGGGTGCTGGCACTGCCCAGGCTGCCCAGGGAATGGGCACGGCCCCGAGGCTGCCACAGCTCCAGGAGCCTTTGGCCAGCGCTGCCAGGGATGCCCAGGCTGGGCTTGGTGGGGGCAGTGATCAAAGCAGGAACAGGCAGAGCCATAGGGCAGTGGTGAGACCTGAAAGGAAAAAATCCCACTGGATTTGGAAGCTGGAGGCCACTCCAGGCCTTCTGCCAGGAGGGATCTCAATGCTGCTGCTCAGCACCCAGCAGTGACATCTGTGGGACATCTGTGCCCCAGTTCTGCTCATTGTCACTGCTGGAGGTACCCCTGACCTCAGCAGTGCTGGCTACACCTCATTTACTCCATGGCCTCTCTCACACAGATCCCAGAATCCCAAATCCCTGGTGCTGGCCCAGCCCTGCCAGCCCATGCAGTGCCAGCTGTGCCCCGTGGGCACCTTGTCCCCAGCCCAGAGCACTCAGTGCCACCTGCAGGGGACACCTGCAGGGCTGGGCACTGCAAAGCTCCCTGGGCAGCCCCTGCCAAGGCCTGAGCTCCCTTTCCATGGGCAAATTGCTGCTGCTGTCCAAGCTGAGCCTGCCCTGGCCCAGCCTGAGGCCGTTCCCTCTGCTCCTGTCCCTGTTCCCTGGGAGCAGAGCCCGACCCCCCCGGCTGTGCCCTCCTGGCAGGGACTTGTGCAGAGCCACAAGGGCCCCTGAGCCTCCTTTGCTCCAGCCCCAGCCCCTGCCCAGCTCCCTCAGGGATTCTGCAGCCCCTGCCCAGCTCCCTCAGGGATTCTCCAGCCCCTGCCCAGCTCCCTCAGGAGGGTTTTCCTGTCCCTGGGCTTCCCAGCTGAGGCAGAAGTCTCTCTCCCCATCTCAAATGGTTGCTCTTCTGATCTTGAAGGAATCCCTTCATGTTTTCTCTTTTGCCCTCCAATTTGCCTTTCCTCCAGTTTGGCCAGAGACCTCCTTGTATCCCAGAGCTCCTGCAGCTCCACTCCATGAAATGTCCCTGCAGGCAGCACTGCCAGGGATCCAGGGGCAGCCCCAGCTGCTCTGGGAATTCCAGCCCAGCCCCTGCCCACCCTGCCAGGGAACAATTTCTCCTCAATTTCCAACCTAACCCTACTCCATGGCAGTTTTGGGATGTGTCAGAGCCCAGCACGAAGCTCATTATGCAAATGAGGCCGGCTCCTGGTGTTATTCCTCAGTAATGAGCAGCAGACCTTGAATCCTGACCTTTCCCTGCTGTTGGGTTCTCTCTGCTGCTCAGTTTGTTGGGTTTGGGTTTTGTTTTTTTGGGTTTTTTTGGTTTTTTTTTGTTTTTATGGCTCTGTCCTCGCCTCACCAGCCCCGAGCCGGGTGGATTGGGCACAACTGAAGGTCAGGAGCATTTTCCTGCCAGCTCTGCCCATGGAAGTGGCTGGAGCAGCGCTGGAGGGGGCTGTATTTATATTTATGGCCATGCAGATGAGCTCGCAGTTGGACGCGGTCCTGCTGGAAGGAGCAGGGATGGAGGGATGGAAGCACAGCTCTTTGGGGACACGCTGTGGTGGCTCCCGAGAACGCCAAAAAAACCCAAAAAACAAAAGCAGCACAATCCTGCTTTTCCTTGGCTGGGAGCAGGAGCAGGTGAGGAACCCAAGGTGACAACTCAGAGGGGCAGCAGGGGCCGGGTTTTGGTGGCCAAATTCCAGCGCTGAGCAGTTTGAAAGGAAGAAAATGGTGATTCCAGTTCTGCACTCAGCTGGATTCAGAGGAAGGGCCACGGGCATCCCAGCTGCTGTAAATCAGGAGCTGGGATTGCCTCTGGAGTAACCCCAGGGCTGGGCAGGGGTCCCTCGGGCAGCACCCACTGAACTGGGGGAGTTCTTCCTGTGCAAGGGGCTCCCTCCATCCTGCAGCATTCCCACAGGCTCCTCCAGCTCCAGATGCCCTTCCAGGGAAAATTCTCTGACTCCTTCAAAAGGAGGCTCAGGGGCCCTTGTGGCTCTGCACAGCTCCTGCCAGGAGGGCACAGCCGGGGGGGTCGGGCTCTGCTCCCAGGGAACACGGACAGGAGCAGAGGGAATGGCCTCAGGCTGGGCCAGGGCAGGCTCAGCTTGGACAGCAGCAGCAATTTGCCCATGGAAAGGGAGCTCAGGCCTTGGCAGGGGCTGCCCAGGGAGCTTTGCAGTGCCCAGCCCTGCAGGTGTCCCCTGCAGGTGGCACTGAGTGCTCTGGGCTGGGGACAAGGTGCCCATGGGCACAGCTGGCACTGCATGGGCTGGCAGGGCTGGGCCAGCCCCAGGGATTTGGGGATTCTCCTCTGGCTCCCTCTCCAGCCCCTTCCCAGCTCTGTTGCCCATTATGGGAGTTTCAATCCCATGGGACAAACCACCCAAATCCTCAAAGGTGTTTTGGTTCCTCAGTCCCACTGATTAAATATGGATTACACACCATGAGGATTTACACTGTCCATTGCTTTCCTGGAAGGACTCAGCAAATCCCTGTTTTTCCTTTGAACTCCTGGAGTTCATGGTGATCCTGTCATGAGGAATCCTGGCCTTGGGCACTGCCAGGGATCCAGGGGCAGCCACAGCTTCTCTGAGCCGCTGTGCCAGGGCCTGCCCACCTCACAGGGAGGAATTTCTTCCTGATATCCCATCTAATTCCATTGTCAGTCAGTTTACAATCATTGTCCTTTGTCAAAGGATGCATTAAAGCACCTGGTAACACCTTAGAGAATTCCAGTCAGGAATGTATCCATCATCCCAGCCAAATACTCAAAATTCCTGCAATTTATGGGGTCTTCCTATTTGGCCATTTCTTCATGGCCTGTTTGGTTTATAGTTTTGTTTCTTGGTTTGTTTTTTTTTTTTTTTTTGGTAGGTTTTTTGTTTTATAGTTTTTTGCTTTATAGTTTTTTTATCTATATATGTAAACAGCAGGAGGATCCCATTTGGACTGTTGACATGGACTGTTTGTTGACATGGACTTTTTTTACTGGAATGATCTCCAAAGGGAAAGATAAACATTTTGCTTCTTTAATTGTCCCTCCCAGTAGGAAATGGGATTGAGAGCAGTGATTCCAGCTGGAGCTGGGACCTGCATCCTCCAGGGTGCTCCAAGAGAAAAGCCAAGGGACGTCCTGCTGTCCTGATTTATGGAAAAACGTGTCTCTGGGTGAGATAAAATCCTCTCCTGCTTCCCTGGCAAAAGTGCCCCAGATATTTTTCTATCTAATCAGGCTCCCTCTCGTTTATCAGGATGTTTAGGCAGAGCTGGAGGTCAAACACACCCTCCATGCTTGGCCAGGCACGGGCTGAGACGGAGCCTTTGGAGGAAGGAATGGGAACAAACCTCCTCCCCACAGGTCTGGGCTCCTGAGAAGGGGGGACACAAGTGACACATCACTCCCCAGCCCACTCTCGACCACTTGTGGTTTTAATTCTGATATTCTTGGCAATATGTGGGATATTTATCAGAATTAAAACCCGAATAAAGCACAAAATATGAAGTTTTAGGGGTCAGTTTGAAGAGAAATTCTGGGTTTGATGAGAGGTTGAGACCTCCGTTCTGGGATTAAATTACGCCAGGTGAGCTGTGGGATCTGTGTTTGTATTTTAGTGATGCAGAATTTGATCATTCTGGGTGTGGGCTGGCAAAGTCGGCCCCCAGAGATGGGGATCCCTCCTGTTCAAGGCTCTTTGTCTTCAGCCAAACCATCCAAGCCATCCCACAATTTGGAATTTGGATGCTTGGGGTTGTTCTGGAGGAGGATCAGTTTGCCTGGAGGAACCTTTCCATTTGGGCTCAGCACTCATGGCACAGCACTGAAATCCCAGCTCAAATGGGAATGGATCAGCATGAGGAATATCCAGAGCTGCAGCTCAGCTCCTTCCACAGAGGAATGAGTGGGATGCAGCATTGGAATCCAGGTTTGGATTCGTATCTGAGGGAATTGTGGTCAGGAAGGTCAGGATGTCTCCTCATCGTACAAAATTCCTGAATTACGGCCCTGAAGAGGTGAGTGCTGGCTTTTCCCTTGGAATGTCTTTTGGGATAACCTCAGAGGAGACACACATGCAAAGCCAGGAGTCTGTCCTGTGAAATCCACTGATTCCCAGCTCCACAGGAACAACAAGCTGAAGGCCACTGGAGCAAACAAATAAACACCCACTTGACTCCAGACTCTTGGATGTTTGTGGGACCAAATCCTGACTTTTACCTGGAATCTGGTGTATGTTATCACCAATTTGCATTAGGAACCTTGTGCTGGTTTTTTTTTCTGCCACTAGAACAGCAGCAAATTCCTGAAAATCAAGCTCCAGGATCACCCCCCTAAGTCAGACACTGCACACAATCCCAGGCTTACACACACACCAAGGTCTGCAGACACACCGTGAAAAATCTGATTTATTTTCAAAATGAACATGAATTTTGATGAAAATGGTAAGTCCTAATCTTTGTTCCATCCTCAGGTCAGCGAAAGGCAGCACCAGAAATATCCAACTCATGGTTCTTGAATGTGGCACTGGAACAAAAAAAAAAAAAGCAGGATCAAAAGGCACTTCCATGATGTTGGTGGGATAAATGGATAAACCAGGCTTTTCTGGCCACCACACTCAGAGTGTTGTAGAAATTCCAAGGTGAATCAACGCTTCCAGGCTTTCTCCTGGAGCTGCTTCTGGAGCCTTCCGTGGAGACGCCAGGATGTGTTTCTAGAGAGCTGGACACGAGCAGCTCCAGCAGGGCAATTATCCACAGGGAATCCAATTAAAAGATTACTGTTCTCCAGCCAGGAGTGTTCTAGAGATGCTCAGAATTATCTGTTGAAATCCCTCAGGCAGCTTACCCGGAATAACCTTCTCCTGGATCCACTCCAGCTCCCAGGGGAGGCTCCGGCTCAGGAAATCATCTCAGTGCGGAGCAGCTCGAGCTCCACGTGAGCAGCACTTCCCAGCAGGATGCAGGAATTGTGCCATCCCTGCCTCCCTCAATGCAGATAACGGCAGCAGGAAGGTTCCAGTGGGTTTCGGAGGGCTGGGAGGAGGCTGCTGAGAATCTCTGTGGATTTGCTGTGCTTTGTAGAACCATGGAATGATTTGGGTTAGGAGGGATCCTGAAGGTGATCCCAATCCCACCCCTCTGCCATGGCAGGGACACCTTCTACTGTCCATCCTGGCCTTGGGCACTGCCAGGGACCCAGGGGCAGCCCCAGCTGCTCTGGGAATTCCATCCCAGCCCCTGCCCACCCTCCTAGGGAAGAATTCCTAATTCCCAAAATCCCACCCATCCCTGCCCTCCTTCAGCTTACAGCCATCCCCCTGGTGCTATCACTCCATGCCCTCCTCGACCATGGGAACACCCTGAGTTCTGGAGTGCAGGTTATCTCCCAAATCCCACATCCCCTCACCCTGGGAGCCATCCCAGAGAGGGAGATGACCCCATGTGACCCAGCAAACCAGCATGAGGACTTCCCCTGGCTTCCAGAACCTTCCTGAGGGAGCTGGTGCTGGATAGGGGATATTGGAAAGCCAGCCCAGCGCAGAGCAGAGGATCCAGAGCATTCCTGGGCCTGCCAGGTCTCCTGGGTGCCACCGGACCCTCACCTGGAGCCCAGGCTGGGTCCAGGGCAGGGCTGGCCTCTGCCTGCCCCTCCAGAGGCAAGGACTTTCTGTTGGAAGCAGGAGCTGGGTTGCGAGACCCGTTTGCGCAACGGGATCGCAAACGGGCCCAAGGTCAAGGCAGGGGGAGGAAACAAGAAACGAGGAATGTTCCTGTGCTCATGCAACACATCCCAGGTTTCGTGGGCAGGGATTTCTTAACTCCTGTGCTGACACCCTTGTTTGCTTTCCTTGGGTTGGAAATGATCAGCTCTCCTTGCCTTTAGCCACGTGGGAAGCCCCACATAACCCCAGACTCGGGGTTTTGTGCGGCCTTGGGATGAGTTTTGGCCTCCGTGACCTCCCGGGATGGTTGTGAGTCAAACTGAGATTTTTCCTGCCAAAATAAACAGCAGTGGAAGTGGAATTTTCTCCGACAGTCAGGCTCAGAAGATGCCACTGCTGGAGGTCATGTGGGGTGGCTGCCCTGGTTTTTGGGGTCATTCAAACGTCCTGACCTGGCCTTTGCTTCTCCTCTGACTGTGCAGCCCCCACTGGGAGCACAATCCCAGGGCTCCATCACAGTCCCAGGAATGGGAATGAGCCTCTCTGGGCTGTATCAAGTAAAAAATAACCAGCATTTCTTTAACAGTCAGTTACAGGGTGCAGCCAACCCAAAATATGCAGCAGTTCTAGACCTGACTTGATGTTTCTGCCAAACTCTGAGCTCAGCACGGGTTGTACCCAGTGGCCAGGTGCCCGTCCCAGAATTCTGGCAGGATTTGTTCCTCCTGTTCCTGCCTGTGGCATAAACACAGCCCGGACCTCACCAGTAACACCATCCCAGAATCCCAGAATTGTTGTGGTTGGAAGGGACCTCTGGAGATCACCCAGTCCAAGCCCCCTGCCCAGGCAGGGTCACCCTGAGCAGGGACACAGGGACACATCCAGGTGGGTTTGGGATGGCTCCAGAGAGGGAGAATCCATCACCTCCCTGGGCAGCTCTTCCAGGGCTCCATGGAAAAACATCTCTCCTCAGGTTGAGGTGGAGCTCCAACCCATTTCTCCTCCCTGACTCTTTAGAAATAAGAATAACTAATCATTAAAATTAGAAGGGATTAAGATACGTAAACCTGTGGGTTCCTAAGTCTGGTTTGCAGCCTGGTGTAGGGAATGTTCCCTTCCCATGGCAGTGGGAACAAGATCAGAATACCAGGAAAAGCTTAACAGAACAAGGCTCAGGAGTGTCCTGGATTTTTTCAGAGCTCAGTAGGGCTGGGATTTAATCCTTGACTTCATCCCTCTGTCTTCTAAACAGCCTTGTTTAAAATATGCCTGGAAGCACAGGAATGCTGCTAAGAAGCTAGGGAAGTAGTGGAATTCTCCTGCCCATGGGGGTCAGGCCGCTTGTTTTCCTGAGGAATTATGGAAACAGATCCTTCACTCCTCCATCCACTTCTCAGGAATAATTCTGTAATTCCATGAACGTGTGGGTTACCAACACCACACACCATGAAAGTCAGTGTTGATGGGAATGTAGCTCCAGTTCAGGCTCTCCAGGGGCTGTTCCATCCCAATTCCCCATGGAATTCCATGGGCTTCACTTGAGCCAGGAGAGCAGAACCAGTTTGGTTTTGATCTGGAAACCAAAGCCAGCCCAAGTATCCCTGCACCTCCATCCTGATCCACCTCGGAGCTGCCATCAAACCCACTCTGAACATCCACGGAATTCACCAACATCCATGGAATACACCAACATCCACAGAATACACCAACGTCCATGGAATACACCAATCTTCATGGAATACACCAATCTTCATGGAATACACCAATATCTATGGAATACACCAACGTCCATGGAATACACCAACATCCATGGAATTCACCAATGTCCATGGAATACACCAATGTCCATGGAATACACCAACATGAGGTTGTCCCTCCTGGCTCAGCTACAAATCCAAGAGGGACACTCTGGCACACAAATCACCGTGAGGTGGACAGGTTGTGATTCCTCTTCTGAGCCCTGAGGAACCTTCTGGAAAGTTTCTAGCTGCTCTCCTGCCCTCCCCTTTTTATTCCCTTTGTCCCATCCGAAGCTCCATGAAGTCCCAGCACCTTTGCCCCAGAAGGGAAGGTCTGACAGGAACATCCAGGTGACCTCTGCATCCTTCCTTGCTCTGCTTCCCAGGGACAGCTTGTTCCCCACATGCATTTTTTTCCTTTTCCCACCCTCCTCTTTCCTGCCTCTCCCTCCCCTTTCCCAGAGAGGGTGGGGAGGTTTTAGGTGAAGAAATCTGTCGAGGGAATGGACAAAGCTGAGGGATTAAGGAAGGACACGCAAGTGGGGCAGGCATGTGGTCACGCCTGCCCAGCCTAATCCTCTGCTGGGACTGGACACCATGTCCTTTTACTCAAACCCTCTGGATGCATTTTCCCTCTGTGAATCAACCTCTTTTGGAATGTGTGCACCTCCAGTGTCCTGTGGCACGAAGGTCCCACAGCTGAGCAGAGTGAAGGGAGAAGGGGATAAAGTGAATCAGGAGATTCAGGACTTGGATCCAGCTTCCAGGCCACTGTGGTGAGGAGATGAGAGGAGAAGGAACGAGACTGGAAAGCAGGAGTGCTGCTGTGGGAATTCAGCCCTGTCAGACACTGAGCTGTCCCTGCCCATGGGAGCTGTGGCAATCAGTGGCCTCTGGCAGGGCTCTGCCCTCCTGCCAAACCCAGGGGCTGGTGCTGCAGCTGCTGCTCTGCCTCCCTCTGCTTTGGGAGGACAGGACGTGGCAGGAAAATGGGGATCAGCAGGGCTGCCTCTCCCAGTTTCCATTCCTTGGAAACTCCAGGCTCAGGAGGGGCTGGTTGTGACAAGTGGCAGGTGGGACAGGATGGCTGTGACCATTGCACACCTGGGCTGCAGCTTATGGGAACCATTTCCCACTGCAACCCCAAATAAAACCTCAGGTCTCCTTGAGGCCAAACCACGAACCTTTGGCCCTTTGGTACCATCTGCAGCCTCAGTTCCCTGTCTCTGGTGTCATGTGCGGAAGTGGAGAGAACCTGGAATCACAGAATTGTTTAGGTTGGAAAAGACCTGTAAGATCATGGAGTCCAAAGTGTAAGAGAGCACCACCACGTCCATCCCAAAACCATGGTCCAAAGAGCCACATCTACATGGCTTTGAAATCCCTCCAGGGATCTGTCTTTTGGGCAGCCCCTGCCAAGGCCTGAGCTCCCTTTCCATGGGCAAATTGCTGCTGCTGTCCAAGCTGAGCCTGCCCTGGCCCAGCCTGAGGCCGTTCCCTCTGCTCCTGTCCCTGTTCCCTGGGAGCAGAGCCCGACCCCCCCGGCTGTGCCCTCCTGGCAGGGACTTGTGCAGAGCCACAAGGGCCCCTGAGCCTCCTTTGCTCCAGCCCCAGCCCCTGCCCAGCTCCCTCAGGGATTCTGCAGCCCCTGCCCAGCTCCCTCAGCCCCTCCTGGAGCTCCAGCCCCTTCCCCTGCCCTGGACACGCTCCAGCCCCTTCAGGTCTCTCTTGTGAAGGCCCAATGTGATTCTTCAGTGAGGCTTCAGCTCCACTATGCCAAAAAAATCCTTTTGAATGTGATGGATCAGGACCCACTTTTATTTCCAGGCCTCAGAGTGTGGCTGTCAAGAAAAGATCAGAGCAGAGGGCCCAGCTCACAGCCTGGATGAGGGACAGGAGGGACAGTGGGACCTCCACGCCACCACTGCTGCTGGTTCCAGCCCTGATGGCAGAGGAGCTCTGGGTTCAGGTTTTCCACCCCATGGAAGCAGAGGGGAGGTGGGGACAGA
The DNA here is from genome assembly GCF_012460135.2 of Molothrus ater. Taxonomy (NCBI): domain Eukaryota; kingdom Metazoa; phylum Chordata; class Aves; order Passeriformes; family Icteridae; genus Molothrus; species Molothrus ater. Next base: position 1,274,840 of record NC_050479.2, on the reverse strand, counting down.
CAGCACCTTGCTGTGTGACTGTCCTTGGTGACATTTGTGCTTCTCATATAGCTCAGAGCCCCTGGCAGGGCCTGCAGGGGCTCCAGGAGAGATGCAGAGGGACTGGGGACAAGGCCTGCAGGGACAGCACCCAGGGAATGGCTGCCAGTGCCAGAGGGCAGGGCTGGGTGGGATCTTGGCAATGAGGAATTGTTCCCTGGCAGGGTGGGCAGTGCCCAGAGCAGCTGGGGCTGCCCCTGCATCCCTGGCAGTGCCCAAGGCCAGGCTGGGCACTGGGGACAGTGGGAGGTGTCCCTGCCATGGCTGGGGTGGCACTGGATAATCTTCAAGATCCCTTCCAACCCAAACTATTGGGACAAAAAAACCAAACAACCAATTAAACAAACCAAAGCCCCCAAACCCTCCAGCCATTGCTGCTGTCAGTGATTCTCTTTGCCTCCCAGGATGTTTTGAGCAGAGGTTGCCCTCAGGCCCCCACAGGCTGTTGCAGTTCAGCTGCAGCACCAATATTTTCATCACAGCTGAAAGAATGGGGAACCCCCCCATATTTCAGAGGGATCAGTGTGGGCACCTCGAGTTTCTCTTCCCCTCTGAGGGACACGCACACCCCTGAGCATTTCAGGTGTCACATCTGCTCTTCCCAGCCAGAAATATCCGTGTTTGCTTTTCCACTTCAAGGCTCTTGTACAGCCAACACCCTCATTTATCCCCTGAAGCTTTTGCAACAGCACCACATAAAACCATGGCAACAAAGCTGGGCAACAAAGCTGGGCACTGCAGCCTCCTCCTGCCTCCCATTTCTCCATCCCTGCAGCACAGCTTTCCTTGGCAGGATCTCCTTGCTCTCCACCCCTCCCTGACAGGAAGGTGCAGCAACTTCTCTTCTTCCATCTCCTAAGTGTGATAACTTATTTGTGGGGAGTTTTGAATAAGTTAGAGATGGGGTTTTCTTACAATTTTGGAGTTGTTTTTGATGATGTGGGGTTTTTATTATTATTTTTTACATAGGTAAGAAGGATGAATTTGGCTTACATTGTTATAATATGGTTTAAAAGGTTACAAGACTTCTAGGTATAAGACTTTTTTAAGGAATTATTGATTAATAAAACACTGTTAAAAAGGATATTTATGTCTTTTACCTAATCTTTAAATATTTTGTCTTATGGATTTATATCTAACAGTGTAAGATTTTATAGTTAATTATGTTATGACACATAACCTTATAGTATTGTGTTTTAATATCTTTGTTTATTTTGATAACTACTTTTATTTTTAGTTTGTTCTGAAAGTTCCTTGCATTTCAGATTCCAACACTAAGGGAAGAAAATGAGAGGAAATGGCTTCAAATTGCACCAGGGGAGGCTCACATTAGGAATTGAAAACAATTTTCCCCACACAGAGTGGTCAGGCCTTGGGATCAGCTGCCCAGGGAGGTGATGGAGGCACTGGAAGGGTTCAGGAGGAGTCTGGATGTCCCCTTGGGGACAGGGTTTGGGCTGATGTTGGATGCCCATGGAAGTCTCTCGGTGATTCTGTGACTCTGGGATTTCCCTTTAGCCACAGAGGAACATCCCAGGTGTCCCTCTCCAGCAGGAATTAAGGACAGGGCATCCTGATGTGGGCTCTGGCCTTCAGCCATGGAGTTATTGGGATGTTTAGACAGGGTTTTAGCAGATATGGATATTCTGGGGCAGCCTGGCAGGATCCCTCTGGACACAGCCAACACTGCAGCAGCTCAGCTGGTCCTGTGATCCTGTGGGGAAAGATGGGCTCAGACAGAGCCAAAGGGTCACACCAGGGGATCAAACACTAAATGAGCCTCAGGATCTCTCAGGAAACCAAAATACCCCAAAGGCTGACCCACTCAGCACTCAGAGACCCCCAAAGATGCAAGAACTGTTCCATAAGAAAGAAGCAATTCCAAAGGGTTTCCTCAGAGGAATGCCTGGCCAGGGCAAGGCATCCAAAGGGCAGAGTTTGTTTCTTGCAGATGATGCAGGGAAACAATGGAATGTTGGGAGAAAAAGGGATCAAGTGCACTGAGAACTCCTCTGAAGGGAAATGTCTGGGGGAGATCAGCATTGATCCCAATCCTCTGCTATTCAGGAGAGTCACAGAATCAGGCAGGTGGGAAAAGGCTCCAAATCACAGCACAGGGACAGCACCAGGGAGGGGCTGGGGCTGGGCCTGGAGGGATTTAGGTTGGATTTTAGGGCAAGGTTCTTGCCCAGAGGGTGCTGGCACTGCCCAGGCTGCCCAGGGAATGGGCACGGCCCCGAGGCTGCCACAGCTCCAGGAGCCTTTGGCCAGCGCTGCCAGGGATGCCCAGGCTGGGCTTGCTGGGCTCTGGGCAGGGCAGGGCTGGCACTGGGGGATCCCTTCCCACTCAGGAATTCCATCAGTATTATTATTATTATTGTTGTTATTCCATGAGGTCAGGGGCATTTTGCTTGGCATTAGTCTCCATTCCAGGCCAATATTAAGGTTTCCTCCTTTCCTGCCCAAGACCTTTGTCTGCTCCTCCTCCTGTTTAACCATTCCCACCCTGTCTGTCCCTGACCCCTCCCTGCTCTCCAGACTCAGCAAACCCTGAGCTCAGTGACCTTCAGGGGGACACTGGGACTGCCATTATTCAGGGAAGCTTTGCTTTCAGGAACAGCTGGTAGAAGAGAGGGGTTGAGGGAGGGATAAATTTCTCATTACTGGCAGTGATTCCTGAACTTGGGAACTTCCAGGCTCCTTTCTCATTTCCATAGCCAGACAAAAGAGCTCCAAGTGACTTTATCCAGCTGGAAGCAGCCAGGGAATATCTGTGCACAGCACAGGGAGGTGCCTCTGGGGTTCCTCACAGCACACAGAAGCTCTTTGGGGGTAAAGCCAAGGGAACCTGCCAGGAAAAGTGTGGGATCAGCAGGAAATGCTGCCAGCAGCTCGTCCCTGTGCTGGGAGGTTTCCTGCTCAGAACATCTCCAGGATGTTGCAGTAACCATGACAAGGGTGGCAGCAGCAGGGTTTCCTCAGGGATCAGCATTTTCCACACCAGGAGCAGATCTCCCTCCCTCTGGGGTGTGCTGTGGATTTGGGATCACTCCACGCTGCCTTCCTGCCCCTCAAGGATGGCATTTCTTGGGCAGGACTGGCTGTAAAATGAAAATATGGTTTTTTAATCCCAGCCCAAGTGCTTGGGGAGCCTTTTGCACCTCAATCCCACCATGATCCCCCTCCCTGGATGTCTCCAGCAGAGCAGGAGCTCCTGCTGATGCTCCTGATGTGGTCTCATTTCCCTGAGCAAACTCCTCAGGTGTCTCAGAGCCTCTCAGAGGTGTCAGCATCTGCTGCTTGCCAGAAGGAAAGCCAAATCTCATTCATTCTCCTTTTTTTTTTTTTTTTTCTCTTTTGGTTTGGTTTTCTGGGGTTTTTTTAGGAAGTTTTTTGTGTTTTCCTGCTCTAGATCATGAGTGAGGTGCCCACAGAGCAGAGCCCTGAGGATTTATTTCTGCAGCAAGGGCATGGAAGTGAAAAGGGGAAAGGAAAAGGGGAAAGGAAAAAAAGGGGAAAGGAACAAAAGGAGGAAAGGGGGAAAGGAACAAAAGGGGAAAGGGGAAAGGAAAAAAAGGGGAAAGGGGAAAGTGGAAAGGGGAAAAAGGAGAAAAAGGGAAAGGGGAAAAAGGAGAAAAAGGAGAAAAAGGGAAAGGGGAAAAAGGAGAAAAAAGGAAAGGGGAAAGGGGAAAGAGGGTAAAAATGGGAAAGGTAAAAAGGGGAAGGGAAGGGAAGGGAAGGGAAGGGAAGGGAAGGGAAGGGAAGGGAAGGGAAGGGAAGGGAAGGGAAGGGAAGGGAAGGGAAGGGAAGGGAAGGGAAGGGAAGGGAAGGGAAGGGAAGGGAAGGGAAGGGAAGGGAAGGGAAGGGAAGGGAAGGGAAGGGAAGGGAAGGGAAGGGAAGGGAAGGGAAGGGAAGGGAAGGGAAGGGAAGGGAAGGGAAGGGAAGGGAAGGGAAGGGAAGGGAAGGGAAGGGAAGGAACTCAAGCTTAGGGTATTGAGCAACCTGACTGCTCAGTGCTCACTTCTTGTGCCCAGATCAGCAAAGGAAATCATTGTTCTTATCACTGCTGGTGCTACTGGTTTATTCATAGGAACATGGGATGATTCAGGTTGGGAGGGACCTTAAAGATGATCCCATTTCCCTGTCCCAGGTTGTTCCAAGCCCCATCCTGGCCTTGGGCACTGCCAGGGATCCTGGAAGTGCCACAGCTGCTCTGGGCACCCTGTGCCAGGGCCTGCCCACCCTCACAGACAAGAATTCTTCTCTAGTAATTCTTAATATTATTATTATTTAACAGAGCTCATCTTTACTCTTCTGGCTCACCAAGAATGGAGCTGCAGCCGTTTATCCCCAGGAAAGCTCTTTTCCAATATCTGAACTTGCACCAGTCAGCACAAAGGCTCAGTCCCAGATCCGACAGGATGACTGATGCAAGCTGTCAGCCAATATTTGACTTTCCAGGTGAGATTAGATTTAGCTTTTAATTTAATATAAACATAAGTGCAGTGCAAGGCACTTATTTCACAGGCACCTGCTCCCAGCCTTGTGCAGGCTCCTTAAAGACATTCCTGCTCTTTTTGGGGGAGTTTCACCCCATTATCCAGTGGAGCTGGAAAATCCTGAATCTCCTTAGAGAAGGACACAGCAAAGGTAAGCTGCTGTTACAAGTCTATTTCCTCCTGAAAAATGATAGCAGTTTTTGATGGAAACCAAGGAAAAAGCGGGTTTTACAGACAGTAAAGGCAGTTTGTATTTGTATTTTCTCATTTAGTTTCATTAATTACCTTTATCCTCTGTATTTGAGCATGTGTGAGGGAGTAACTGCAGAGGGATCCACCTGCACGTGTACCTGAATCCCTGTGGGCACAAAGGCTGAATTCCTGAATTCCTGAATTGGAACACATCCCAAATTTTTATTAGCAATGAAAATTCACTGCCTCTTCCCCTTGGATGCAGCCAACTCCTCATTCTTGAGGATGGGACTGGGAACAAAGGGCTTTGGGGGAAGATTTCCACGGGTTTTAGGGCTTGGCTGGCCTGGAGAGAGGAAGGAATTGCCCACATTAAAGTGGGACAGCCTGGGTGGGAATGGGATCTGGGTGGGAATGGGATCAGGGGGGAATGGGATCTGTATGGGAATGGGATTGTGTGGGAATGGGATCTGGGTGGGAATGGGATCGGGGTGGGAATGGGATCTGGGTGGGAATGGGATTGTGTGGGAATGGGATCTGTGTGGGAATGGGATCAGGGGGGAATGGGATTGTGTGGGAAGGGGATCTGTATGGGAATGGGATCAGGGTGGGAATGGGATCTGGGTGGGAATGGGATTGTGTGGGAATGGGATCTGTATGGGAATGGGATCTGGGTGGGAATGGGATCAGGGTGGGAATGGGATTGTGTGGGAATGGGATCTGTATGGGAATGGGATCAGGGTGGGAATGGGATCTGGGTGGGAATGGGATTGTGTGGGAATGGGATCTGGGTGGGAATGGGATCTGTGTGGGAATGGGATCTGGGTGGGAATGGGATCTGGGTGGGAATGGGATCTGTATGGGAATGGGATCTGTGTGGGAATGGGATTGTGTGGGAATGGGATCTGGGTGGGAATGGGATCTGTATGGGAATGGGATTGTGTGGGAATGGGATCTGTATGGGAATGGGATTGTGTGGGAATGGGATCAGGTGGGAATGGGATCTGTATGGGAATGGGATCTGTGTGGGAATGGGATTGTGTGGGAATGGGATCTGTGTGGGAACGGGATCTGTATGGGAATGGGATTGTGTGGGAATGGGATTGTGTGGGAATGGGATCTGTATGGGAATGGGATCAGGTAGGAATGGCTCTCATCAGAATGGGATCAGGTGGGAATGGGATCAGGTGGGAAGGAATTCTGGAGGGGGATTTTCCTCCTGTGGGACACACACCTGGTTTATGGGGCCTGAGCAGCACTGGCGTCTGAATTTTGGGATAATGGGATCAAACATGGCTTTGCAGTAGCAGGCAGTGTCTCTTCCCCTCTGGGGACTGTCCCAAATGGTCCCTGAGGGCACTCCAGGGATGGAGTCTCAGCCTCCCTGTCCCTCCCATGGCTTTGTCTTCTCCTCAGGAGCAATCCTTCCTCCCTTGTGGATTCCCCTCTGCAGGGAAGGGACAGTGCCACAAACCCTGTGACAGGGACAAGGGGGCCTTCACCAAAGTGTCCCCAGAGCAAAGGGACCTGAGTGGGCTCCAGGATGGGCAGAGGGCTGGAGCAGCTCTGCTGGGAGGAAAGGCTGGCACAGCTGGGATTGTTCACCTGCACAGGAGAAGCTTTGGGCTGAGCTCAGGGTGGCCTTGCAGGGCCTGGAGGAGCCCCAGGAAAGCTGGAGAGAGACAATTTCCAGGGCATGCAGGGACAGCACCCAGGGAATGGCTGCCAGTGCCAGAGGGCAGGGCTGGATGGGATCTTGGCAATGAGGAATTGTTCCCTGGCAGGGTGGGCAGGGCTGGCATGGAATTCCAGCCCTGGATCCCTGGCAGTGCCCAAGGCCAGGCTGGACACTGGGGACAGTGGGAGGTGTCCCTGCCATGGCAGGGGTGGCACTGGATGATTTTAAGGTCCCTCCCAGCCCAAACCATTCCATGATTCTGAGTAGGACCTCCCTGGGTCTCTGAACATACTGAACCACTCAGAGATGGGGATTCTCAGCTGAGCTAAAGCTGCACCTTCAAGTGTCAGAAGGGGACTGTTACCAGATAATTGACATAACACCAAAAAAATACTCCAAACCAACTCTTTTAATGCAGACATCTGATTTAAAAGAATATTTTCTTGTCTTTAGCAGCATAATTGGCGAGGATGACCAAGCTGCAGAACTTCACTTGGGCAGTGGAAGATATTTTCAAGGAAACCTTCCTCAATTACATGAACAGCTGGAGGAGGAACATGACAGAAGCAGCGGACAAACTGCAGGCTGAGGTGGCTGCTGAAAACTTTGACTACGTTATCCTGTACCTGATGGTGATGATTGGGATGTTCTCCTTCATCATCGTGGCCATCCTGGTGAGCACTGTGAAATCCAAGAGGAGGGAGCACTCCAATGATCCCTATCACCAGTACATCGTGGAGGACTGGGGCGAGAAGTACAAGAACCAGGTGCTGAACCCAGAAGATCTCAAGTGTGTGATCCATGAAAACCTGGGGGCAAGGGATAAAACAAGCCCAGAGTCACCTTGACTTTATTGGAATGCCAGCAGTGAGGGACTCATGGAGGCACACGGAGGGAACTCACTGGAATTCCAAAGAGCTGTGGAAGTGTTGATTCAATTTACACACAGGTCCATGGATAATGGAGTCCTGAGGAAATCAATGCGATGGCTCCTGTGAGGATCTTGGGAAAGTCCAAGAAAAATTTGTGATTGTGCTTCCCTTTGATAGTCTGTCCTTTGGGAAAATAAAGCCAAGACAGGGATAACTTGATTATTTGAGCATTTTTAAAATCCACAAGCAGATCTGGATGTTCCCACCTCAGAATAACTGTGAATTAGTGCTGGTCAAAAGTGCCAATTTAGATCCAAACTGTGTGACTTAAAACCACTTTCAAAATAACCTGAAAATATCCAGTAAAATCTCCAATCTCCACACATTGCCTGAAGAAGCAATTAGGGAATTGTGAAAAACACCAATCATTTGTTTTTAAAATTTTAAAGGTTTAATAGTAATAAAATGGTTATAAAAACAGTAATACAATTAGAGTAATAATAATCTGGAAAAATTGAATTAGGACAATATTAGACAATAAAAACAAAGAGTTACAGACAGTCCAGGTACCTTTTCTTGGCATCACAAGCCCGAAAAAGGGCCCACATTACCAGAGGATTAACCCTTAAAAACAATAACCTGTTGCATATTCATACACCTCATACATGATAAATTCCATTCCATTAAATTCCATTCAAACACAGGATTCTGTCTGCTCATCTCTTCCTCTAAATCCTAGCAGCGCCTTCCAGGCAGGAAGAAGTTCATTTCTTCTGATAATGGAGCAATAAATTCTTTTTCTCTGAAAGATTCAGGTGTCCTGTGGCTGCTATCTGGTGCGAGTCCTTTCTTTAAAAAAAGTATTCTTCATAGCATAGTTTCTATTTGAACATTTTTTATAACCTAAAACTGTATTTAACACACTACTTAAGAGAATTAATACAGCCTTACTTTCTAACACAACACATATAATATTCATTTGAATATTTGCCAAAAGCCAATCATAAAATAGATGCATTTTTCACAGGAATGGATCACAGGAGGGACCTGATACCTGCACACACTCACTCCCGACTCCTTTTTAGTGATCTGATTCCTTTTTTTGCTCGTGTTAAATAATAAATGACAAAGGGCTTCTTTTCTTTGGGGGCCTTTGGCTTGTCTTGGGCAGTGGGGAGTGCCACAAGGGTGGCAGCAGCAGGGTTTCCTCAGGGATCAGCATTTTCCACACCAGGAGCAGATTTTGAGATTCGAGCTGATACCATCACTCTGTAGATGTGCTGGAGGTGCAAAAGAAGCACAAGGAGCAGGCTGGAGGAAGGGATTGTCTTCTCTGCTCGTGTGAGACCTCACCTGCAGAGCTGCCCCTGGATCAACACCAGAAAAAGGTGGAGCTGCTGGGAGAGCTGGGGGCGCTCACCTGGAGAGGAGCAGCTCCAGGGAGAGCTCAGAGCCCCTGCCAGGGCCTGAAGGGGCTCCAGGAGAGCTGCAGAGGGACTTCTCACATAGAAATGTATTGACAGGACAATGGGAAATGGCCTTAAGTTGAAAGAGGGCAGGTTTATGTCAGATGTTAGGAAGAAATTATTTAGTGTGAGGGTGAGGCCCTGACACAAGCTGCCCACAGAGAGGATGTGGACTCCACGTTCCTGCAAATGTTTAAGGCCAGGCTGGACAGGGCTTGGAGCAACCTGGACACCTCCCACTGTCCCAGGCTGCTCCAGCCCCAGTGTCCAGCCTGGCCTCGGGCACTGCCAGGGATCCAGGGACACCCTGTGCCAGGGCCTGCCCACCCTCACAGGGAGGAAATTGCTCCTCATGTCTGATCTAAACCTGTAGTTTTTCATTCTGAAGCCATTCCCTGTGTGCTGTCCCTGCATCCCCTGGAAATTGTCTCTCTCCAGCTTTCCTGGGGCTCCTCCAGGCCCTGCAAGGCCACCCTGAGCTCAGCCCAAAGCTTCTCCTGTGCAGGTGAACAATCCCAGCTGTGCCAGCCTTTCCTCCCAGCAGAGCTGCTCCATCCCTCTGCTCATCCTGGAGCCTCCTCTGGGCTCTCTGCAGCAGCTCCAGCTCCTCCCTGGGCTGGTTCCAGGCCTGGGGCAGCTCTGCGGGTGGGAAATCACCTGAGACAGGGGCACAGGGGCACAATCCCAACCATATCCCAACCCCAGCTGCGCACGGGGGTCTCTGGGACCTCGCCGCGGTCCCTGCAGGATCTGTTTTATGGCAGAACTGTTCATTTTGAGGGAGAAAAGCGGAGCACCGCCATGCCCAGCGCGGCAGCCGAGCGGGCGGAGCGGTCCCGGCCGGGCCCGGCGCCGCCGCTGCCGGGAGCTCCGTGAGGGAGCGCCGCCCCCGCTGCCATGGCCGCCCGCAGGTAGGACCGGCCTGGGCCCCTTCCTTTCTTCCTTCCTTCCCTTCCTTCTTCCTTTCCATCCCCTCACGGCCTCGCGGGGCTCCGGCGGAGCCCGGCCCGCATCGCCGCCGGCCCCGAGCGCTCCGCTCCCGGCAGCCTCGGCCGCTCTGCGGGGCCGGGCCCGCTGCCTGCCCTGCCCCGGCCTGGCCTTCCCCTGCCCCTTCTCCACCGCCTCCTTCTCCTCCAGGCCTCCTCCTTTCTCTCCAACCCCCCTCCTGTCTAATCCACCTTCCCTTCCCTCTTTCCAGTCCCTTCCGTGTTGCTCACCCCGCTTCCCTCCATCTCCAGCCCCTCTCTTTGCCCTCCACCCGCCCTTGCTCTCAGTCCCTTGTTCCGTTCTTCTCCAGCCTCCTCCTTGCTCTCCGGCCCCCTTACTTAATATCCGCCTTTCCCTCCTTGTTCACCAGCCCCCTTTCCTAGTTTTCCATCGCCTTCCTTCCTCTCCAGGCCCTCCATTCTTGTTCTCCACTCTCCTTCAGCCCCCCTCCTTATTCTCCCCTTCTTCTCCAGCCCCCATTCCTTGTTCTCCAGCCCCCATTCCTTGTTCTCCAGCCCCCATTCCTTGTTCTCCAGTATCCCTCCCTTTCTCTTCAGCCCCCTTTCCTTGCTCTCCACCCCCTGCTTTTCTTGCTTTCCACCTCTCTCCTTGTTCCCCAGTCCCTTCCTTCTGCTCCAGTCCAGGACAGAGCTGGGCTGGGATTCAGGGGCAGCCCCAGCTGCTCTGGGCACCCTCTGCAGGGCCTGCCCACCCTCCCTAATTCCCAATATCCCATCCAGCCCTGCCCTCTGGCAGTCTAAAACCATTGTCCCTTGTCTTGGCACTCTCTGCCCATATAAAAAGTCCCTCTCATTCCTTTTCAGCACTGGAAGGGGCTCTAAGGTCTCCCTGGTCCCTTCTCCAGGCTGGACAATCCCAGTTCTCCAGCCTCTTTCCAGAGCAGAGGGTCTCCAATTTTGGGATCATCTTTGTGATGCCATGGTGGAAGAGTCTGATGTGCCCCTGGCAGTTCTGGGTTTGGTTTGATTTTAATCCAACCAGTGTGAATGAAACGTCCCATCTGCTCTGTTCCTGTTTTCCAGAGTTTGGAGTATGTGAGGAGCTGCCAGAGGAATCACTCATATTTTAATTTCTGCTTCATCAGGTATGAAGATCTTGATGGTTTTTTTCAATTGTTTTGATGTTGCTTGAATTGGAACCTTGAGTTGATCCAGAATCAGAATCAGGTGTGGGTTGCAAAGGACCTTAAAGATCATGTCATTCCAAGCCCTGCCATGAGCAGAGACACCTTCCAGGTTGCTGAGAGTCCCATCCAGCCTGGCCTTGGTGAGTGACACCCTTTTCTAGCTCAGAAATGTCACATTTAATTGCACTCAGATAACTCAGTAGCTCGGTGCTTTCCAAGGCCTCATGGCTGGAGTTGTCCAGCAATCCCCAAAGGGACATCTCCAGCCCCATTTTATGGGAATGCTGGAGCTCTTGGCAGGCAGGGTGAGATGTGCAGCCTGCCAGGACAGCTCCAGGGGGTTTGGATGCTGGGGATGTTCTGTAGTGCCTGGGGGCTGTCCCTGCTCTGCAGACAATGCCCTGAGGGCCTGGGCTGGGCTCTGCTTCTGGGGAGGGCTGGAGCTGCAATCCAGGCTTGGGATTCAACTCCCTGCTCCAGCACAGCCCTCCCTGTGCCTGGGGTGGAGCCAGGGCTAATCCCAAGCTCTGGGATGTGCTGCAGCCCTCCCTGAGGGACACTGCAATGAGCCTGCTGTGCCTGCAGAGCATCCCAGAGGATTTGGGGGTCACAGGGAATTGCTGGCAGGTGGGATCTGGCCAGACCCTCTCCTCTTTCCCATCTGCAGGAGTCTGATCTGCTTCACCAGACAGAATTCCCTGGGATGAGGCTGCACACAGAGCCTAGGATCCCAAAATCCCAGCGTGGTTTGGGTTGGGAGGGACCTTAAAGCTCATCCAGTGCCATGGGCAGGGACATCTCCCACGGTCCCAGGCTGCTCCAAGCCCTGGGACACTGCCGGGGATCCAGGGGCAGCCACAGTGGCATTTGTTGGAAAAGGAGGAATAAAGGAATATAAAAGGAATTACAACTATAAGGAATAAAGGAATAAAACTATAGCAACGCTGTGAGGGCCCTGAGCAAGGAGGAATGATGAGGAGGACTCCATGGATGTCAGAAGGCTAATTAATTACTTTATTATACTATATTATGATTATGAGATGATATGATATCATTATTATTATTATCATTATCATTATTATTTACATCTAAAACTGAATCTGCCAAGCACCCAACCTTGCACACACTGCCCAGAATCTGTGCCTGTCACCCAGCAGTCCTGACACACACACACATCCCTGTCCCTGAAAGGCCAAGGAAACAAAGCACCATCACTTTGGGTGAACAATCTCCACATTGCATTCTGCTTTGGCACAAACACAGGCACAGCAAATGAGATAAGAATTGTTTTTCCCTTTCTCTGAGGTTCAGAGAATGTGAAACCCAGAAATATTCCTGGGAAGAACTGTGCCTTGCTTTTCTCTGTGCAGAGAAATGTGGAGGGGGGCTACATAAAACTGCAGGGGGGACCTGGCAGTGCAGTCCCAGGGAATCCCTGCCAGCCTGGGGCTGTTCTGTCCCAGCTCTGGAGCATCTCTCAGGGCATCCCTGGCAGAGGCTGCTTCTGCTGCTGTCCCTCCTCACGTGGCTGCTCACAGGAGCAGGTGAGGGGAGGGAGCAGTGCCCTTGTGTGGGGCCCAGGCCCTGGGTTTGCCTGCATTTCCCTGGGGAGGGAACAATGCCTGCCTGTGGATGTGTTCCCTGCTCCTTTCTGTGCCTTATCTCCTCAGGAAAGGCAAACACTCCATTCCAGCTGTTGATTTAAGATATCCCAGCCTTGAAAAAGCAGTGTTGGGGCTTTTTGCTCTCGCACTGATGACCTCAGTGCTCATAAATGGTGGTTTTTAAGTGTGAAGGGAATCCTAGAATCCTGGAATGGTTTGGGTTGGAAGGGATTTCAAAGCCCATCCAGCCTCCATGGGCAGGGACACCTTGCACTAATCCCAGGATGCTCCCAGCCCCAGTGTCCAACCTGGCCTGGGACGTTCCAGGGGTCCAGGGGCAGCCCCAGCTGCTCTGGGCTTTAAAATCCTCCCCTTTCCCCACTTTCTCCCCTCTTCCCACTTTGTTCTCCCTGCCCTGTGCTGCTTTTTTCAATCCTGAGGTCTCCACTGGATTTCATAAGGGCTGGGATCAGAGGGGGGCTGGAAAAGGCAGGAGATGAGAGGGGGAGAAGTGCTTGGCCATGGAGGCTGGTGGGATGTGGGAATGCAGCCTGGATTGGAGGGAGCAGTGACATTCCCACTGCACAGGACACTGTGGGGACAGAGCAGCACAGCTGGCAGCTCTGGGAAACATCCTGGGGTTACAGCAAACATGGAAAGAGATGTTGGGATGCAGGGACAGCACCCAGGGAATGGCTCCCACTGCCAGAGGGCAGGGCTGGGTGGGACATTGGGAATCAGGAATTGTTCCCTGGCAGGGTGGGCAGGGCTGGCATGGAATTCCATCCCTGCATCCCTGGGCCAGGTTGGACACTGGGGACAGTGGGAGGTGTCCCTGCCATGGCAGGGATGATCTCCAAGGTCCTTCCAACCCAGAGCATTCCATGATTCCATGAAATGAAGATACATTTCCTTGGAGGTGTAACAGCAGAGACTGTTCACAACCACCCTGCCATTGCCTCAGCAGGAGAAGGAGCTGCACAATCAGGATCTGCACAGGAATAGTGGCTGATGGAACAGTCACTGCCACTCCAGGGCCTTGGTACAGCTGGGCCTTGGTCACTCTGCACGAGTGGGAATGTTTCCAGAGGGGTCTCAGCAGGGTGAGAGGGAAAAGGAGAGGAGAGGAGAGGATGCTCTGGCTGGAGAAATTAGAAAATCTACCCAGAAACTGAGCTGCAGGAACATTGAATTTCTGCAGGGAGCTCAGCAGCTGCTCTCTGGTGTGGTGCTGATTTATCCAGCCCAGCTTTTCACGGTGCTGGAGTGTTCCCTCCTGCTTTTCCACTCTTGCTCCATGGACAGGAAAGGCCTCCAGGGGTTGATTTGGATCCCAGCAGCTGAGCAGAGAGCCCAGGGCAGTGCTGTGTGTGCTGCAGCCTTTTCATCCCAGGAATTCAGCTCTGGAATGCTTGGTGAGCACTCAGGGCTCCAGGGACTGCTTGCTTTGCTAACCTCTGTATTTATAAACTGTTAGGATGGAGAATTAAATTAATCAATCACAGAGGACTGAGAAATTAGAGGATTAATTCAATGTTCAGGCTCCAAACAGAGCAGGTGGGCTTGGAAACCCTCCAAGGCAGCTCCTGTGTGTCCCTGGGTCCCAGCAGAGGCAGGCAGGGGGAGCACACACAGCTCCAGCCCCCAAAGGCAGCCGTGCTTTCCATGTTGTGCATGGGGCAGCTGCCAGGGGGTGGGATTGCAGCCCCAGCACCTGCTCTGGGCTGTCTCAGCCCTGGCCTGCTCCTGTCACTGAGCCCCAGAAAGGCCCTGAGGTCCCTGGGGTTGCTGGGGGTGAGCCCCTCCCAGGCAGGGTCGGCTAATTAGCAGCTGCCCTAATTCTCTTTCAGTTTCTGTTTCTCCAGGACTTCATTCTGCTTTGTTTTTCATTTCTCCAAGAGTTCATTCTGCTTCTTTTTTCCATTTCTCCAAGAGTTCATTCTGCTTTAATTTCCATTTCTGCAATAGTTCATTCTGCTTTTTTTTTCCATTTCTGCAATAGTTAATTCTGCTTTGTTTTCCATTTCTGCAATAGTTAATTCTGCTTTGTTTTCCATTTCTGCAAAAGTTCATTCTGCTTTAATTTCCTTTTCTGCAATAGTTAATTCTGCTTTCTTTTTCCATTTCTCCAAGAGTTCATTCTGCTTTTTCGTTATTTCCCATTTCTCCAAGAGTTCATTCTGCTTTCTTTTTCCATTTTTCCAAGAGTTCATTCTGCTTTAATTTCCATTTCTGCAAGAGTTAATTCTGCTTTCTTTTTCCATTTCTCCAAGAGTTCATTCTGCTTTTTCGTTATTTCCCATTTCTCCAAGAGTTCATTCTGCTTTCTTTTCTGTGTCTCCAAGATGCTCCTGCCCTGCCCTGTGCCTCCAGGAGTGTGACCCCCCCAGTCCTGGGGCACCCCACAGCTGAGATGGTGGCCTTTAACTGGAAGGTGAGGCGGGGGCAGGTTCCCAAATCAGGGATTGCTGCTCTTTGCATGGGGGATGTGTTGGGTGGGATCTGATGGTTCCTTTCCCAGGCAGGGTTGTTTGACCCCCACCCTCTCAGGACAGGGGATTTCTTCCTCTCCTTCCTTGCCCATGTTAGACCTGAGCTCAGCAGAGCTCAGCTCATCCCTGCTGCTCCTGCCTTTCCTCTCCCCAGGTTTTCCTCTGGCTGCTCTTCCCTCAGCTGCTTTTCTTACTGGATGGGAATTTCTCCCCCTGTGTTTTGGGAGTTTTGGGGGTTTGGGGGTCATTGTGTCAGGCAGCACAGTGTTGGAACAGGTTCCTCCTGCATGGAGCTGTTGGAACAAGTCCATGGAGGCTCCAGGATGAGCAGAGGGATGGAGCAGCTCTGCTGGGAGGAAAGGCTGGCACAGCTGGGATTGTTCACCTGCACAGGAGAAGCTTTGGGCTGAGCTCAGGGTGGCCTTGCAGGGCCTGGAGGAGCCCCAGGAAAGCTGGAGAGAGACAATTTCCAGGGCATGCAGGGACAGCACCCAGGCAATGGCTGCCAGTGCCAGAGGGCAGGGCTGGGTGGGATCTTGGCAATGAGGAATTGTTCCCTGGCATGGAATTCCCAGAGCAGCTGGGGCTGCCCCTGCATCCCTGGAATGTCCCAGGCCAGGCTGGAGCAGCCTGGGACAGTGCAAGGTGTCCCTGCCTGTGGAACTGGATGAACTTTGAAATCCCTCCCAGCCCAAACTGTTCTATGACTCTGTAATTAACAACTTGAGCTCATTAAATCAAACTTTCTCCCAGCCCTGGTGTTGCAGAGCTGCTGCCTCTGTGATTGTGGGGACATTGGCAGAGCCTGGTGCTGTTTTTCCAAGCTCCCTGCTGGTGTAGGGACACAAGGCTTGGCCTAAATTCAGAGTTTTGATGTGTCCTGACAGCTTTGGGAGCTCCTGAGGGAGCAGGGTGAATTCCAAGTTCTCAGATTTACCACAGAACCCTGGAATGTCCTGCTGGGAAGGGACCCACAGGGATCACCCAGTCCAAGGCCTGGCCCTGCACAGACCCCCAAAAAACCTCCCCCCATCCCTGGGGGCCTGCTCAGTGCCCACCACCCATTTCCATTGGATTTTCCTCTCCAAGTTTATATTTTTATAGCATTGAAACACTCTGTGCAATTCCAGGCATTCAGCAATCCTTGGATTTTTCACTTTTCTCCCAGTTTCAAGTCATTTATCTGCCCCTTTCATTTCTCAGCAGGTTCATTAGAGAATTGCTGTGAATTAAGATTTCCTGGGGTGTTTTTGGGGATCCCATCTGAGAGCTGATCCCCAGGGATCCTTCACTTGGGAGGATTCTTCAGCAGCTTTTCCACTTCCACAATTTCCCTAAAATACTCAGCTCTTCCCCTTTTTCAGCTCCAGGTGGTGCAAATATTGCTGGAAAATGAGCAAAAGGAGTTCAGGGCTTAAGGAAAGGGTTTTTGGTTTTTTTTTCTGCTTTGTTGCTGTGCCTGGTTTAATTTCCCACAGAAATAAAAACCATGGTGAGAGAGGAGCATTAATATTGGAATGGAAGATGCAGAGCATCCCTATAAATTCATTTTTAATTGTCCAAGCGTTCCAGAAGTGCCTAAACAGATTCTTTGGCATTCCAGGCTCTGGAGAACTTCCCACTGCTGATGTACATCTTGGCAGCTAAAACATTGATCCTTTGCTTGGCCTTTGCTGGAGTCAAAATGTACCAGAGCAAGAAAATTGAGGAGAAACTGAAGAGGGAACGTGAGGAGAAACTGAAAGCAGAAGCAGAGAAGAAGGATGAGTGAAGAGTGCCTCAGGTGTGGAATTGATTGGGCTTGGACATTGCTAATCCCAGTGGGATTGATTTGGGTTTTGGATCCCAAAATGAGCTCTTGGGATATTTGGGATGTTTCAGGGATTTGCTCTCTCATTTTTTTGTGGAACTTGCATGAACCACTGTCCTGTTGGAGGATGTTTGAGCACAATGTTCCCTCTCTGTTTTTATCTGCCTGGGTTTTTGTGCCTGATGCACAAAGAGAGGGATAAATTGGGAATAACTGCAGGGGAGCAGGCAGGCAGGATGCTGCAATCAGAGCTCTGGGCTTGAAGTCACCAAATAAAGAGAGAAAATAATCAGCCTTTCTAGAGGAGTGAAATTATTGACAGCTTGGGGGTGGTGTAGCTGGAAAGGGCAAATTCCACACCTGGAATTCCCAAAGGGACAGGTTCTGCCATGGAGCATCCACCATGTAGAATCCCCTGAGAAAAATGCACAATTTTTCTGCTTGAAAGAGCAAAATGAACATTACAAAATTCTCTAAATTTGAGATTTTCATTCTGAAATTCCCAAGTTCCTCCCCTCTGTTTCCAAAGCTGAAGCAGTCCCTGCATTCTTGGAGCAAATCCATGAGCAGAATGAGTCCTGCCTGCTGCTTGGATTCTATTCCCTGCCTTGCTTGTCATTTTTGGAGCAGTTTGCTTCACTTCTCCCTGTTCTGCAGCAAAATGGGAATTCTATTCCTGCCTGCCCTTTGGAAACTCAGTGGGAGTTTGATGTCATGTTGCTCTTTATTGAAATAAAATCTTATTTCCCTTTCTGAGGTCATCCCCTCCCATCTAAAGGCACTTAAAATCTTTCCTCAATTTTATTTCCACCCTGTCACTGTTTTATTCCCTTTATTCCCAAAAATTGGGAATGGTGCCTAGAAATGAGGCCCTGGGAATAACCATGGGAACAAAGTTTTTTTCTATTTACACAAAAAAAACCCCCAAAAAAAACAAAAAAACCCAGCAAAACCAAAGGGGTTTTTCATGCTTCCAGCAGATTCAGGACTTTGCTTTGGGGCAGATTTTGGGCACTTCCCTGGCAAAGGAAAGGTTGTGCAGGGCTTGGAGCAGCCTGGGGTAGTGGGAAATGTCCCTGCCCATGGCAGGGGTGGATGGGATGAGGTTTAAGATCCCTCTAACCCAAACCAGTCTGGGATTTTGGGGTTCTGTGCAGTTTTATCCCAGGGAATTCTGTTTGGCAAACCCCACAGCTCCAGGGATTTCTGCCCCAGGATGATCACAGAACCTCAGTGCCCAGCAGGTGACACCACCCTTGGTGTTGAAACCTCTCTGATTCCACAGAAATTCCCTTCCCACTCCCCAGAGCTGCCCAGCAGAGACCTTGTCCTGGGTAAATTCTGGGATTCAGAGGGAGGAATTCCCCCATGGAGCTGGGAGCAGCTCCAAAGGTGCCCTGTGAACACTGGAGCCCCTGTGCCTGCTCTTCTCACTGCTCTGTCCCCACCCTGCAGGTTCCTGACACTTGGATTCCCCTCCCAGGAGGATGAAGCCTTCCTGGAAAAGAAGGATGGGTAACCTCAGAGTGACACTTAAATTATCTCTGGTTTTATGTGTACAAAGCAGCTGAGCCTCTATTTATGCAATAAAAAATGTCTTTGTTTAAAAAATAAACGTGGGTGCTGCTTCCTCAAAGGACTGGAGCTGCAGGGGAGGCACTTGGGAAGGACCAGCTGCAAGGAGGTGGCTGGGATGGAAGAGGAAAAGGCTCTGGAGGGAAAGATGGAGGAGAAAAATGCTCTGGATGCATCCTGGGAGGCTCCAAGGCTCATGGAGAGGCAGGAGGAAGTGGAGAGGGCTCAGTGCAGCTTTTGCAGCTGCTTCCTGCAAGGGCCAGGCTGTGGGGCCTGCCTGGAATCAGGAGGACAATCCCAGGAGAGGAGCAGCTCCAGGCTCTTGGTGCATCCAGGACTTCCTTGGGCCCATGGAGATCACAGAGGGAGTTTCATGGCAGGAATTTTATCCCAAGAAATCTCTTTGGTTCCTTGTTCTCTGCTCAGCCTGGGGCAGCTGTTCCTGCCTTTGCTGTGGCACCAAATCCTGGAGACCTTGGGCGTGGAATCCTGGAATGGTTTGGGTTGGAAGAGACCTAAAATCACCAAAAAATCACCTAAAATCACCTTGTTCCACCCCTGCCATGGCAGGGACACCTCCCACTGTCCCAGGTGCTCCCAGCCCCAGTGTCCAGCCTGGCCTTGGGCACTGCCAGGGATGCAGGGATGGAATTCCATGCCAGCCCTGCCCACCCTGCCAGGGAACAATTCCTCATTGCCAAGATCCCACCCAGCCCTGCCCTCTGGCACTGGCAGCCATTCCCTGGGTGCTGTCCCTGCATCCCCTGGAAATTGTCTCTCTCCAGCTTTCCTGGGGCTCCTCCAGGCCCTGCAAGGCCACCCTGAGCTCTCCCTGGAGCTTTTCCTTCTCCTGGACACTCCCAGCTCTCCCAGGCTGGCTCCAGAGCAGATTTAGGTTCCTAACAGAGAATTAGAGAAACAACAATAAAGGCTCAGGTGTGGCAGTGCCTCAGGGACCTTCACATCCCCATTTCCATTCCAAAACACTTCCTAGACCCTTCTGGGAGCTAAGCAGAATTTTTCCAGTGGAATGGGGAGAGGGGGCAAGAGAAGGCTGGAGAGCCCTTGGAGGAGCCCTGAGCTCAGCCCTCACCTGAGCAGGGAGCACAGGGGGTGCTCAGGGAGCTCCCTGGAAGTGCAGGGATGTTCAAATCTCCTTTTTCCTGCTGTCTCCTTGGAGACTGGAGAACAAAAGCAGTGCAGAAAGGCATTCCCAGCCCAGAGCAATGTCCTGCTGTGCAATATCCTGCTGGATCCTAGAGAAATACCCTGCTCCAGCACCCCAGGGAATGCAGCAGTTCCCCTCTGCTCCCAGCACTCCCCTGTGCATGCCAAGGTGAACTTGGGGGGCATTGAATTCAGCTCCTGGGGTGCCAGTGAGCACAGCCTGTGCCCACCTCCCTGAGGGAAACTCAGGAATTCTGGGGGAGCCACTGCCCCAAAGCTGCCCAGGGAATTGTCAGCTCTGCTGCCACCAGGGCTTGGCTCTGGGCACTCACTGGTTGTTTTTGGATATCAGCCCCAATCTGGAGTGTTTAGGCTGTCCAGAGTAGATTTTTCCAGGAAAAAAAAATAATAACAATGATGAGGAATTATTTTTTAGTTTTTCAACTACTGTTTTGTGAGCAGAAATCACCATCTCCCTGTGCAGCTCCATTTACCACCAAAGCCACTGGGCATCATTTAGCACCCAAAGCAATCAAGTCTGGCTTAAATTCACCCCTGCCAAAGATGTGCAAGAAGGGAATTAATGCTCTTTTTTTTGTCCCTAAATATGGAGGAAGGAGCTGTGAGGAGTCTCCTCAGAAATCCTGCAAATTCCTGCACATTCTCTGCAGCCAGATCAGAAAAATCTTTGCAGGTAAAAGACTTCAAATTTGCCCCAGCCTGATTTTTAGAATCCCAGGGTGGTTTGGGGTGGAAGGGACATTAATGATCACCCAGTGCCACCCCTGCCATGGCAGGGACACCTCCCACTGTCCCAGGCTGCTCCCAGCCCCAGTGTCCAACCTGGCCTGGGACACTGCCAGGGGTGCAGGGGCAGCCCCAGCTGCTCTGGGAATTCCATCCCAGCCCCTTTTTACCCTCCCAGCCAGGAATTTTCTCCCAGTATCCCATCCAGCCCTGCCTTCCTCCTGCCTGAGGCCTTTCCTAAATTTCAGTGTAACATCAGAGCTTGGCATGGGGGATATCCAATAATTTCCGGGAAAACAGAAGAAGGTCTTGTGCAGTCCTGTCCCTTCCCAGACTGAGCCATGGCTGCTCCCAGTCCTGTCCCCAAACTGAGCCATGGCTGTTCCCAATCCTGTCCCCAAACAGATCCATGGCTGTTCCCAGTCCTGTCCCCAAACTGAGCCATGGCTGTTCCCAATCCTGTCCCCAAACAGATCCATGGCTGTTCTTAATCCTGTCCCCAAACAGATCCATGGCTGCTCCCAGTCCTGTCCCAAACTGAGCCATGGCTGTTCCCAATCCTGTCCCCAAACAGATCCATGGCTGCTCCCAGTCCTGTCTCCAAACAGATCCATGGCTGTTCCCAATCCTGTCCCCAAACAGATCCATGGCTGTTCTTAATCCTGTCCCCAAACAGATCCATGGCTGTTCCTAATCCTGTCCCCAAACTGAGCCATGGCTGTTCCCAATCCTGTCCCCAAACAGATCCATGGCTGTTCCCAATCCTGTCCCCAAACTGATCCATGGCTGTTCCCAGTCCTGTCCCCAGACTGATCCATGGCTGTTCCGAGTCCTGTCCCTTTCCAAACAGATCCATGGCTGTTCCCTGTCCCTTTCCAAACAGATCCATGGCTGTTCCCTGCTGTTCATGGCAGTTTGAGCTGTGGTCTCACAGCTTCTAGGTGATTTCACCTTTGGGAGTCCCTTGTGCCACATCTCGAACAGGAGAAATCTGCTGACACTGGGGGGAGACAGCAGCTCAGCTTTGCTGCAGCTCCTCCTTCAGAGAGCAGCTGGGGGCCTGGAATTCTGAAAGAATCCCCAGATCCCTGGGGCTGGCCCAGCCCTGCCAGCCCATGCAGTGCCAGCTGTGCCCCGTGGGCACCTTGTCCCCAGCCCAGAGCACCCAGTGCCACCTGCAGGCCTTCCTTGGGCACAGAAAGGTTTTTATGGTTAAAAACACGTTTAAAAGAGGAAAAGAGAATTCAGTTCAGGTTCATTTCTGAGGGAGAGGAGGCAGCAAGGATAGAGGGCCTTGGAGTGCTTGGTGTATCCCAGAATTATCAGGGTGGGAAGAGCCCTCCAGGATCATCCAGTGCCACCATCACCCCAAAGGCTGTCCCCAAGTGCCACATCAACACCAGAGGATCTGCTCAGAAACCTCTTGGAAATATTCCCATCCCAAAAATCGAGCCAGGTCACTGTGGTGCCTACAGAGCACAGGGTCTCTCCTCCTCCCCAGTTCCATAAAATTCCTCTTTTCCAAAGCAGGGATCAGGCTGTACCTCCCTTGCACAGGTCTGTGTTTCTGATATTGTCATTGTCACCAGTGCCAAGTGTTGAAGACACAAAATAAAAAGAGTAAAATTAAAAACTGGCTTCTAAATTTCCAGTGTTTGCACCTTTAGTGTTCCTTTTATTCACGTGAAGGCTGTGTGGGTTTAAACAAAAGCTGCAATCCCTGTGGAGTGATCAGGAAAGGAGCTGCTGGGATTTTAAGGGAAACAAATCAAACTCTGCCAGGTTCTGAGGTGACTCAAGTGGCTGCTGGAATAGGGAGCTCAGGGCTCTGGGCTTTCTGAGCTCCTGAAAATAAAAAGATGAACTTTCAACAGGACATTAGACTTTAGCTGAGATAAGCTCAGCTTAATTTTAGTCCCACTGAAAGCTTTTAGTCTGAGACTTGTGCCAGAATCACCTCAGGCTGGGGCTGGAGGGAGGCAGAGCTCCCTGAGCAGCATCCCAAGGGATCCAACATCCAAACAGGAATCCCAACATTTCCTTCCCTGCTTTTCCACTTGGGAATCAGCAATTCCACTGCAAATGTTCTATGTGGGGGAGAATCCTTCACAATTCCCTGGGATCCCAGCTCCAGTCTTGGCAGCATTGCTTTAACTTGTTGCATCCTCTAATTATAGCACATATGACATAGTTAATTAGTTAATATTTATTAATTATTATTAACCTCAGCCTTCGAGGCTAATGGGGAGCTGATGGACCTCACATGAGGGAGTTGGAATATCCTGAGTGGGAAGGACCCAGAGGGATCATCCAGTCCCACCCCAGCCCTGCCCAGACCCCCCAGCAATTCCAGTTTTCCCCTGGGAATGTTGTCCCAACACTCCTGGAGCTCTGTCCAGCACTGCTGACCCAAGGAGATTGAGAACTTTGGTTTTTCCTCTTCCATTCATTCCCACATCCTGGCTTGGACAATTTTTAGGACAAGGCAGGATGGCAGGAGCAGCTCCTTCCTCAAATTCCTGGTGGGTTTTTGGGGAGCAGATGCCAGTGGGAACCATCTCAGGATCATCCAAACACACACAGAGATTCCTTCCTGCAAAGCTCTGCCTGGGAGGTGAAGGGAGATGTGAAAAAAAAAATATATTAAAAAAGCAAAGAGGTGGAATTATCCCAAATCACATCTGAGATGTGAACAAGGCTTAAATCTTCCCTCTGCTGGAGCTTGCAGAACATCCAGCAGTGCTGGCCTTGGTGGGACTGAGCCATGGAATTCCTGAGTGGGAATAAACCCCCAGGAATGAGAAAGGAGCCTGGAAGTTCCCAAGTTCGGGAATCACTGCCAATAATGAGAAATTTATCCCTCCCTCAACCCCTCTCTTCTACCAGCTGTTCCTGAAAGCAAAGCTTCCCTGAATAATGGCAGTCCCAGTGTCCCCCTGAAGGTCACTGAGCTCAGGGTTTGCTGAGTCTGGAGAGCAGGGAGGGGTCAGGGACAGACAGGGTGGGAATGATTAAACAGGAGGAGGAGCAGACAAAGGTCTTGGGCAGGAAAGGTGGAAACCTTAATATTGGCCTGGAATGGAGACTAATGCCAAGCAAAATGCCCCTGACCTCATGGAATAACAACAATAATAATAATAATAATGATGGAATTCCTGAGTGGGAAGGGATCCCCCAGTGCCAGCCCTGCCCTGCCCAGAGCCCAGCAAGCCCAGCCTGGGCATCCCTGGCAGCGCTGGCCAAAGGCTCCTGGAGCTGTGGCAGCCTCGGGGCCGTGCCCATTCCCTGGGCAGCCTGGGCAGTGCCAGCACCCTCTGGGCAAGAACCTTGCCCTAAAACCCAACCTAAATCCCTCCAGGCCCAGCCCCAGCCCCTCCCTGGTGCTGTCCCTGTGCTGTGATTTGGAGCCTTTTCCCACCTGCCTGATTCTGTGACTCTCCTGAATAGCAGAGGATTGGGATCAATGCTGATCTCCCTCAGACATTTCCCTTCAGAGGAGTTCTCAGTGCGCTTGATCCCTTTTTCTCCCAACATTCCATTGTTTCCCTGCATCATCTGCAAGAAACAAACTCTGCCCTTTGCATGCCTTGCCCTGGCCAGGCATTCCTCTGAGGAAACCCTTTGGAATTGCTTCTTTCTTATGGAACAGTTCTTGCATCTTTGGGGGTCTCTGAGTGCTGAGTGGGTCACCCCTCAACCTGGGTATTTTGGTTTCCTGAGAGATCCTGAGGCTCCATTTAGTGTTTGATCCCCTGGTGTGACCCTTTGGCTCTGTCTGAGCCCCATTTAGTGTTTGATCCCCTGGTGTGACCCTTTGGCTCTGTCTGAGCCCCATTTAGTGTTTGATCCCCTGGTGTGACCCTTTGGCTCTGTCTGAGCCCCATTTAGTGTTTGATCCCCTGGTGTGACCCTTTGGCTCTGTCTGAGCCCATCTTTCCCCACAGGATCACAGGACCAGCTGAGCTGCTGCAGTGTTGGCTGTGTCCAGAGGGATCCTGCCAGGCTGCCCCAGAATATCCATATCTGCTAAAACCCTGTCTAAACATCCCAATAACTCCATGGCTGAAGGCCAGAGCCCACATCAGGATGCCCTGTCCTTAATTCCTGCTGGAGAGGGACACCTGGGATGTTCCTCTGTGGCTAAAGGGAAATCCCAGAGTCACAGAATCACCGAGAGACTTCCATGGGCATCCAACATCAGCCCAAACCCTGTCCCCAAGGGCACATCCAGACTCCTCCTGCACCCTTCCAGTGCCTCCATCACCTCCCTGGGCAGCTCATTCCAAGGCCTGACCACTCTGCGAGGGGAAAAAATGTTTGTAATTCCTAACCTGAGCCTCTCCTGGTGCAATTTGAGGCCATTTCCTCTCATCCTCTCCTGCTGAAGTTCAGAGCCCACATCAGGATGCCCTGTCCTTCATTCCTGCTGGAGCTGCCCAGCCCCTGGTGCTGTCCCTGTGCCAGGAGCAGAGGTTGGAGCTGCAGCCCCTGAGGGTCTCCCTCAGCTCCTCCAGCTGCACATTCCAGGCGCCCTCAGCTGCTTCTGGTGTCACCTTTCCCCATGGTTTGGGCTCTCTCTGACATCTCTGCCTCTCCCACTGCAGCTCCACATGGAAAACAGCCCAATGCCCAACCCAGGAGTGCGTGGGGACAGCTCAGCTAAAATCTCCACAAGCTGAGTTGATGTTTTCCCCCTGGATTTGACCCAAGGGCCTTTTTTTGGCTGTGAGTGACTGAGGACTGGGAGGTGGCACAGCCCAGGTCACTGCCCAGGCTGGTTTTGGTTTGGAGCTGCTTTGTCTTGGCTGCTGGAGCAGTCCCAGCCTGTCTGGGCTCAGTGTGGGGCGCTTTGGGACAATCCCAGCTGCTCACAGGAATTCCTGGCAGCTGCCCCAGGTTATCCCATGGCAGTGAGCTCCTGCCGAGGGAAGCTTTCTTTGGGCACCAAGGAGGGATTAGGCTTTCATCCATGTGGATTCCCAGCTGGCAGCCTTTCCTGCTGGGTCAGAGGGAGCTCCTGGAAATGTCCACGTGTCCCAGCATCCCTGCAAGGCTGTTCCAGTCTGTCCCAAGGCTGGGATGTGGCTGTCACATGGAGGAGGATGGATGTGGCTGCTTCCTGTTGATGCCATGGAGCACACATGGGTGACTCTCCTTTTTGATTATCCTTTTTTTTTTCCTGGACTTCTTCCTGCTGTGGCTTTGCTCCCCAGTGCCTCACTTCCAACAGTGTGGCCCTTCCACAATCCTCCAGCTCTTTTTATCTGCCCTGACTCATGTCTCTGGCCTAAACTCGGGCTCATTTCCCAGCCTGGTGTTCCTCAGAGCCAAGCACCAACAAATGGCAGCTCCAGCAGCGGAGTTGGAGTCAAAGAAATGAGCCTGGGCCTTGTGTCTGGGCTCTGAACCAGCTCTGTGGTTCTGCTTTTCTCACACAGACCTTCATCAGGGTGTTCCCTCTTCCTCCCATGCCTGCTCCTCTCCCACCTGGGCCCTGCAGGAAGAAATTCCAAGGAATAAGTTCATAGGGACAGAGCAGGAGCTTTGGGTGATGTCTCCTGGCTCTCCATTCCTGGCCACCCTTCTCCCACTTCCCAGTGGGCTCCACTTTGCCTGCTCACTCAGAAAAGCTTTTATCCCAAAATCCCAAATCATCCAGCTTGGGAGAGACCTCCAGGATCCTCCAGTCCCACCAGAATCACCCCTAAATTATGTCCCCAAGTGCTTTTGGCCCTGGGGTGGGAGAAAGCTGTCAGGACTGAGGGCTTGAAAATGGGGGAAAATGTTCCCATTTAAAATGTTCCCATCTAAAAATGTGTTGGGGTGATCCATTACAGACCTGCTCCAAGAGATGGAGGAAAACTAAATGTTTGTGGGGGTTTTTTTTCCATGAAGATGAGGCATGGAAAAGCACTTAGGAGTCATTAGTCAATGAGACATGATGGAAATTCAGGTGATTTGCATCCCAGCTTGAGCACAGGGACATCTGTGACAGCTTCTCCCCCAACATTTGCATCTGCCTCTGCCTCTTATCCCTATGCAAAGATCCTTTAATTATTTTTTCCCCCATTTTAGAGAAAATCTCCACACACACACAGAGATTCCTGAGTGGGACCAGAGCTTGGCTTTGCTCTCCTGCAATATCCAAGTGCCCTGAGCCTCCCTCCAAGAGCTCCTGCTGGCAAACCCAATAAAACAATGGGGATTTCAAGCCCTGCTGAGGAGCTGGGGTGTTATTTCAAGGGCTCTTGACTAAGGTGCTGCTGTTGGGTAACATCCTCCCATTAACTTGAGTCAGATGCTCAAGGAATTGCTCGTCACCCCAAATTACCAGTTGAGTCACAGCTGCATCAGCCACAATATTTTCCTTCCCCACGAAGGGTTACAGGGTTTTGTGGAAAACATGGGCTGTAATTATCCCTCACAGCAGCAAAGGGGGACTGGAGCAAAGGCAAGGACTCCTCTTGGAGAGGTTTCTGTAAAATCCCCAAAGTTCCTTGGATCTCAGACTCAGCTCTTTTTCCTGCCCACAGGTTTCCATGATGTTAAAAGGGACTGGGGAGAAAAGCTTTGCCAGGCCTCAGCCTCCCAGAAGGAAGGGATTGGACAAAGCTTTCCCAGGAAAAGGAGATTGTTCTGGTTTTCCCTTTATTTTCTGGGAATCTGGCAGGAAACTTCCTCTCTCTTAATGCTTGTTTGCATGAAGTCCTTCATGGGGGCTTCCCCCTTGTCTTCCCAAGGAATCCAAGCCAGGAAGGACAATTCCTGTGGCACAAATTGCTTCCTTGGGATATTTCCTTGGGAAGCAGGGGATTGGAGTTGTCCAGCTTGCAGGAGAGAAGGTTCTGGGGAAATTTTAGAGCTTTCCCAGGGCCTGCAGGGGCTCCAGGAGAGCTGGGGAGGGACTGGGGACAAGGCCTGCAGGGACAGGAGCCAGGGAATGGCTTCAAAGTAGGATTTGATGGGATCTTGGGGATGAGGAATTGTTCCCTGGCAGGGTGGGCAGGGGCGTGGATGAAATTCCCTCAAAGCTGTGGCTGCCCCTGGGTCCCTGGCAGTGCCCAGGCTGGACCTTGGGGCTTGGAGCAGCCTGGGGCAGTGGGAGGGGGATGGAACAAGATGGGTTTAAAGCCCTTCCAAGCCAAAGCATTCCATGACCCTCTGGTCCCATTCCTGGTCCCACAGGCTCTGCTGTGTCAGGGAGGGCAGGACACACCTTTCCATGGAACAAGGGTGGAACAGCACCAGATCCTGCAGCTGCTGAGCCCTGGAAGCAAAGCCCAAGGAGGGAGCAGAGCCAGGGCTCTGAGCCCAGCAGGTTTGGGCTTGTTCTCCTTCCTGCAAACCCAGACACAGCAATGGAGTGCTGGGTTTGTGCTGCTCTGGCTGGAGCTGCTCCCTGTCCCCAGAGGGGTCAGCAGGGCAGGGCAGCAGTCACTGGGCCATGGGGTGAGCAGAGCTGTGGCTCAAGAGGAGCCCAGGGCTGTGCAATCCCTGCCTTTCCCCGGGGGACAGAGGCACCACAACTATTCCTTTCCTCATTCTGATTTCACAGCACTCCCAATCCATCAGCACAGCCTGGGAGGAGCTGCTGAGGGAGCTGGGAAAGGGGCTCAGCCTGGAGCAAAGGAGGCTCAGGGGGGACCTCAGTGCTCTGCACAGCTCCTGACAGGAGGGGCAGGGAAAAAATGAGAGGAAATGGCCTCAAATGGCACCAGGGCAGGCTCAGGTTGAAGATTGGCAAAGAAAATTTCCCTCCATTGGAATGAGCTGTCCAGGGAGGTTTGGAGTCATTGGAAAGGTTCAGGAGGAGTCTGGATGTGCCCTTGGGGACAGGGTTTGGGGTGATGCTGGATGGCCATGGAAGTCTCTTGGTGATTCTGGGATTCTGTGACTCTGGGATTTTCCTTTAGCCTGCTGTCCCTCTCCAGCAGGAATTAAGGACAGGGCATCCTGATGTGGGCTCTGGCCTTCAGCCATGGAGTTATTGGAATATTTAGACAGGTTTTTAGCAGATATGGATATTTTGGGGCAGCCTGGCAGGATCCCTCTGGACACAGAGGAAGGCTGCCCCAGAGCAGAGGCTGGGCAGAGCTAAAGAATAAAGCAGGGATTGATTCAAAGCATCTCCTCCATGGATGCACCTTGGGCAGCACCAGAGCCCAGCCAGGGCTGCACCCAAGATGAACCAAAATGGCCCCAAAATGCACGGCCGGGCACGGGGTCTCTCCCTGGGATCAGTTCTGCTCCATTTGCATCTTGCAGTTCATTGTCCCATTGCAGCTTTAGCCCCTGCAGTCCCACCCTGCTTGTTTTTCTCTCTCCAGCCCACGGGGTTTGTGCTCTGGGGCTGAGATTTGGATCATTTGTCCTTGGTGCCCAGCTGGAGCAGGAATTGTTTTGTCTCCCTGCTCTGTGCGCAGAGCTCACCATCCCAGAATGTGAACCCAGACCCACAGACTAAAGCAGCACAGAACCTGAAAAATAGAAAAGCTCAAACTTAAGGCATCACACCCAGGGCAGAAGTTGTGCCTCCTGTGCAGGGGAATTGCTGGGCTCAGGCCCTGCCCGTGGCTCTGGGGCCATTGCTGGGCCTGGAGCAGAGCCTGGGCCTGCTCTGACCTCTGCACACAGGGACAGACACAGGGACAGACACAGGGACAGACACAGGGACAGCCAGAATCCCAGAATGACCAGGTTGGGAGAGACCTTCAAGGCCATTGAGTCCAGCCCAGCCCCAACCCCTCAACTCAACCCTGGCACCCAGTGCCACATCCAGGCTTTGTTAAACACACCCAGGCATGGGGACTCCACCACCTCCCCGGGCAGCCATTCCAGAACTTTCTCACCCTTGCTGGAAAAACCTTTTCCCTGCTCTCCAGCCTGGATTTCCCTTGGTGCAGCTCGAGGCTGTGTGCTCTGGGTGTGTCAGTCCTGCTGGAGAAAGAGCCCAGGGCCAGCTGAGCCCAGGCCCCTTTCAGGAGCTGTGCAGAGTGAGGAGGGCAGCCCTGAGTCTCCTTTGCTCCAGGCTGAGCACCCCCAGCTCCCTCAGGGCTTCCTCACAGGGTTTGTGTTCCCAGCCCCTCTCCAGCCTCCTTGGCCCCTCTGGATGTGCTCAGGGTCCCCAGGTCCTTCCCAAGCTGAGGGGCCAGAGCTGGGCACAGCACTCCAGGTGTGCCCTCAGCAGTGCAGGGACAGAATGACCTCCCTGCTCCTGGGACAGACAGGGACAGACCCAGGGACAGACCCAGGGACAGCCATGGGGACAGACGCAGGGCCAGGCAGGGCCAGGCAGGGCTGAGGCCCCTCTCTCTCCCTGGGGCTCCTCTCCAGGCTGAGCAGCCCCAGCTCCCTCAGCCTTTCCTGGGCACGGAGCTGCTCCAGGCCCTTGCTCAGCTCCAGGAGCTCCTGGCCCTGCTGTGCTGAGGAGCCAGAGCTGGACACAGCAGCCAGAGGTGCCCCCAGGGCTGGGCACAGGGGCAGCATCAGCCCTGACCTGTTTGTTTCCTTCTTTGATAATTTTATTTATTTATTTCATCCCACACCAGTCAGGACATGCCCTTCTTGAGACAGGCTCCAAAAGGCCCTGTCACTTTTGTCATTCTTGCTTTTAGCCCTCCCTGATTGTGAGTGGACACCAGGAGGAAAGCAGTGAGGGAAGGGCTGTGGGAGCATCCAGGAATGAAGCAGGGCTTCCTTCCTTCCCTGCTCCCTCCTCTGTCCCTGTTCCAGGCTGACATGGTGTTCCTGAGGCCTTGGGGACACAGCATTGTCCCAGGGGGATGCTCTGAGGCTGCCAGGTGGCATCACCCAGCTCTGGCTGTCCCTGGCTCCTTCACCCCCAAATCAAACCAGCCTGGTGAGGGGCAGGCAATGGCCACTGCTGGGACAGGGACAGGATCCTTGTGGAAACCCAGAAATATTCTACCAGGAATATTTCTGTGTCTGCTCTGGGGTGCCCTGACCCCCAGGGCAGCACTGACTCTGACCCTCATCCATGGAGAAAGTTTCCCAGACTTCAAGATAGACTGGAATCCACAAAAGTGTGAAATAGATTATGGAGAGCAGTGCAGGTGTGTCACTTGGTGAGAAATTGAGGTTTTGGGATTTTTAGTGTGTTGTGGATGGAAGCAAGATGGAGGGCACAGGGTGTGGTCCTGGGTTTCTTCTTCATCGTGCTTCTTCCTCCTTCTTCTCCATGGGTTTGGGTGGCATTTTGTAATTGGGCAGAAAAGTCCCCATTGCAGCTCTTTGGGATCAGTTATTGGGTTAAAAAGGAAAATAATTCAGGTGCCAGTTCTTCATTGGATAGTTCAGTCTTAAAAAACCTTGTACCAAGAGATTGTTGGCCATTTTGTGCCTTCTAATGGAAAGCTGCAGAACTCACAGCAGTGAGACTGTTTTACTGATATAATAAGTAAGTGTTTTACTGAAATAATAAGAAATATTAAACACCTGAGTCCAAACATGAAACACCATCTTGAGTGCCTTCAACCCAGACCCAGAGAAACCAACAGATCCTGGCTGGGGCTGGGCCTGGAGGGATTTGGGTTGGATTTTAGGGCAAGGTTCTTGCCCAGAGGGTGCTGGCACTGCCCAGGCTGCCCAGGGAATGGGCACGGCCCCGAGGCTGCCACAGCTCCAGGAGCCTTTGGCCAGCGCTGCCAGGGATGCCCAGGCTGGGCTTGCTGGGCTCTGGGTGGTCCCTGGGGGTTTATTCCCACTCAGGAATTCCTGATTCTGTGGTCTGGCAATCCCAGTGTCACTGAGCAGGGGATTCTGTGTCCCAGCCCCATAGCAGTGACATAAACCAACCCAACCACCAAATTTACCACTTCACCCTGAACAAAGTCCCTGTTAATGGAGCAATTAGGGTGGCAATTATCACTTGCATCCCAATTAACCACTTCAGGGGTCATTATGTCATTACCTTCACAGTCACCACATTTGAGATTCGAGCTAAAAATCATCACAAAACCATTTATTTTACACACGTTTTCACATTTATTTTAAAATGCCAACGAAAAACATCATGAAATTCAGAACATAATGAAATACACAGTGACAGTAGGGTTTTTTTTAACTGCTGTATTATATTACAGCTAAAATTAAGTTTGAAATTTAATATTTTATTTTCATCTAAATTAAATGTTTTGTAGGTTTTTTTTTTTTCCAAAACCAACTCTCCACAGGGAATTTGGTTCTCTCCCAGTCTTACACAAAGTGACAAAGATTAGGATTCTTTTTCTAACCAACACCATCCCCAATTTAAATAATCTCTTTTCCGTCCCACTGGCTGATGAATTCCTGAGCATGAGCTGAAGTCCCACACCAAAGTTGTATTTCTGGTGTGAAAAATACTTTCCAAAAATGGGTAATTTTAGCTCTGCTGGAACCAAGAGAGAAAAACTTGCCCAAATCAAAGATGGCCTCAGGATGGAAAGAGAAAAAAAAGTGAGAAATTTAGAAAATAAATAAGGACAATAATTAAATTAAGAGCCTTCTACCCCTCAGAACAGAGTCAGTACAAGAGCTGGTGGTTTCCTGCTAAACCAGGGAGAGACTTTGAAAACTGATGGAATTTGGGGCTGGGCATCAGGAATTCTCAGCCAAGGCTGAGTTTATCCCACTCCCCTCATGGCTTCTGCCTCATCCCAGACACCATTCCAGGTAGAAATGGGAACATTGGACTCTGTGGGATTGGGATTTCTTTGGGAGTTGGAGCTTTTATCAGCATGGGTTTATCAGCTGCATCTCCCTGGGGTGGGGAGGGAAAAGCCAGGAGGGAAAAAAGCTCCAAGGGGCTGGGACAGAGTGGTTGGGAAGGGGACAAAGCCACCAACCAGATCCTGAGTGGTCAGAATTTGATTTCCCCCTCTCTTTTTGGGATGTGAAGCCCCCAGTGCAGAGGGAAGGACCCACCTGAGCCTGGTGAAGGAGTGAGCAGGAATGGGCTCATTCCCAAGGGAATAGCAGAGTTCTGTCGTCCCTCAGCAGGGACTTTGCTGCTGGAAGCTCAGTTTGCCCTTCCCTGTGGAGTTCAGCTTCCAGCCTGGCACTTCTTGCAGCAGCAACTGGAGCAGGAGGTGAAATCCCTGCCCAAAATCTGGAGTGGGAGATGGAGGCTGAAACCTGGGTCTCACCATGGAATGAGGCACCAAGGAAACCTGAATATCACCATGGAATGAGGCATCTCCAAAACCTGGATCTCAGCATGGAATGAGGCACCTCCAAAACCTGGATCTCACCATGGAATGAGGCACCTCCAAAACCTGGATCTCACCATGGAATGAGGCAGCTCCAAAACCTGGATCTCACCATGGAATGAGGCACCAAGGAAACCTGAATATCACCATGGAATGAGGCATCTCCAAAACCTGGATCTCACCATGGAATGAGGCATCTCCAAAACCTGGATCTCACCATGGAATGAGGCACCAATGAAATTTGGGTCTCAGCAGGGAATGAGGCACCTCCAACACCAGGATCTCACTATGGAATGAGGCGCCTCCAAAACCTGGGTCTCACCATGGAATGAGGCATCACCAACTCTGCTTCCTGATGCTGTTGCATGGAAAAATGGAGAAGCAGGGTGTGCAAAGCAGGAATTCTCAGAGCTGCTGGAAGTCAGGCTGGAATCTCTTCTCGGTGCTGGCACGGCAGAAATTGGATCCAATTTTGGATGGTGCCACCTGTCCCCTTCTGGAAAACAGCCCCACTGGGGAGAAGGACCAAACCTGGAAGCTGCAAATGTTGTTTCTACCTTTAAACATCTCCCCTTTTCCAGCTGAGCAGCAGCCATGGGAACGTGGCTGCTGGGAGCTGGAGTTGTGGACACCTTGGGGAAGCCAAAGGAACAGGATCCAAAACCAACCCCAATCCCTAATTGGCCCCTGCTGGAGCCAGGTCTGGGAATATGCACCTGTCCAAAAAAGGAGAGGTCTCTGCTGGAAAGCTGAACCTCTGGAACTGCAAGGACAAGTGTGGAAAGCCAAGAGAGTGGCTTGGATTTCAGCCTGGATATCAGCTGGAAGTAGCAGCCTTGGAACAGTTCTGAGGAGATCAGGCTCTGAAAACTCCCTTGAAGGATGTGGCCCACATGGAATAAATCAATTCCAGGCAGTTGGATTGGCCCAAACAGTGGCCAAATCCCATAATAGCAACACTTTATCATGGCAGAAAAGGATACAGGAAAATCTGGGAGAGAAAAACATCACAGTAGCAAAATGTGAAGTTCCAGACAGTAAAAACCTGTGGAAGGAGAATTAGGAAACAATGCTCCCTATTAAATTGTTGGGAATTCTTTTCCTGTCAGTAACAAGGAGCAAACACACAAAGGAACATAAAGGAGGCTGAGAGGGACCCCCAACATTCAGACTCACAATTTTATAGGATTTCATAGGATTTTTGCTCCTATAACCAAATGCCTCAAGGTTCTCACAGTATCTGCCCCACTGGTCTCCAACCATTTGGATTTGCAGACTCCAGAGCTTTTGCCAATGAATTCTTGGACCAAGTGTAGCAAGCTGGAACCCTCTGCCAGCATTTGCCTCTCCACATCTCCCATCCTGGACTCCAGGACTCTGCAGGGCACAGGCTGAGCACTCCTGAGCCCCGTGGGGACCTGCAGAAGACACCCCAGAACTGTAACAGCCCCCTTGGTTCCTGTAACCACCCTGGGGAAGCTGCAGGGATTTTGTTTTGGGATCACTGGCACAGCAATGTCACATCCCCAAGGGCTCCAGCTGAGAGTTGTCAGCCCTGAGGCTGCCCTGGGGGGCTCTGGGAGGGACATCAGGAGCATGGAATGGTTTGGGTTGGAAGGGACCTCAAACTCACCCAGTACCACCCCTGCCATGGCAGGGACACCTCCCACTGTCCCAGGTGCTCCCAGCCCCAGTGTCCAGCCTGGCCTTGGGCACTGCCAGGGATCCAGGGCTGGAATTCCATGCCAGCCCTGCCCACCCTGCCAGGGAACAATTCCTCATTGCCAAGATCCCATCCAGCCCTGCCCTCTGGCACTGGGAAACCATTCCCCATTGTCCTGTCTCCAAGCCCTTGGGAATGGGATGTCCTGGCCCTCCTCATTTTCCTGGTTTAGGGCAGCCAAGTGTGGAAGAGCTGCTGAGAAATGCACGACCACTGTCCAAAACCTGCTGCAGACCAAACAAGTCCAAGTCCAGCACGTGCCTCCAGGTCCTTGGAATAACCTTCATTCTTTGTGGAATGGCTGGACACAGATTCCACTGAAGATCTTCAACCCTTTCCCATCATTTGAGGCTGGACACAGAGGCTCTTCCTGCTGGCACAGTCACAGCCAGGGCTCACTGGCAGCTCCCAAATAAATTAGGGAATCAGGAATACCAGGAAGCAGGCACAGACACACTGTCCCAGCTGGAGGCAACAGCAAAGGAAGGGTGATCCCTTCTCCCAAGAGTCAAGCCATGGAAACACAACAGGAACAGCCATGGAAGAGCAGCCAAGAGGGAATTCATCTCCAGCCCCTCATCCAAAGGCCTGATGCTGGAACAACACACCTTCCCCTCCAGTGCCTTCACAGCTGCACGTGGGAAGCCTCCACAAAGGAGGAAAATGATCCCTGGGTAGGCTGAACAACAGGAAAGATTTTAAAAAAAACCATTTTCACACATCCCTGAGGACCGAGTTTGTGCTCAGCCCCTCGGTCCCGGGCTGGTTTGTGCTGTCCTGCCGCTGCAGGTCCAGGAAGGCAGCGCTGTTGATGATGACAAAGGTGTCCCTGGTGTCCTTGCTGTGGGTCTGGGGCAGCTCCAGCTGGCCCCGCGGCGGGCTCAGCTTGCCCGAGTACAGGTAGTCCATGTAGTTCTCGGGCTTGCTGGAAACGATGTTGCTGAGCATCATGACAAAGAGCAGGAAGCCGAAGAAGCCGACGATGATGAGGATGTAGAAGGAGGCCATGATCTCCTCCTGCAGCTCCAGGGCAGGGTTGCTGTAGTTGTTGAACCTCAGGGCCTTCTTTTGTTCCATGTGGAGCAGATTGGGCAGCACCGAGCTGCTGTTGGTGTGGTTGCTCAAAGCCATCGCAGCTTCCACTCCAGAGGCCAAATCTAAACAAAACAAAGGGAAAAAGAAGGGATTAGCTGAGCCCAGGGCCTTCACACCACTCCCTGTCCTCTGGTCTGGGGATTCCTGCACTTGGGATGTTCAGCTGGAGGAGCCTGAGCTCACCTGAGCTGCAGCCCCAGAGACAGCGACAGGATCCTGGCTGGGGCTGGGCCAGGAGGGATTTGGGTTGGATTTTAGGGCAAGGTTCTTGCCCAGAGGGTGCTGGCACTGCCCAGGCTGCCCAGGGAATGGGCACGGCCCCGAGGCTGCCACAGCTCCAGGAGCCTTTGGCCAGCGCTGCCAGGGATGCCCAGGCTGGGCTTGCTGGGCTCTGGGGTGGCACTGGGGGATTCCTGGGTGTTTATTCCCACTCAGAGATTCCAGGATTCCATCCTGCAGTTGCACACCTGACGGGCAGAGCTCCACAGTGGAAGCCAGTGGCAAGTTAGGGCAGGAATTCAGGGAATGCAAAGTTGTGCTGTCTGTGGAACACGGGCAGGGCACACACAACTCCCTGAGGCTGCTTCTGTTCTGCTGGTGCTGCAGCATCAGAGTGAGAATTTGGTTCCAGGGATTATCTCAATGGAAATGGGACGAAAAGTCACTTCTTCAAGAGGAGAGGAAATCTATACTGGGATTGTCACAGAATCAAGGAATGGTGTGGGTTGGGAGGGACCTTAAAAATCATCCAGTGCCACCCCAGCCGTGGCAGGGACACCTCCCACTGTCCCAGGCTGCTCCAGCCCCAGTGTCCAGCCTGGCCTTGGGCACTGCCAGGGATCCAGGGGCAGCCACAGCTGCTCTGGGCAAACCATTCCCTCCAAGCAAACCACAAAATCCTGGCCTTCTGAAAAATCTAAAGATGAAATGAATTTTTGCTCTATCTCCCAATCCCACATCCAAAAATAAGCTTTTGGCAGCAACAATTTCCCAATTTTGACAGAAATCCATGGATCATTTTTAGCTCTCTGAAATGCCTTCTTTGAGAAGAATGTGACAATCTCAGAAAAGCTTTGTGCCACTCTGCCCATGAGGGCTGTAAATCTAATCCAAGAGTTTCATCCCAAACATGCAATTTTTGCTAATTCCAAGTAATTCCCTCTCCTGGTGCTGGGGCCCTGGCACAGGGTGCCCAGAGCAGCTGGGGCTGCCCCTGCATCCCTGGCAGTGCCCAAGGCCAGGCTGGGCACTGGGGACAGTGGGAGGTGTCCCTGCCATGGCAGGGATGGGATGAGATTTAAGATCCCTCCCAACAGAACCATTCCACCATTCTTTGTCTCAGTTTTCCTTGGTTTTCATCCTGTTTTGCTCATCAAGGGTCTTTAAAAATGAGGGAACAACCTCTTGCAGCCAGAGCTCAGGTGCTTTACAACACCTGAGGGGTTGGCTCTGCCTGAAATTTCCTACCAGAACCTATTTAAAAAGTGAGTTTCAAAGGTTTTAAAGTGGGTTTTTAAAAGTGGGTTTAAAACAGCATGCTCACATTTAAGACTTAAAATTAACGTGAATAAGAGAATTTATAAAAATCTGAAAAAATAAGGAGATTAAAGAAAGAGATAGAGGTAGATATATGTATATGATATATATATACACACATATATATGTATATACATATTTATATACATATTATATATATTTATATATAAATATATATACTAATATTTTATAAATATAAAAATAATTTTCTATTTTATATATTTTTATATATAAATATATACGTGTATATACATATATATGTATATACAAGTTTTATATATTTTTATATTAGTATATATTTCGATATTTTTATAAATATAAATATAAATTTTATATATTTAGATATATTTTATATATTTATGTATAAATAAATATATGTATATACACATACATATATATGTATATACATATTTATAGACATATATTTATATAGATAAATATATATTTAATATTTTTATAAATATTAATGTATATTTTTAATTTATATATTATATATATTTAAATATATTTAAATATATATGTTTGTGTGTTTATATACATTTATATATACATATATATACATTTATATATACATATACGTGTACATTATGAGAGGAATAGTGGATTTGTCTTTACAAACCAGCTCTGGGTCTGCTGGTAGATAAAACCAGCACTGGGACAGAAAAGAAACAATGGGAAGGATTCCACTGATTGATGAATGGAAAAAGAGATTTGCTTTTACTAATGAACTTTAGGTTTGCTGATAAATGAAATTAGACATTGAGAGATGAAAGAAACTATGGGGAAGAAAACCCCCTAAATTCCATAAGAATTAAACATTAAAAGGGAGGGTTGTACATTAGAGGGAATCTCTGGTATCAGGTGTTTTGGGAAGTCTGAACCTCTCAAGTGCCTCAGGAATGGGGAAAGAGAGAAGGGAAATGTGGCTGGGAAATTGGGATAAAAAAAGAAGTTGTGTCCTCCAAAAATTGGAGAGATCCCAGGGGAATGGCCCATGGCCTCTCCCTTAACTGGAATAAAGCCAAAGGACTCCTCTGTCTCCTTTTTGGACATAAACCTCTGGTGTTTGTGGATTAATTTTCCTGACACTGCTAATGGCTTTGTTTGTCCTGCTGGTCTCTGACTGCTCCACCTGGAATCTCCTAATGTCCCAATAAAGTCTGTGTGATCTGGGATTTATGGAGATTTACAGGCACAGCACCTGGAGCTGGGGATGTTCCAGGGAATCCCAGGAATTCCAGCAGCTCTGGGTGTGTGGGATATATAGATATATATATAAATATATATGTTCCAGGGAATCCCAGGAATTCCAGCAGCTCTGGGTGTGTGGGATATATAGATATATATATAAATATATATGTTCCAGGGAATCCCAGGAATTCCAGCAGCTCTGGGTGTGTGGGATCACGTGGCTCAGGTGTGGCTTTGAGATGAACGGGATTTTTTTGTCTCTATAGGAAAACAGAAAGGCAAAATCCCTTCCAGATTCCAAATAAAGTCCCCATGGATTATTAAACTCATGGATTATAAAACTCTTCCCTCTGCCCCAGCCCAAAATGGCTTCTTAAAATTCATCAAGAATTTGAAAGGGACCTTAAAGATAATTTTGTTCAACCCCAGGTGAAGATTTTAGGCTGCAAAAAATCTGACTGAAAATCCATTTTGATGTACGTCAACATTTTAAAATTTTAAAGGATTTTTAATGTATTTTAATGTGTCTGTCAGTGTAGGGGGAGAAGAAATTTATACAAATCTCCATGTGTGCATGGATTTTATTTATTTTTATCTACTTGTGAGGCAGGAGATGGTGATCACAGAAAAGGCTGGGCTGGATGGGACACTCAATCTCCTCCAGGGAGATTTTTATATATAAATTTTGTATTTTTATATATAAATATATGTATATATATATATAAATATGTGTATATATATATGTAGAGATATATATCCCATATATATATATATATCCCATATATATATATATTTATATGTCTCTCTTTATATAATATGTATATGCATATATATGTGTGTATATATATCCCATATACATATAGCTATCTGTCTCTCTTTATATATATATATATATATTATATAACTGAGACTTGTAGCTCTGTTTTTGTATTTTAATGTGTTTCTCTGTGTAGGGGGAGGAGAAATTTATACAAATCTCCATGTGTGCATGGATTTTATTTATTTTTATCTACTTGTGAGGCAGGAGATGGTGATCACAGAAAGGGCTGGGTTGGAAGGGACACTGATAAGATTTTCCCAGGTGTTCCCCAAGCCCAGCTCTCCTTGCCCTGCCCCTCCAGACCCTTCTGCTCCATGGGATTTATGTGCAGTGCCACGAGGGGCACAGAGACCAAAATTCAGGGATAAATCCCCACTCCTTCCTCCTCCTGCTGGAATTCCCAACTCCCTGCAATCCTACCTCAAAAAACCACCACCAACCCCTCGCTCTGCCACCCCCAGACCATCCCAGCCCCAAAATTCTGTTTGTTTGCTGCCATCTGAAGGTGAGGCAGCTTTGGGTGCAACTGTCCCTGGTTTTATGGACACTGCCTGGGACCTGGGACATTGGGAGCTGTCCCTGCCCATGCCAGGGGTGGCACTGGGATGTCCTGAAGGCTCTTTCCAACCCAAACCGTCTGGAATTCTATGGGTTCCCCAACTCCTGCCATCACTGGAGTGGGACTGGTCCTGGTGTAGGAATTTTTGGGGGATTTAAAATCGAATATAAAGCCCAGAATGCTGATTTTTCATGTGGTCAGACTTTGCTTTCTAAGGGAAACAGTGTTTTCTTCTCAATGAAATGTTGGACAGGCACTTCAAATCTCAATATTAAAAAAGTCAATATAAAGAAAGTCAATATAAAAAAGTCAATATATTAAAAATATTTTTAAATCCATATTTTAAAAAATCAATATATTAAAAAATAAATATCTTTTAAAAATCCCAGTATAAAAATATCCCAGTATAAAAAAGTCAATATATTTTTAAAATCTCAATATATTAAAAAAATCTCAATATATTTTTAAAATCTCAATATATTAAAAAAATCTCAATATACATTAAAAAGAAAGAAATCACATAAATAATATATTTATTTTAAAACAAATAAATAATATAAATAACATATAAAATGTTATTATATATAATAAATTTTATTATATATAATAGAAAAATTATTTTATAGAATTTCTTTTTAAAAGAAATAAATAATATTAATAATATATTTATTTTTAAAGAAATAAATAATATGTAAAAAATATTAAAAAATTAATAATTAAATAAAAATTTGGGCAGAATCTGCCTTTAGATACAGCTAAGGAAGGATTTGTGGCTGCTCTTGGGCAACTCCAGGTGTTCAGGAAGGTGTAAACAGGTCTTATATAAATAAATTGAGTTATTCGTCCATGAGCAACTCACAGGCAGTGCTGGAAGAGCTCGGGACCACAGAAACCAGGGTGGGAGAAGTCTCCAGGAGCAGCAGGTCCAACCCCAGAGCCCCGTTGCCAGAGAAAGGGCCTGGGTGGGTTTTGGGTCACCACGGAGGCACCGGGGTGTCCCTCCAGTCCCATTTCCATTGGTGGGTCAATTAAACCCGTGAAAAATCAGCTTTTTTTTGTTTGTTTCTTTCCAAGCCTGGGCTCAGCCCCTTCCCCCCCCTCTTATCCACATCCTGAGGATTGCTGGGACCTTTCTGTGTGTGTGTGTGCAGAGGGGTAGCCCCACACACAGAGCTCAGGATGGAATTCCCAGGGAAGCTGGGAGCCCTGGAGTGGCCCAGGAGCAGCCTGGACAGTGCAAGGTGTCCCTGGAGGAGGCTGAGTGTCCCTTCCAACACAGCCCAATCCGGGATCGCCATCTCCTGCCTCACAAGTAGATAAAAATAAATAAAATCCATGCACACATGGGGGCTTGCATAAATTTCTCCTCTTCCTACAAGGAGAAAAACATTAAAATACACTAAAAATACTTTGAAATTTTTAAATATTGAAGTACATTAAAATTTCTCCTCTCCCTGCACAGACAAAAACATTAAAATACAAAAACAGAGCTACAAATCTCTGTTATATTATACATATATAGAGAGAGAGATAGATCTGTCTATGGGACATATATAAATACACACGTATAGATACAGATATATATACACATATTATATATAGAGAGAGATATAGATATATGGGATATATATATGTACACATATTTATATGTATATACATATTATATATATTCTATCGATAAATATATATTTTATTTATAAATATATATTTATATATTTATATATAAATATATTAAAATGTATACATGTATATATACAAACATATTTTTATGTACATACATATAACATATATTATATACACACATATACATATTACATATTTTTATATAAATATATTTTTAGATAGTTTTAATAATATATATGAATATATATTTTTATATTTAATATATAAATATATGTATATATACATATATATACAAACATATTTTCATGTATTTAATATAATATATATGTTATATGCACATATATGTATATACATATTATATATTATATAAATATCTATGTATGGATATTTTTATTTATAAATATATATGACTATATTTTATATATTTGATATATAAATAAATGAAAATGTATATATACATATACATGTACATATATATACACATGTATATATATAATAGATACACATATATGTACATACATATGTTTTTATATAAATTTATATTTATAGATATTTTTATTTATAAATATATATGTGAATATATATATTTATATAAATATATGGAAATGGATGTATACATATACATGTATATATACAAACATATTTATATGTATATACATAAAATCTATATATTATATACACTCATATGTATATACACATAAAATATATATTATATACACTTTATGTATATACACATTATATATTTTTATACAAAAATATATTCATAGATATTTTGTTTACAAATATATGAGTGTGTATATTTATATATTTTATATACAAATATATAAAAATGTATCTATACAGATACCTGTATATATATATAATATATATATATATGTGTGTGTGTTTATACATACACAATATATATGGCATATATCTATACATACACACAGACACGTACACACACATATATTTATTTATATTTATATTTATATATACATCTAATGCCTCTGTTTACCTAATGCCATATTTAGGTAATTTTTAAACAACATTCCCAATAACAAGAGGGTTAAACAAAACACAGCTGCTTTTCACGGGGGGGGAAAAACCACCTCCACTAAAGGCATCCAAACAAATTTCCAACCGGAATGAATAATTAAAGCAGCTCACGTGTCATCAGCCCGGGAGATTGCAGAGGCTGTTTTACCTGCCCGGCGCTCCCTCACCTGCGGGCTGGCTGCGTCCCTGTGTCCGTCTGTCCGTCTGGCTGCGGCCGCTGCCGGGTTTAACTATTTAAGGGGCGGAGGGGAGGAGTGGCCTGGCTGCGCTGGGGATAATCGCGGCAGGGAGTGGCCGGGCAGGCGGGGACAGGATACCCGAGCTGGGCGGCTCCTGCTCCGGGCAAAGGGACTGAAAGGGACAAGAAAGGACAAAAGGTGGCCCTGGACCAAGCACAGCGGCAGGGTGGCACCGGGCAGGACTCAGGGGTGTCAGCAGTGGGAGGCAGGAAAGTTGTTCTTGCGAGGGTGTTTGTTGTTGGACAAAGAGGGGGTGGTGGGTCTGGGGGGATTTTTGGTTACTGGCCATAAATCCCCAGAAATTTTGGGACTTTTTAGACTCGGGAGCTGTCAGAAGTGTCCTGGTGCTCCCTCGCTGTGTTTGGATGCACCAGAGGGATCACAGAATTGTGGAACAGCCTGAGCTGGACAGGAGTCATGGGGATCATTGTATCCCACTCCCAGGAATTCCCTGAGCTGGGAAGGAGCCATCAGGACCATTGAATTCAGCTCCCAGGGATTCCCAGAGCCGGGAAAGAGCCATCAGAATCACTGAATTCAATTCCCAGGAATTCCCAGAGCTGGGAAAGAGCCACCAGGATCACTGAATCCAGCTCCCAGGGATTCCCAGAGCCAGGAAGGAACCATCAGGATCCTTGAATCCCCTCACAGGAATTCCCTGAACTGGAAGGAGCCATCAGGATCACTGAATTCAATTCCCAGGAATTCCCAGAGCTGGGAAAGAGCCACCAGGATCACTGAATCCAGCTCCCAGGGATTCCCAGAGCCAGGAAGGAACCATCAGGATCCTTGAATCCCCCCTTCCCTGCCCAGACCCCCAGGAGCTGCCCCTGTCCCTGCTCAGGGCACACCTCCAGCCCTGCTTCACCTTCTGGAGAAAGGATGGGCAAAGAAAGTAGCCAGGAATAGGAAAGAGGATGCTGGATGAGGCAAGCTCGCTATCTGAGCTCCCATCTCCTGCCCCAAGCCCTTCCAGCCTGTTCTGCCAGCCGGGCAGGGGTGTTTGACCAGCTCAGTTCCACCCCTTGCCCTGCCAAATCCCCTCCAGGAGCAGCACAAACCCCGGGCAGCCCTTGCAACACCCCGGGTTTAGCTGGGATTTGGAGCACAGACAGCTCCTGGCCTCGGGTTCCTCGTGCCAGCACCTCAGCTGCCTTTTCCTGGGAAGCAGGAGGGAGAGCTGGGTCCCACAGCAGCCAGGAGCCTTTGGGAAGCAGCAGCAGCAGCAGTTACATTTGTGCATTTAAACAGCAGCAGTTACCTTTGTGCATTTGACTGCTGCAGTTAAATTTGTGCATTTAAACAGCAGCAGTTGCATTTGTACATTTGACTGCTGCACTTACATTTGTACATTTGACTGCTGCAGTTACCTTTGTACATTTAAACAGCAGCAGTTACATTTGTGCATTTAAACAGCAGCAGTTGCATTTGTACATTTGACTGCTGCACTTACATTTGTACATTTGCAGTGGTTAAATTCAGACACGTTCCTAAATCTGCCTGTTAAGGGACTCAGCTCTTTTTTTTTTGTTGTTCCCCCATGTCCAATCTCCTCTGGAGAGCACACAGAGCTTTGAAAGTCTCAACAGCTCCTGAGCGAGCTCCACCTTTGGCTAACAAATGCAGAAATGGAGAGAAAATCAGAAGCAGGAGGTGCTGTTTGGAGTAGAGGAGAGCTGAGGGCTCCAGGGGGAAGGAGAGGCCTGGGAAAGCTCCTCATTCCTGGATAACCCCGGTGCTGCCAGGCTGAGGGAGCTGTGGACAGCTAAATCCCAGATTTTGGGGCAAAATGTGGTGGTGAGAGGCTTAAACCATTCCCGAGAGCCAAACCCCAGCTCTGGCGTTTGGAAAATCCACTTGGTGCCACAGGATCCCAGGATCACCAGGGTGGGAAGGGACCTCCAGGATCACCCAGTGCCACCCCAGCCCCACCAGCATCACCCCAATCCCTGTCCCCAAGGCCACATCCAGACTG
The DNA here is from genome assembly GCF_012460135.2 of Molothrus ater. NCBI lineage: Eukaryota > Metazoa > Chordata > Aves > Passeriformes > Icteridae > Molothrus > Molothrus ater. The sequence goes on along the minus strand of NC_050479.2, from coordinate 1,230,560 downwards.
CTCTGGGACAATTCCAGGGACTCCAAACCTCCCTGGGCAGCTCAGCCCAAGGCCTGACCACTCTGCAGGGAAAAAAAATTGTTTCTAATTTCTGATCTGAGCCTGCCCTGGTGCCATTTGAGGCCATTTCCTCTCATTTTTTCCCTGCCTCTCCTGTCAGGAGCTGTGCAGAGCACTGAGGTCCCCCCTGAGCCTCCTTTGCTCCAAGCTGAGCCCCTTTCCCAGCTCCCTCAGGAGTTTCCCAGCCCCTTCCCAGCTCCATTCCCTGCCCAGCCCCTCCAGGTCCTCTCTGAATTGAGAGTTTCAAACTCTTCCCTGGATTTGACGGTTCTTTTGCCTTGGAAACCAATAGAAAGTCCACTGGAAATGCAGAAGGACAAACATGGGTGACAATCCATGGGAGTGCTGGCCCTTGAGACCCTGCACAAGTTGGGGGGATGAGAGGTTTGGGGGGTTTGTTTCACTGGGAATTTTCCTGATTTCCTGGGAGAGACACAGAATCCATGAGTCCAACCTGCCCTGGAGAGGAGTTTGATTGCTAATTAAGGACTGTGATTAGTGCCAGCCTCTAACTGGTGACCTGAAAAGGGTGTGAGGGTGGACTCCTCCCCAGCCATTCCTGGGAAAAACCTGCAGGATTCCTCCTTGTCCTCAGCAGGGCAGCACAGTGGGGATCCCAATCCTCCAGCAGGGATCCCACATCCTCCAGAGCTGTGGATTTTTGGGGTTTTTTTCTGCCAAGGTCAGGATTAAATGTGTGAGAGGGTATTTCTTGTTGGCACTCAGATGTTGATCAGTTCTTATCTCTGTCACAGCCTCACAAACCCTGAGTTCTGCAGCACTTCACTCCAACAAACTAAAAATGGAGCCCTGTCTCTCTCTCCAAGGCCTTTGAAGGATAAACTGTCCAATTAACAAATGACACCTCAATTATTTTCACTTTTAACCCAATAACCAACCACCCTGTGCCTGCAATGGGGACTTTTTTATCCAATGACACGAAAACACCCAAACCCATGGAGGAGAAGGAGAAGAAAAAGGAGAAGAAGAAGGAGCAGCCTCCACCCTAAACCCTCCATCTTGCTTTCTATCTATTCCTGTATTCTAACAGTATATTATTATATCTATTACTGTATTCTAAACCCTTAAACTCTATGGGAAAACCACGTTCACTCTCTTGTGAAGATTAAAAAGTTTAATAAAGGCTGATAGGAGATAAGGACCACAGAGCAAAGGTTGTTACACCAGCTGTATTTTGGCCTTAGCCAAGAGCACACTGGTATTTTGGGGATATTCCTTAAGTGCTTGTTTCATTATGCTAGCTTGCTGTATATTTATAGATTTTATGTACAGTAAACCTTTTCTTCACACTAGATTACATGTTTCAAGAGTTGTTTAGGATGGCTCCTCTCTAGGTCTGCCTGTTTAGAGTATGCATATTATTTGGTTGTGGTTTTAGTCTGTTCTTATCACTTCCAGTTTCTAGGCCTTAGTCTGCACTGTCTTCAGATGGTGAGTGTTAATAGTCAGCATATTTGCAGCAAGTGTTCTCATTTTATGTTTAGTGGATGTTATCTCATCTAAGTAGACATTTTAATACAAGCAGAGCTATTTCATTACTATGTCCAAGCTTAATTAATAACAGAAATAAAAAAGATATATTTATAACAAAGTTGCTTTAACACCACACATATAAAATCCATTTTAATATCTGCGAAAAGCCAATATTATAATAAGTATCTATAACACTCTGAGTTTCCCACCCTGTGATATCACACACTTCTGTTCAAACTCCACCCCCACAATCCCAGTTCTGCCATTCCATTCTGGAAGCTTCTCCAGGCCCTCAGGTCAGTGCAGTGTTCTCTGGGGGGTCAGTGCCTGGCAGCACAGAAAGTCTGGAATTCTCAATATCCAGGGTTCCAACACCATCCAGCTGCCACTCTTAGGGCTGACGGTGAAGGAGCTGGGGTGGTGCAGGATTTCCAGGGGGAGGGTGGGAATTCTGGGAGTGTGGAATGAGGAAGATTTCATGTTGGAACCCAGGGCACAGGGAATATTTCTCTGCCTGTTTTGACAAGTCCTGGCGCCCAGGAGAACACTGCTTTTAACCTTCATCCGTGGAGAAAGCTTCCAAGCCTTTGGGATGAGTTGGAATCCCTGTGTGTGAAATAGACAGTGGCAGAGTTTATCACAGGGTGAAAAACTCAGAGTTTTGGGTTTTTGGTGTGGAGGTGGGTAGGAGACAAGATGGAGGATTTGGGGCACTGTCTGACCTCCTTCCTGTTCCTCATCTGCTCCATTTTCTGCAGTGTTGGGGGCACAGGGGATTGGTTAGAAAGAGCCACAATGCAGAGGTTGCAGCAACCAACAAATAACTAGTTATTGGAAGAAAAGTAGACATAAAATACTTTCTAAAAGCTAATTGAACAACATGGCTTTAGAAGACCTTCAGCCTGTGTGTCTGGTGACTTTTGGTTCCTTCTCTTTATACACTAAGTCTGAGATGCACAGGAGTACTAAACTACTGATAAGAGAAAAATAAACAACAACCTGAAGCCCAAAACCCAAAAAGTCCTGTTTGCCTCTCAATTCTGGCCCAGAACTTTTTGGGTGTCTCCCCATCAGGGGTAGGGATAGGGGTTTTCACAGATTTCCTTCCATTCCAGTTTTCCTTCATCTTCCTCAGCCTCTGTGCTGATGATCCAGAGGGACATGAAAGTTTCCTCAGTTTTCCCTGCATTTCAGTGGAGTTGTAAGGAAGTTTCCTTCTCTTCATTTTATCCTTCAGAAAATGCTCTGGAGCTCTGATGCCCTTTCAGAAGCTGAGGCTCAGGAAATGGGGCTTTGGTGAGGAACAAAACTGGAGGCAAAACCTGGAGCCACAGCCATGTCCCCCTGAGTGTCCCCATCCCTCCTCCAGCCACACCCTGGGCTTCTCCAGAGCAACGGGGGAATAGCTTTGGAGCAGCAATGCCAGGGTGGTAAGAAATAAACCTGGCAGTCTTCCAGTGATGGCAAATCAACTGGGAAGTTTCCATCAGTTTTGTGGGACACAGGCCAGGGCACAGCTGAGGATTTGGTTCCTTTATTCCTGAAATTCCATTTTTTTTTAAAGGCAAGGAAACAATCAAGCAAGGCTGTTTTAGTCCTATTTTGTGGGAAATAGATTTATAGAATATATTATAAATTTGAATTATGAATTCAGAATTTTCTATTTATAGAGAATTCTATTTATAGAAAATTCTGAAAGCCTAACAAAAGACTCACATAATATACATCTGTATACAAACATTCAGACAAGAAATGCTAACTGAGAAATACCATAAAATAAGACAAACATTGTTGAAAGAAAAATGAAACTAAAAAGGAGTTTCAAAAGATAGCCTTACAAATAAAACTAAATACTTTAAAGAACTAAAACTGTGCAAGATACATTGTAGTAAGACCCACAAAGAGTAATTTTAAAGAATTAGCTTTAAAACAATTATAGCATAATATAACAGAAGCTAATAAACCAAGAAACACTTACAGTGTATTGTAATTAAAAAATAGTTAACTTCTGATTGTAGTAAATTACAACATCTATATTGCCTCACCCTTCTCATAAAACTCAAAATGGAATAAAAATTTTAAAAACACCTCTCAGATGGGGTAACCTCTCAGTTACCCCATCTCTAAATAATAATAATAATTAAAAAAAAATTTAGCCACTATTTTTGCCCAAATATTGGATTTTAAAGCATGATAACCCTGTATGGGCTTGGTGGAATTGCCCTGATCTCTGTGTCCCCTCTCCAGGACACCTGGAAGCACAGGCAGGACATGAGCAAAGCCCTTTGAGATCCCAAAAGGCAGGAATGAGGAGGATCAGGGATGGATGAGCTCCAGCTTGGAGCATTTCCCAGCCCCACTCTCCTCCCAGCTCGTGGAGTATTTTTTTCCCAAATATTGGATTTTAAAGCATCAAAACCCTGGGTGGTTGTGGTGGGAATGGCCCTGATCTCTGTCCCCTCTTCCAGGAGCAAGGACACCATGAAGTACAGGCAGGACATGAGCAAAGCCCTTTGAAATCCCAAAAGGCAGGAATGAGGAGGATCAGGGATGGATGAGCTCCAGGCTGGAGCATTTCCCAGCCCCACTCTCCTCCCAGCTTGTGGACTATTAAATATTTTGCCCAAATATTGGATTTTAAGTCATCAAAACCCCCGATGGTTTTGGTGGGAATTGATCTCTATGTCCCCTCCTCCAGCAGTGAGGACCCCTGGAGCAGAGGCAGGACATGACCAAAGCCCTTTGAGATCCCAAAAACAGGAATTAAGAGGATAAGGGATGGATGAGCTCCAGCTTGGAGCATTTCTCAGCCCCACTTTCCTCCAGCTCGTGGAGTATTTTTTGCCCAAATATTGGATTTTAAAGCATGATAACCCTGGATGGGCTTGGTGGAATTGCCCTCATCTCTGTGTCCCCTCTCCCAGGACACCTGGAAGCACAGGCAGGACATGAGCAAAGCCCTTTGAAATCCCAAAAGGCAGGAATGAGGAGGATCAGGGATGGATGAGCTCCAGGCTGGAGCATTTCCCAGCCCCACTCTCCTCCCAGCTTGTTTTCCTCACTCCCAGCCCCGGGACACACAAGCTGGATCGTGTCTGACATTTCCTGTCGAGCCAGGGCTGGCGGCGCGGAGGAAATGGGATGCAGGAATGTCTGGATGTGGCAGCTGTGACACTGCCAGTGGGGATGTGACACCGCTCACGTGAGCGGCCATCGGTCACCGGGGACAGCGGCCCCAGGGCTCGGCCACAGGTGGATCCCTGCACGTTATCCCTGGGACTCCTCCCAAAAAATCTGGGTCATGCCCTGGCAGGTGTTTGCTGAGAGAATGAGCCATGCCAAGGCTGGGGTGCTGAGGGATGACCCTTCCCAGCATTCCTCCTCTTCCTCCTCCTCCAAAGTGTCTTGGAGGCAGAAGCCTTGAGGATCATCCCATTCCCATGGCAGGGACACCTTTCCTATCCCAGGTTGCTCCAAGCCCTGTCCAAGCTGGCCTTGGACACTTCCAGGGGGATGTTGTGGGAGGTGTTTGCTGCAGGAATGAGCCATTCCCAAGGCTGAGGGATGACCCTTCCCAGCATTCCTCCTCTTCCTCCTCTTCTTCGAGGCAGAAGCCTTGAGGATCATCCCATTCCCTATGAGCACGGACATTCCCATGGGCAGGAACATCTTTCCCTATCCCAGGTTGCTCCAAGCTGGCCTTGGACACTTCCAGGGGGATATTTTGGGAGGTGTTTGCTGCAGGAATGAGCCATGCCAAGGCTGGGGTGCTGAGGGATGACCCTTCCCAGCATTCCTCCTCTTCCTCCTCCTCCTCCTCCTCCAAAGCATCCTGGAGGCAGAAGCCTTGAGGATCATCCCATTCCCATGGGCAGGGACACCTTTCCCTATCCCAGGTTGCTCCAAGCCCCATCCCACACTTCCAGGGGGATTTTTTGGGGCTGTAGACAGTTATGCAAGAGCTGGGGGAGATTTGTTAGAGCCCAGGGATATTTGGCATGGAAAATCCCTTCCCAGGACCCTTCTCGGGCAGGGGAGGATCTGTCCTGTCCTTCTCCGTGGTGTCAGTGCTGGCTGAGCCACCTTGGCTTCCCAGGAGGTGCCAGCTTGGCCAGGGCTTGGAGCACCCTGGGATGGCCCTGCCCATGGCAGCAGGGTTGGAAATGAAGGATCTTTAGTGTCCCTTCCAGCCCAAAGCATTCCAGGATTCCAGGGATGGTCCCAGTGCTGGTCAGACCCACTCATGGATCCCATTCCCAGGTTCCCAGGCCTGGCTCTGTGGCCTGTTTGTGTCTCCCCACACTCAGTGTGGGTGTGAGGAAAAGCACGTCTGAATCCTCCAGGATTTGTACAAAACCCTCTCTCAGCCTGATCCTGCCCCAGGGAACAGCTTGGGGCTGCTTTTCCTACAGGAGCCCAAGATATTCCCAATATTCCTCCTCAGCAAGAGGAGAACTCTGGAAAACTCCTTGCACAGGAGCACATCCCATGAAAAAAAGAGTTTGTGTGAGCCAGAGGGGAAAAGAGATGGTATTGGGCATTGTACAGTGAGGGATTCTGATGATAGAAGTCCCAGAAATTCAGTTTCTCTTTCTTTCTTTCTTCTTCTTTCCTTCCTTCCTTCCTTCCTTCCTTCCTTCCTTCCTTCCTTCCTTCCTTCCTTCCTTCCTTCCTTCCTTCCTTCCTTCCTTCCTTCCTTCCTTCCTTCCTTCCTTCCTTCCTTCCTTTTTTTTCCAAGCTTTTCCAGCATTTTTCCCATCATGATTGCCTCTGAATGAATTCAGCTTTCTCACCACCCCACTGGGACAGGGCTCTCCAGGACTGACCTCCACAGATTTTGCTTCTTTCCTGCCATTCTCAGACTCTCCCTTTGCCACAAAATTCCATTTTTGACGCTGCTGTGACCCCATGGGCAGCTGGGCATTTCTAAATCCACAGGGATTGGGAACAGCTGGATGGGACCTGCCCAGAAAGACCCAGAAATGGAACCAGGAGGTGCCAGCAGAGCAGGGATATTTGGGATCTGGGAAGAGATCTGGGTGTCCCTGGGCCAGGCCTGGCTGGGCTGGCAATTCCAGTTGTCCCTGACACTGGAATTCCTGGGTTCCTCTTGCCCCTCTCCTGAAGATTTCCAGGTGAAATGGCTTCACCTGAGCCACCTGCCCTGGGATTTACTGAGTTTCCCCAGATGCAGCTGGTGTGCTCCCTGCAGGAGGTGCAGCCTCATCCTCCTCCTGGAATGGGGAATTTATTGGAATAAACCCATTAAGTTTATGGAATAAACGCACAAACACATCTGATAAACACAGCAGGTTGGGACAGCTCTTTTCTCCTTTTTGAAAATCTCACAGGCAACTTAATTCTCTGCAAATCCCTGAAAAATCCCACATCACCAGGAGGCTGCCAGGGCCTGTCCTGTCCCACAGGACGAGCTCCAGCCCATGTCTCATCCCAGTTTAATCCCTGCTTCATCCCATCCCCATCCCATCCCCATCCCATCCCCATCCCATCCCTATCCCAGCCCCATCCCAGCCCCATCCCATCCCCATCCCATCCCATCCCAGCCCCATCCCCATCCCATCCCTATCCCAGTCCATCCCATCCCCATCCCAGCCCCATCCCATCCCCATCCCAGCCCCATCCCATCCCCATCCCAGCCCCATCCCATCCCCATCCCATCCCCATCCCAGTCCCATCCCATCCCAGCCCCATCCCCATCCCCATCCCATCCCTATCCCAGTCCATCCCATTCCCATCCCATCCCCATCCCATCCCCATCCCAGTCCCATCCCAGTCCCATCCCATCTCCATCCCATCCCCATCCCATCCCCATCCCATCCCCATCCCATCCCCATCCCAGCCCCCTCCCAGTCCCATCCCATCCCCATCCCAGTCCCATCCCAGCCCCATCCCCATCCCCATCCCATCCCCATCCCAGTCCCATCCCATCTCCATCCCATCCCCATCCCATCCCCATCCCAGTCCCATCCCAGCCCCATCCCCATCCCCATCCCATCCCCATCCCTGTCTCATCCCATCCCAGTCCCATCCCATCCCCATCCCATCCCCATCCCATCCCCATCCCAGTCCCATCCCATCCCCATCCCATCCCATCCCATCCCTGCTCCCTGTCACATGCAGGCTCCACGTCAGCGCCTGGCTCAGAGCCACATCCAGCTTCTGCCACTCCTGCCTCAGCCCTGGCAGCAAAACTCTGCATTTCACCCTTCAATTGTGCCTGGGGAGCAGCCAGAAAACAATTCCATCACGAAATCCCCATTTCTGTGGCCTGGTGTTCACGTTTTGGGCTGGGCTCCAGGCACACGAGCCCGGTGTCACCTCCCGGGCAGAATGGAGGCAGCTGCCACTCCCATCCTGTGCTTCACATCCTGTTTCCAGCACAGGCTGCACATTAAGGAGCCCGTGGCCAAGACAACATCACGCTGGGACAGCTGAGCCAGCAGTGGTGGCAGCTGGGGACACCAAGGGGACGGGAGGTGGCTGCTGGGGACAGCAGAGGAGGAGCGGTGCTGTCCCCACAGGAGGAAAACTGAGCATCAGAGACTGGCACTGAAGAGCTGATAAAAGCTGGAAATGCCCATGGAACTTCTCCAAGAGCCTTGGAGCTCCTGTGTTTCACTGCTGGGTGTGGGAACCCAGGAAATTCCTCCGGCTGCCCTGGAGGGCTCCAGCCCCTGCCCTGGGGGCTCAGAGACCCTGGCACAGAGCCCAAGACCCCCCTGTGCCTTTGATTGAGCCCTTGGACAAAACAATTATCAACCTTCATATGAAAGATTACGAGCCATGAAAGTTTAAGTAGAATGACAGTGAATTTGTCACAGGGTGAAAAATAGATTTTGGGGCTTTCAGAATGGGGGTTTAGGGGGCAAGATGGAGGGATCTGGGCATGTCCAGCCTTCCTCCTTCTTCTTCTTCTTGTCCTGCATCTTCTGATGTGATTTGGCACTTTTGGATTGGTTTAGAGTGAAAGCTCACTGTCTAACACAGGGGATAGGTATTGGGAAGTTATTGTAAATAATGTACATGAAGTTTTTAGTATAAAAAGATAACACCAGAGTGCCTCTGTCTGGCCTGCTGAACAGACCTCAGCTAGACAGGAGAAAGAATTTTATAGATAAGGAACAATAAACAACGTTGATACTGAGAACTGAAGAGCTCTGACTCCTTCTTTGATCGCCAGGCTGGGAAAAGAGACTTTGTGACACATCCTGGGGTCACTGTGAGCAGCAGAGACCCCGAGAGCTGGGAGCCATCAGGGGTCAGAGGAGGGGCACGAGGAGGGCACGGCGTGGGAAAGGCTCTGCCCTGTGCCCACAGCCGTGGTGGCTCTTCAGGCTGGCTCTGTGATGAGCTCCTCCAAACCCTCCTGGAGCTGCCAGGATCAGCACAGAATCCCAGAATGTGGCAGCTGGAAGGGACCTTCAAACCATCTCATCCCACCCCACCTGATACAGGGGTCTCTTTGAGCCAGGTCTTACAAACTCTTGGAGGTCTATTTCACACCCAAGACAGCTCAGCTACCTCAGAAGGCTGAAAATCAGCAGGATGGCTTCTGTGGTAGTGTTGGAAACAAAAAGGTTTTAATAAGATATTAATTATTAGAAAAATATTCATTGATATTAGTAAATATGCAATAGTAATATAATAATATTTTATAAATTTATATATAATGTAATGTAATATAATGTAATATAATATATTAAATATATATAATACATAAAATATATATCATATATAAATATAAATAATATATAAATAAATATATAAATATATAATATTAATATAAATAAAGATATAAATATATAATATATAATATATGATATATAAAATAATATATAATATATAATATATTATATATAATATATAAAATAATATATAATATAGTGTGTATAGAAATATAATATATATAATTTTATATATAATTTGTTTATAATTATATAATATATAAATAATATTTTACAATATCATAAATTACTAAATTATTAATAGGCCATTAATAAAATTTTTAAAATGGTAATTATGAAAATGATTAATGAATACATTATTGTTAAAATAATAAAACTCTTTACAGAGAAAAACCCAAGCCAGGTGCAAGGGGCCCTCCTGCCCCTGGTAAAACACCTCACAAAAGCCATTGGTTTCTTTGTTCTTCCTTTTCTAGTTAATTGCTCAGGTGGGGCTTTTTGACTCCTGTCCAATTAGCTATCCTTAACTTTGAGCTGAAGTCCCCCAGGCCTATGGGGTGTCCTTTCACCTCACTGAGGAGTGAAACTTTTGAGTTTATTTTTTTTAAGGGAACAAAGGATAGCTTTGTCACTCTGTTAACAGGGGGCACATTCCTGCACCCACCCTGGGCATTTCTAAATCCACAGGGATTGGGAACAGCTGGATGGGACCTGCCCAGAAAGACCCAGAAATGGAATCAGGAGGTGCCAGCAGAGCAGGGATATTTGGGATCTGGGAAGAGATCTGGGTGTCCCTGGGCCAGGCCTGGCTGGGCTGTCCCTGTTGTCCCTGACACTGGAATTCCTGGGTTCCTCTTGCCCCTCTCCTGAAGATTTCCAGGTGAAATGGCTTCACCTGAGCCACCTGCCCTGGGATTTACTGAGTTTCCCCAGATGCAGCTGGTGTGCTCCCTGCAGGAGGTGCAGCCTCATCCTCCTCCTGGAATGGGGAATTTATTGGAATAAACCCATTAAGTTTATGGAATAAACCCACAAACACATCTGATAAACACAGCAGGTTGGGACAGCTCTTTTCTCCTTTTAGAAAATCTCACAGGCAACTTAATTCTCTGCAAATCTCTAAAAAATGCCAGTGGATAAATGAAGAGGAGAAGCTGGAGCAGGGAATGCTCTGCCTGTGTTGGTTCCCACTGAAGGAAATTCAGGAGGGCAGAGGAAACCTGCCCAGAGTGGAGAAAAAAAGGATCCTTCAGAGCTCCTGGTGATTTCTCCATTTCAGTGACTCCTGGGAGTGGAAATGAGGAGCAAAACACACATGGAAAAATCCAGGAGAGGCTGTTGAATGTGCAGAGGTTGGATTAAATGATTTTTTTATTAAATAAAGACTGTTTCTATCACCTGTGCTGTGCACTGAGCTGTGCAGGGGCCCCCTCTGGGATTGGGATCAGGAACAAATCATGGAATATCCTGGGAAGGGACCTCAGGGATTGAATCCAAGCCCTGGCCCTGCCCAGACCTCCCAAAAATCCCATCTGGGCATCCCTGGCAGTGGTGTTCAAATGCTCCCGGAGCTCTGGCATGAACCAGGCTGTTTCTCAGCTTCTTACTTTTATTCAAAATGCCTTTTATTCTGGCACAATCCCTTTCTCCAGGTCAGGATTTGGATGGGAAAACAGCTGGGCCAGTGGTGAAGAGAGAGATCTCCCTTTTTCTGAGGGAAAACCAGAAATAGGAGAACAGAGATTTTGGGTGTCAACCCTGCCCTGGGTAAATCCCTGAGTGATGTCCATGTTGATTTTCCTACTCCTGCACCACAACATTTGCATATTAAGGTGAAAAAATAAAAATATGGGGAGGACTTGATGTTTTATCCCTCAGGGTGCCACCCAGCCCCAAGTCCCTGGGAATGGGAATGCTGGGGGGAGTTCCAGAGGTGGAAAGGGAAGGATCTGCCTGCAGGGTCAGTATGAGATTCCTGTTTGCAGCCTTTTCCCAGCTCCCTTTGGCAGTGTTGGGTGGGAGCACAAAAGAAAGCCTTGAGAAAACACTGCCAGGACAAAAAGTGCTGGAAGTCCCTGAAGCTGCCTGGATGAAGAGCAGAGGCTGGAGGTTCAGGTGCACAGCAGCTGCTGGATCCATGCTGCCCTGACAGATCCCTGCTGCCACTGGAGCTGCAGCTCACCAGGGGAAAGGAAATGGAGCTCAGGATCCATTGTTGGGAACAATGGGAGAGATCCTCCAGATAGGGCTGGGGAGAGGGAGCTCCTGGAGCTGCAGGGAAACCTGGAGGAGGATGAGCATGGAAATGGTGGGAGACAGAGGAGACAGAGCTGGTGGGGCTGTGCCAGAGGAGCATTCCCTGGGGAAAAGCTTGGGATCAATCCCCAGGGTTAAGTCACAGAATTCCAGGCTGGCTTGGGTTGGGAGGGACCTTAAAGCTCATCCCATTCCAGCACAAACCATGGGCAGGGACACCTCCCACTGTCCCAGGCTGCTCCAATGTCCCCAGTGTCCAGCCTGGCCTTGGGCACTGCCAGGGATCCAGGGATGGAATTCCATGCCAGCCCTGCCCACCCTGCCAGGGAACAATTCCTCATTGCCAAGATCCCACCCAGCCCTGCCCTCTGGCACTGGCAGCCATTCCCTGGGTGCTGTCCCTGCATGCCCTGGAAATTGTCTCTCTCCAGCTTTCCTGGGGCTCCTGCAGGCCCTGCAAGGCCACCCTGAGCTCAGCCCAAAGCTTCTCCTGTGCAGGTGAACAATCCCAGCTGTGCCAGCCTTTCCTCCCAGCAGAGCTGCTCCATCCCTCTGCCCATCCTGGAGCCTCCTCTGGGCTCTCTGCAGCAGCTCCAGCTCCTCCCTGGGCTGGGGCAGCTCTGCAGGTGGGGAATCACCTGAGGGGGACACAGGGGACACAATCCCAATCCCTCTCCTGATCCCAGCTGGGGCTCAGCCCAGGGAACGGGGAGCTCTGGGCTGGGGCAGGTCCAGCTCTCCCAGGGCTGCTCCATCTGCTCATCCCAGCCTGGATTGATCCCAAATGTGATATATGTTATCCAGTAATCTGTGCTAAAGGGAATTAAAACCACAGCATCTTGTGTACCGAGTGTTGAGCAACAAGCAGTAATAGGCTACATGATAAAGGATGGAGATTCAAACACCAGGAGGACACTGGCTCCAGGGGTGGATATTTCCAGGGATTTCTTTCCATCTAACAAGACCCCAGCAGGAGGCATTTTGAGAGCCAGAGTGTGTCTGGCATTTTGAGTTTATGCCAGAAAGTTTTCACCTGACAGGATTCCAGGAATTATCCACCAATTCCGGGAAATGCGGCAGCAAGAAAGAAAAACCTATGATAGTATGCTAAAATATGCTAATGAAGAGCCCCTTCCGGAGCCCAAAAGACTGTATAAAATGGACCCCTTCAAAATGACATTTTGGAGATGGTCTAAGTTTGGAAAGACAGGTGCCTGTAAGGAAGGCAGGAGCCTCCCCTGACATGGAGAAAATGAACCCCCTCCCACTCTGAATTGTTATAAATTGTAAATTAAGGGACCCTCAGGCAACAAAAATTATGGGAGCAGAAATAACAGTTCTTTAACAGGGAAGAAAATAAAAGGATAAAATAAACAATGCAGTAAACCAAACCAACACTGCCAGAGTCAGAACCCAGCCTGACACCCTGTGGGTCAGGCTGCTGGCAGCAGAACCATTGGAATTGTGGCTCAGCCCTCCTGCACTGTCAGGGCTGGTTCTGCTGGAGCAGGGATCCTGGAGAAGGGTGCAGTCTCTGCCTCTGAAGATCCAGTGGGAGAAGAGGCAGCTGCTGCTCCTCTGGGCAATCCAGTGCAGAAGCTGTGCTGGTGTTCCAGAATCTCCAGATTATATCCAGGTAGGAATGCTTGGCTCCTCCCTCTGGGCTCACATCTCCCAATGGGATGCTGCAGTTCTTATCAGCCATGCAGGGACATTCAATGGCTGTTATCAGCAGGTGTCCCCTCCCAAGGGAGGAGTGATTGTGAGCACTCAGAGAGGAGATAAGGCAAACTGCCCACTTGACAAGAGACAGCTGCCATACAGATGGGAATAAACACATCTTGCCTTGCAGTCTGGAACAGAGACCCACAGGGACTTTGGTGTGATAGAGGCCAAATCCTGAATCCCTCCAACCCTGATTGCCTGGCTCAGAGTCAAATCAATTCCTTGTGGCTTTTTCCAAATTTTCCACTTTGATAATTTAATTAATTTCCTTAATTATTAAATTTGTAGTATTCATTTATAACACGGGGGTTGCCCTGACCCAAGTGCAGCCCCTGGGCTGGTTAAACCTCAGCAGATTCCCACTTGTGGAGCTGGTTCAGGTCCCTCTGTCCAGCTCCTGCCGCATTCCTGGTGCCCTCCCACAGCTCCTGACCAGCTTTGTGCTGCTCCCTGCAGCCATTCCTTGGGAAAGGCTCCCTGGAGCCCTCACGTGCCCAGCCGAGGGCTCCAGCCGGATCAGGACACTGGGGACCGAGTTTGGGGCAGTGATAACAACGTGTAAAATTGAAACAGGATGCCAGAGAAATATTACACCAGATAAGGGCGGTTATCAGCTGTAAAGAATGTTCTGCTGGCTTCTGATTGCTCCTATCTTCTATTTTTATCAGTTTCCTCCTGCTTGTCTCTGAACAAGTTTCCAGGTTTAGCAGGTCTGACCCAGCCAGCTGCAAATAAAGATAGCCCTGATAACTGCAAATGGCACAGGGCAGCTGGCTCCAGCCTCACAGAGCCTTTGCTGGGAAGGATTTTCCAGCTGGACTGTTCAATCCCAAGGGTTTCATCTCCTGATATAGGATCCCCTTGAGCCAGGTCTTATAAGCTTTTGGAGATTTATATCACACCCAAGATAGCTCAGCTACCTTAGAGGGCATAAAATCAGCAGGATGGGTTCTGTGGCAGCGTTGGAAACAGAAAAGTTTTAATAAAAGGCAAAATAACAAAACTCTTTACAGAGAAAAACTGAGCTAGGTGCAAGAGGTTCTTGCTCCTGGTAAAACACCTCACAAAAGCCTTTGGTTTCTTTGTTCTCTTCTTTTTCTAGTAAATTGCTTAGGCGGGACTTTTTGGCTCTTTGTCCAGTTGGCTGTCCTTGAGTTTGAGGTGAAGTCCCCAAAGTCCTATGAGATGTCTTTTCACCTAATTGAGGAGAGAAACTTCTGGGCTTTTTTTCCTTTTTAAGGAGACAAAGGAGAGTTTTGTCACTCCATCAACAGAGGGCACATTGCTACAATCTCCCTTCCCTGCAGCTCTGAAGATTCCTGCTGCTAAAATAAAACCCCGCCGGCTGTGGGTGCAAGTTCTCCATGGGATGGGAAATAAGAGCTTGGAGTTCTCCAGGGTGGGGAGGGCAAAGGCTGAGCCCTCAATCCCAGCAGGTGAGAGCTGCCCCAGAGAAGCACAGATTGGCTTCCCTGGCTCAGGAGATGAACTCCTGGAGTCATTCATGGGATGGGCTTCCCTCAGTGTTGGCCTCACCTTTCCTTCCAGCTGGAATTGGCACCTGGCTGTCCCAAACTGAGCCTCACAGCTCCGTGTGAGTGGAATTCTTGTGGACAGGCAGAGACAGGCTTTGAACTGACAGGAGGATTGGGTTGGAGACTGGGATGGCCCAGGGATCCATTCAGCCCCAGCTGCTCTGGGAATTCTATTCCAGGGCCTGCCCACCCTGCCAGGGAACCATTCCTCATTCCCAAGATCCCATCTAATCCTACTTTGAAGCCATTCCCTGGGTGCTGTCCCTGCAGGCCTTGTCCCCAGTCCCTCTGCAGCTCTCCTGGAGCCCCTTCAGGCCCTGCCAGGGGCTCTGAGCTCTCCCCGGAGCTTTTCCTTCTCCTGGGCATTCCCAGCTCTCCCAGCCTGGCTCCAGAGCCCTCAGAACATCCCCATGGCTTCCTCTGCACTCACTCCAACACTCCCATGGCTTTTTGCAGGCCCGCTGTCACTCCATGGAGCTGGAGGTGCCCCCCAGGCCTGGCTGCCCTGGGCAGGGAGCCGTGCCCAGCTGGCATCCGAGCCAGAATGGCCCTGGGGGCTGCAAGCCCCGGGAGCCAGCTCCAGGTGGGCAATTCCCCGCTGATATTTTGGTGTTTGTGCAGCTCTGGGTGCTCTGGGAGAGGCCCCAGCAGCCGCCTGGCCCTGGTTAATCGGGTGGAGAGAGGGGACGGGTGAGTGGGTGCCCGCTGGGGAGGATCTGCCCTGAGCCTGTGGAACAGGAACAAAACAACAGCTGAGGCCACGAGCAGGGCTTGAAATTCACATTTTATTGCTCTGAACAAGTGAAAAAAACAGAGAGGGGAAGAGAAGTCCAGGATTGAAAGGTGCAAGCCCTCAGTGGGAATCCACCACAGGCACCCAGAGGTGAGGGTGGCACAGCAAGGCTCCTCTCCTTTTTAATTTTAGTTAAATAAAAAGGCAGAGCTGCTAAAAGGAAAAAAGAATGGGGTGCAGTTAATGCTGAGCATCACCCTCCTCACAAATAATCCCCCTGGAGCTATGAAAATAAAATTACCCAAAATCCCTGAAAATACCTAGGGTGGAGGGAGAGCTTCACTCCAAGGGTTTAATGCCATTAAATGTTTTCATGAATTGAAGGTTTTAAATAATTAAAGTGTTTCATGTCATTAAAGGCAATTTTTGGTGCGAGTTTAAGCCAAGTCCAAGGTTCTGGCTCTGTAAATCCTCTCCCAGGGCAAGTCCTAAACAGTGAGATCCCAAAAGAGCAGCACCCAAGCTGAGAAACCAACATTTTTCCAGAGCTGGGATTGGGTTTTCATTCTTCCAGAGGAAAAAGTGTCTGGGATGATTAAGTTGCTGGAGATTTCCCAAGCTGCTCCAGACACCAAAATCATGGATATTGTCCTCAGCTTAATGGTAGACACTATATAAATATAATTTTAAAAAACCAACCCTGAGTTTTGAGAGTCCTGAGTGCTCTGGGAACACAGACAGGGCTGGAATATTGCTTGGATGGAAGTGCAGTGTTAAAGAGGTGCCTGGAAAAGGGCTCAGCTGGGATTGCCTCCCTCTCCAAGCTCTCTGCCCTCACCTTGCCTTGGAAGCAGCTGCTCTGCTCCTCTCCCCAGCCTCCCCCAGTCTCTTTCCTCTCCAGCAGCTAAAAATGGGATTTGTGTCTGCAGAGCAGGAATAAAACCCCCACTCCTGCCCAGAGTGTCGCTTCCTTCACTCCAAGCTGGCAGAGCTGTTCTTTTAGGGAGCACAATGCCCAGGGGAGATGGATTTCTCCTCTCACTGGCAGGGGAATGTTGGTGCCACAGCAGCGGAATTTGGCTGCCCTGTCCCTCCTGTGGAGGAGGAAAAAAGGAGGGAAGGGCAGGAAAACCTTCCTGGATTTTGTGGGGGATCCTTGGATGGACACCTGGGAGCTGCTCATGGAATCTGAGATAAGCACAGACAGCACCTTTGGGTGATTAAACAGCAAAAATTATGGAATTGTTCTTCCCACAGTGGAAATTCCCTTCCCAACCAGGGGCTGGCACTTGGGGCTCGTGCAATAATTAATTGGGATTGAAATTTGGGAGTGTTCCCCACATCCATGGCACAGAGCCACTCTTTGCACGTGGATTTTGCTGCCAGGATCAAGCCCCATCCATAGGAAGGAAATTAAATTGACTGGTCCCAGCAAGAGCAGTCTGGCAGACCTGCTAGGAATCAGAATCCTGGAATCACTGAGGTTGGAAAAGCCCTCCCAGACCTTTGAGTCCAGCCCTTAACCCAACATTGACCATGTCCCCAAGTGCCACACCTATCACAGTCACTAAAGTCCCTCCAAAGTCTGTGTTCTTCCATGGAGATATTTTTCAGACAAAAAATTGGGAATCTTTTCCTAATATTTTATCAGTAAGAGGGGCATGATTCTGAAGGAAACAGGTTAGCACAGCACTGTACAAGTTATAAAATCATTATTCTAACCTGGACAAAAATGCAAATGAAATCTTTCAGCTGCTGTTTTTTGGGAGAATTTGGTCTCTCTAGAAAACGATTGTCTAAGCCGTGCTTGGCAATTAACACTTCTGCCCTGTGTTTGGTTGTAATTAGGCCCTAATTAGGCTCTAATTTCACACCAGCAACACCAAGATTTGCTTTTTGGAGAATCAGAGAATCCCACAACGGGTTGGGTTGGAAGGGAGATCAAATCCATCCCATTCCCATGGCAGGGACACCTCCCACTGTCCCAGGTGCTCCCAGCCCCAGTGCCCAGCCTGGCCTTGGGCCCAGCCAGGGATCCAGGGGCAGCCCCAGCTGCTCTGGGCACCCTGTGCCAGGGCAGATTCATTCCCAAGATCCCATCCATCCCTGCCCTGTGAGGGATGAGGCCCTGGCGCAGGAGGTGAAGCTGATGAGTCCGTGGTGCTCCATGCGATCCCCGATGTTGCCTCACGGTGATTCCCACACGATGGCCATGCCAGGCTCTGGGGCAGCACTGGCATCTCCCAGATCCATCAGCTTCACCAGCACTGCTCCTACAGCCTGGCCAGCCCCTGTGGCTCTGCACAAGGACCAGCAGCTCCCCTGGCCCACAGCAGGCCCCGCTTACATCGTCCCCGCGCCGCGCTCCATCCTTGTCCCCTTTCCCTAGGAAGATTTCTCCTCAGGGATCTTCCTGGATGGCTGCTCCACGGCCAGCTGGTTCTCCAGGACACAGCAGAGCTTGTAACTCTCGAGGATCTTGGCCTGGAGGTACTCCCTGTCCTTCCTGTGCCAGGCGTCCGTGGCGATGTAGGTGTTGTAGGGGTCGCGGGGCCCCTCGAGGCGCCGCGCCCGCAGGTTGGTCACCATCACCCCCACGCTGAAGAAGCCAAAGAGCCCCAGCATCAGCAGCACGTAGATGATGGCCAGGCTGTCGCTGGCGCTGCTCTCCTGGGGAGGAGCTGAGCTGTTGGAGCGTTCCAGGCACTCCTGGAGCAGTTTGGAGAGGAGCAGGTTCAGGGCCGTGGTGTTCGACAGCGCCAGCATTTGGGATTTCTGTCCTTGGCAATTCTTCCTTACTTTGGCTGGAAAAGGATAAAAGTCAGGGGGTGGCATCAGATAAATGTTGGATTCAGCTCTTTTCTGACCCAGAGTGTTTTAAAACACTTCTCTTTTCTGAGAGGTGTTTTAAAAACCTTTATTCCATTTTCTGTCTCATGAGAAGGGTGAGACAATACAGATGTTATAATTCACAATCAGAAGCCATTTCCTAATTACACTACACTATAAATGTTTCTTGGCCTATCACCTTTAGCCACACCTTTAGCCCAAAGCCAATCATCTAAAATTACCCCTTATGGGTCCCACTACATTTTGTCTTTCATAGTTCTGTTTCTCCAAACTACCCAGTCTTATTTGCAAGGCCATCCTCTGAAACTTGTTTCCAGCTCCATTTCTCTCTCAGCAATGTCTGTCCTGTTCCATGGCATTTCTAAGTCAGCATTTCTTATCTCAAGGTTTGCATACAGGTGCACACTGTGTGAGCCTTCTGTGAGGCTTTGAGATTTCTCCACAAATCCATTTCCCACATTTCCCCCTCTCTCTTGAACAGAAAAAACTTCTTTGATGAATCCCACAGATAAAGATGGGATTTCCTCTGTCTCCTTTTCCTGGTTCCCCTCCTCAGTGGGGGATTTGAGAGCCTGGGTGTGATGCCTTAATTTTAGCTTTCATATTTTTCAGGTTCTGTGCTGCTTTAGTGTGTAGCTCTGAGCTTCAAGTGTGAGTCAGTTCTCTTCACAGGGCAGGGAGACAGAGCAATCCTTTTCCAGCTTGTACAAGGACAACTGGTACAAGCTCCAAGCCCAAAAAGGGTAAACAAGGGAGAATTGAAGAGAGAAAAACAAGATATAAACAACAGAGAATTGGAGAGAGAAAAACAAGCAGGGTGGGACTGCAGGGGCTGAAGCTGGAATGGGACAATGAACTGCAAGATGCAAATGGAGCAGAACTGATCCCAGGGACAGACCCCGTGCCCGGCCGTGCATTTTGGGGCCATTTTGGTTCATCTTGGGTGCAGCCCTGGCTGCCCAAGGTGCATCCATGGAGACCTTTAAATAAATATCTATAAAAATATTTATTAAAATGTATTTTAATAAATTGCTAAATTTTATTGTTGAATTATTACATTTATTATAATATTATAATATTAAATTTATATAATTTAATATTTTACTATATATTTTAATATTAAATATATACATTTATATTTAAATATATATTTTATATTATATATATTATATATAAAATATAAAATTATAATATATTAAATGATGTCATAATAATTTATTACTAAATTATTGTTTATTTAATCTTTATTATTTTAATAAATCCCTGCTTTATTCTGTAGCTCTGCCCAGTCTCTGCTCTGGGTCAGCGTGCACAAGGCATCAGTTCAGTGTGGAGAGCTCCTCTCATCTCCCACCTGCAACCAGCCAGGGCTGAGTCCATTCCCAGCAGCACCTCCAAGAGCCCCTGGGGCTGCACAGCTGCTCTGCTGGTGTGGGGCTGGCTCAGATCTCACCCCGAGCTCCCTGCTGCTGTTTGGGGTTCAGGACTCCCTCCCTGAGCCCCCCAGCAGGAGGAGGGTCCCAGCCAGGGGGACAGCTCCAATCTCTGCTCTGGGACAGGGACAGCACCAGGGAGGGGCTAGGGCTGTGCCTGGAGGGATTTGGGTTGGATTTGAGGGCAAGGTTCTTGCCCAGAGGGTGCTGGCACTGCCCAGGCTGCCCAGGGAATGGGCACGGCCCCGAGGCTGCCACAGCTCCAGGAGCAGGAGATGGGGACGCCCAGAAGCTTCTGGAAGGCCAAAGCCTCCCAGGCACAGCCTCTGCTCTGCCAGTCTCACACAGGAGGCCCAAGGGTCCTTTTCCTTTTCCAATCCAGCTGTAAATCACTTAATGAGAGGAATTCTGTCAGCACTGCATTCCCAAATCCTCAGCAGCCAGGCAACATCAAATCATAAAATCATTTTGGGGTTGGAAGGGACCTCAAAGTTCATCTTGTTCCACCCCTGCCATGGCAGGGACACCTCCCACTGTCCCAGGCTGCTCCCACTGTCCCCAGTGTCCAGCCTGGCCTTGGGCACTGCCAGGGATCCAGGGATGGAATTCCATGCCAGCCCTGCCCACCCTGCCAGGGAACAATTCCTCATTGCCAAGATCCCACCCAGCCCTGCCCTCTGGCACTGGCAGCCATTCCCTGGGTGCTGTCCCTGCATCCCCTGGAAATTGTCTCTCTCCAGCTTTCCTGGGGCTCCTCCAGGCCCTGCAAGGCCACCCTGAGCTCAGCCCAAAGCTTCTCCTGTGCAGGTGAACAATCCCAGCTGTGCCAGCCTTTCCTCATCCATGACTGACAGCCCAGAGTCTGGAAAAGGAACATCCCAATGTCCCTGGACCACCTGAATGGGGCATTGTCACTCAAGGTGACCTTGGCACCCCTGGGTGGCTCTCAGGGCTTCCCAGAGCTGTAAATCCACGGGAGCAGCTCAGCAAATCCTTCTCCAGAACACTGAGCCATTGTTGTGTGGGGATTTGGAGGAGGAAGTTCCTCAGAACCATTTCGAGTCCATGCAGGCTGAAAGGGGCCGGAGTGACACCTGTGGCAGGGCATGGTGGCAGCTCAGGGAGCTTTCCCAGGAGCTCTGCATGGGAGGGAGCTCGGCTGGGAATGACCCTGCAGGAACAGCAGGTACCTGGAGCCTTCCTGGGCTTTGTTTGTGCCTTGCTGGGGAATAAATCTGCACAAGGAGCTGCTGAAAGAGAGGGACAGAGCCAGGGCTCTGCTCTTGTCCCCAGTGTCCCTCAGGAGGAGAACGTTTCCCTGGAGTATTCACAGCCAAGGGAGCACAGCTCCTGCAGGCATGGAGGGGGGCACACACAGGACAGGTCACATTAATTAATTGTTAATTAATGACCCCTCGTGCTGATTTTCACTGTGAAATCTTTGTCTGAGCACTCACGGGTCTGAGGCTGAGAAATTCAGCACAGGGTGGGGAATTCTCGTGGAATCCTGGAATGGTTTGGGATGGGAGGGACCTCAGAGCCCACCCAGTGCCACCCCTGCCATGGCAGGGACACCTCCCACTGTCCCAGGCTGCTCCAGGCCCAGTGTCCAACCTGGAACTGAACATTCCAGGGATCCAGGGATGGAATTCCATGCCAGCCCTGCCCACCCTGCCAGGGAACAATTCCTCATTGCCAAGATCCCATCCAGCCCTGCCCTCTGGCACTGGCAGCCATTCCCTGGCTCCTGCCCCTCCAGGCCTTGGGAATTTTCTCTCTCCAGGTTTTTGCAGTTCCATCCCAGGCCAGGTTGGACACTGGGGACATTGGAGCAGCCTGGGACAGTGGGAGGTGTCCCTGCCATGGCAGGGGTGGCACTGGGTGGGCTCTGAGCTCCCTCCCAACCCAACCCAGTCTGGGATTCTGTGATTTTATGGCCTGGCCCTGATCCCTGCAGCCCTGGGGTGCCAGAGCTGCCAAAGCCACCCCAGGGTTCTGAGCCCAGCTGGGTGTGCAGAGGCCAAGGGAGGCTCTGGAGAGCTCCTGGTGCCTCCCTGGGAGCTGAGGCCATGGGAATGTCACAGCAGAGCTGCAGAGTGGCTTTGGACTCCAAACACAGGGAATTGCAGCTGGATCTGGCACCTCATGGAGCTGCTGCCAGCTGTGGGATGGCAGGGCTGACTGGCACCCCCTGACTGGCACTGGCTGCTCCCCAGCAAAGGCACAGCACAAGGCTCTGTGTGCTCCAAAGGGGCTGGATCCTGCTCCCACAGCCTGGATAATGATCCCAGAGCCTGGATCCTGATCCCATAGCCTGGATAATGATCCCTGAACCTGGATCCTGCTCCTTGAACCTGGATCCTGCTCCCAGTGGAGGGCACCCAGCCCAGTGGGCACCTTCAGCTCCAGCCCAGCCCTTCCTGCCCTGTCTGGGCTGGGCTGATCTCCAGGTGCTGCCAGAGGCTGCTGCTGCCACCAGAGTTTAAATGGGAAAAGGGAATTTTCTGTCCTGGAATGCACCTAAAATCTGTGACCCTCAGCTTTGGAGCTCAACAGGAATTTTGTCCTCGAGCACTGGGAGGAGCTGCAGAGAGCCCAGAGGAGGCTCCAGGATGAGCAGAGGGATGGAGCAGCTCTGCTGGGAGGAAAGGCTGGCACAGCTGGGATTGTTCACCTGCACAGGAGAAGCTTTGGGCTGAGCTCAGGGTGGCCTTGCAGGGCCTGCAGGAGCCCCAGGAAAGCTGGAGAGAGACAATTTCCAGGGGATGCAGGGACAGCACCCAGGGAATGGCTCCCAACTGGTATATTGCCATTCCAGTCCCTCATTTCCCTGTGATGGAAATGAGGGGCTGGGATGGAATTCCACCCCTGCATCCCTGGCAGTGCCCAAGGCCAGGTTGGACACTGGGGCTGGAGCAGCCTGGGACAGTGGGAGGTGTCCCAGGGGTAGCACTGGGTGGGCTTTGAGGTCCCTCCCAGCCCAAACTATTCCAGGATTCCATAAAAACTGACTCTTGGCTGCCTCTGTTTCTCCTCCCTGCTTTTGAAACTTTTTGAAACTCCCTGAAGTTTCAATGTGATTTTTATCTCACAAACAGAGCTGGATGTGCAGTGACAGATTTTAGCAGCGTTTTCTCAGCTCTCCCACATCAGAGCGCCCCTATTTCCATTTCCACCAAGCAAACATCTCCAGCCCTCTCTCCTATTGCTGCCAAAAGCATCAGCAGCCAGCCCCAGAAAGCCAGGCAGCTTAGAGGAACACTCACCTTTAGAAAACACAGCTTTATCACCATTTCCTGTGGTTTGGTGACACAGAAACAAAGCCTGTGCTGCTCTCCAAGCAAAAATCAGCACAGCACATCTCCCACCTCACAGACTCTCTGCCTCCCAAACGCCCTGGTGCTCCTGCAGAGCCATGAAGGATCCAGTGACCTCCCTGGCTTGTTTCCCTGCCATTCCTTCAGGGATGAGTGGCTCTGACACCGTCCCCATTGCACAAGGGAGCCCCATTTCCTCACCCCACTGCCGGGAATTTTGCAACCCAGGGCAGCATCCGGGGCACTGCTCCTGCCCCAGCTGGCAGAGAGGGAGGGAGGGAGAGGTGCTGCAGGGAGGGATCTGCAGCTCTGGGCTCTGCAAACACCTCCTGCAGCCCCACCTGGCTGGGAGAGCCTCCCCTGCCTGCCCTGGCCCGTCCTTCCCTGCTCACGCTGGCAGCACCACCGCAGCTCCTGGCATGGCTTGAGTTAAAGGGCAGCACCTGTGCAGTGGGGGGCATGGAATTGTCCCCACATCCCACTGAATTGTCCCCAAACCCCCACTGAATTGTCCCCAAAAACCCCCACTGAATTGTCCCCAAAAACCCCCACTGAATTGTCCCCAAACCTCCACTTTTCTCTGCTCACAAGCCAAAAATTCCGTTTTCTTGCAATAGCATGTAGATAACAGCATATAGATATCCCATCCCATTATCCCATCCCATCCCCTCCCATTATCCCATCCCATCCCATCCCATTATCCCATCCCATCCCAATCTCTCCCATCCCATCCCAAGCTGAAGATGAATCCAACCCCATCCCATCAATCTCATCCCAACTCATCCCATCCAACCACATTGGGCACTGAATTGTCCCCAAACCCCCACTTTTCTCTGCTCACAAGGCAGAAATTCAGATTTCTTGTACACAGCATGTAGATAACAGCATATAGATATCCCATCCTATTATCCCATCCCAATCTCAATCCAATCCCATCCACCCCAATCTCTCCCATCCCATCCCAAGCTGAAGATGAATCGAACCCCATCCCATCAATCCCATCCCAACTCATCCCATACAACCTCATTGGGCACTGAATTGTCCCCAAACCCCCACGGATTTGTCCCCAAATCCCCACTGAATTGTCCCCAAACCACCACTTTTCTCTGCTCACAAGGCAGAAATTCAGATTTCTTGCAATAGCATGTAGATAACAGCATATAGATATCCCATCCCATTATCCCATCCCATCCCAATCTCTCCCATCCCAACCCATCCCATCCCAAGCTGAAGATAAATCCACCCCCATCCCATCAATCCCATCCAACCTCACTGGGCACTGAATTGTCCCCAAACCCCCAGTGAGTTGTCCCCAAAGCCCCACTTTCCTCTGCTCACAAGGCAGAAATTCAGTTTTCTCGCACACAGCCTGCAGATATCCCGCTATTCCAGGGTGGAACCCCATCACTCCTCCCTGATCCCACCCATCCCGGCGAATCCCGGGCTGCAGCAGCCTCGGGGAGCGAACCCGGCAGGGCTGGAGCAGCGACCAAAGCCCGGCAGGGCAGCCCGGCTCTGCTCCTCCATGGGTTCGGCTCTGCCCATTCCCGGCTCCTGCCCATTCCCATTTTCCCCAGCCCCGCTCCCGTCCCGGGTGCCCGGACACACCTGGGGGCTCCAGCCCCTCCTGGGCAAGGGGGAGATGCCACCCGGGGGTGGCTCTGGGGCTGAGCTGGCTCTGGCTGCTGCTGCCACCAGCCCGCTGCCACTGTCCCGTCCTGGCACGGAGAGCAGGGAAAAGCCGGGCTGGGAGGAGGAGGAGGAGGAGGAGGAGGGAAGGAGGGAGGGAGGGAGGGCAGCAGAGCCGTGCCCGGGCAGGTGCCCAGGTGGGAGGTGCTGAGGGGGCACCGCAGCTCCTGGCATGGGAAATGTGCAGCCAGAGCAGCACGGGAGAGAGGGAACCCTGGAATTCCCGAGTGGGAATGACCCAGAGGGATCCCCCAGTGCCAGCCCTGCCCTGCCCAGAGCCCAGCAAGCCCAGCCTGGGCATCCCTGGCAGCGCTGGCCAAAGGCTCCTGGAGCTGTGGCAGCCTCGGGGCCGTGCCCATTCCCTGGGCAGCCTGGGCAGTGCCAGCACCCTCTGGGCAAGGACCTTGCCCTAAAACCCAACCTAAATCCCTCCAGGCACAGCTCCAGCCCTTCCCTGGGTGCTGCACCCCTGGGAGCTCTGAGCTCAGGCTGCTCCAGGAGGGCTCCGGGGCTGGGACATTCCCAGAGGTGCTGCCCTGGCCCCTGGCACTCCCCGAGCTCCATCCCCCTGGAATATTGCACATTTTGGGATGGCAGGAGGAAGGGGGGGGTCATTTCAGGGCTCCCCTCAAACACCTCCCTGGAGGGAGCACTGGCTCCCTGCAGCCACCCCCAAAACCTCAAAAACCACCCCAAATCTCACCCTGTGCTTCCCACGGGAGGGAGAAGCTCTGTGGTCACCGCTGAGCCACGGGGAGCTCACCAGTGCCCACCTGGGAGCTACAAAATGAATTTGTCAGCGCTGAAAGATCCATCTGAGCTCCTGCAGAGGATGCTGCTGCTGTGGGGTGACATCCCCGCAGCATTCCCATCCCTTGGGGTGACAAACATCCCCTCAGCATTCCCATCCATCCCATGGGGTGACATCCCCTCAGCGTTCCCATTCCATGGGGTGACAAACATCCCCTCAGCATTCCCACCCATCCCATCCCATTCCATGGGGTGACATCCCCTCAGCATTCCCATTCCATGGGGTGACAAACATCCCCTCAGCATTCCCACCCATCCCATCCCATTCCATGGGGTGACATCCCCTCAGCATTCCCATTCCATGGGGTGACAAACATCCCCTCAGCATTCCCATCCCATCCCATCCCATCCATGGCGTGACATCCCCTCAGCATTCCCATCCCATGGGGTGACGTCCCCTCAGCATTCCTGGGCCAGGGCACATCCCAGTCCATCCCATCCCATGGCCCTGGCAGGGACAGGGGCCCCCAGACCATCATCAGCTGCAGTAAACAGGGATGGGATGGGATTTATGGGATCAGATGGGGTGGGATGGAACAATGGGATGGGATGGATAGGAATGGATTGGATGGGATTGGATTGAGATTGGGATTGGGATTGGGATTGGGACTGGGATTGGAATTGGGACTGGGACTGGGATTGGGATTGGGATGGGATTGATGGGATGTGGTTGGATGGGATGGGTTGGGATGGGATCAATGGGATAGGGTTGGATTCATATTAAATTTGGGATGGATGGGATTGGATTGAGATTGGGATGGGATGGGATGGGATGGGGTGGGGTTGGATTGAGATTGGGATGGGATGGATTGGATGGAGATTGGGATGGGGATTGGGATAGGGGTGGGGTGGGATAAAATGGGATGGGATTGGATTCAGATTCAGATTGGGATGGGGTGGGTTGGGAGGGATTGGGATGGATTGGATTGGGATTGGGATTGGGATTGGGATGGGATGGAATTGATTTGGATGGGGTGGGTTGGGATGGGATTGATGGGATGGGTGGGATTGGATGGGATGGGATGGGATTAGATTCAGATTCAGATTGGGATGGGATGGGTTGGGAAGGATTGGGATGAGATTGAATTGAGATTGAGATTGGGATTGGGATTGGGATTAGGATTGGGATTGGGACAATGGGATGGGATGGGACAATGGGATGGTATGGGATGGGACAATGGGATGGTATGGGATGGGACAATGGGATGGTATGGGATGATGGGATGGGATGGCCCCTCCTTTCCTGACACTCTTTGCCAGCTGCTGTTGCCTGGGCAGCAGCTGGGGAGAGGAATTGAGGTGGTGATGGAGGCACCAATTTAAGCAAATGGATGAAAATGTCTCAGCATTTCCTTGCTGCCCACTTTCCCAGAGCTTTATTGCATTTTCCCTCAGGGTGAGGGTGCAGCCCCTGCTTCCCCTGCCTGAGCTGTTGCTGCATCTCAGTGAAGGAGCAGCCTGTGGGATTCATTTCCTACACTGGCACAAATCTCTGGTGCAATCTGCCTTTCTGCCGGCTCAGTTTCCCCCTCCAGGGCAGCCCAGTTCTCCCCTGCCCCAGGGTGTGGTGGTGTTCACAGAGGTCCCAGGAGGAGGGAAGAGATGAGGATCTGACTCCATGTTTCAGAAGGCTGATTTATTATTTTATGATATATATTATAGTAAGACTATACTAAAAGAATAGAAGAAAGGATTTCATCAGAAGGCCAGCTACGAATAGAAAAAGAAAGAATGATAACAAAGGCTTGTGGCTCAGATTCTGTGTCCGAGCCAGCTGACTGTGATTGGCCATTAATTAGAAACAACCACATGAGCCCAATCCCAGATGCTCCTGTTGCATTCCACAGCAGCAGATAACCATTGTCACATTTTGTTCCTGAGGTCTCTCAGCTTCTCAGGAGGAAAAATCCTAAGGAAAGGATTTTTCATAAAAGATGTCTGTGACACCTGGGAACCTGGAGCAGGATCTGATCCTCTTGTTCTCACAGCTCCCAGGGAATTTCCCCTTCTAGGTGAATTTCAAAGCCTGGCAAAGGAGCAGGGGGGCCAAGGAAGAGGGAGAAGCTGAAGGGGTGGCCCAGGCTCAGGAGGAGTCACAACGGGAGGAGATTCCCTTCCCCCGACCAGTGGCACCAGTCTGAGGCCAAGCACGGCCACCAAAACCCTGGGATGTGAGGAAATGCTGTGCCTGAGTGTTTGAACTCCCCAAATGACTGAAAGGTGCCCAGAGTTTAACCCAGCCCAGGAGCATCACCAGGAAAAGCTGTGGGAGGACAGGCTGGGGCTGGTTAGGGAAAGTGCACTTGTGGATAAATCCATTTGAGGAAATAAATGGGTGACATCAGCAAGGCAGGAGGCTCAGAAATGGGGCTAGGGCAGCAAAGGCTCCCTCTGGGGCGGCCACAGTGAGCTGGATCCAGGAGAGATCCATGAGGGAGGAGGAGGAGGAGGAGGAGGGTGTGGGTGGTCAGTGACAGCACAGTCAGGCCCTGCTTCCTCCTCGTGGGGGAAATCTGGGACAAAATCTGATCCTGCCACTGCCTGGGCCAGCCTGACTCTTCCCTGAGTGCCTGGGAACGGGGGTGGGACAGGAGCAAGGATCTGGGATGGCAGATGTGAAAAGTGCATCTTAGATGGCTCTGTGCAGAGATTTACTGTATGCATTTTGTTGTGTTGATTAGTAGTCCTGTATTAACACTTTAACAAGTATATTTATATTTATAATTATTATATATATAATATATTAAATACAATATAATTATTAATTATTATTTATAAATATATAAATTATATACTTATATATAAATATATATTTATATATAAATATATATTTATATATAAGAATAAATTATTATATCTAAATTATATATAATTATATTATATATAATAATGAATTATATATAAATAATTATTTATAATATTTTATATATATAAGCAATTATTATATATAATATATTTATAAATATATATAATAATTATATATATAACATTTTAATTTTCATGGGATGGTAAATGCAGTTTTGTAGTTAAAGGTAACTTTTGTAGTTAAAATAGGAACTATGTATGTGGGATATTTTTTTAAGAAAGGAATGAGGTACTTGCACCAGATAGCAGCCACAGGACACCTGAATCTTTCAGAGAAAGAGAATTCATTGCTCCATTATCAGGAGAAATGAACTTCTTCCTGCCTTGCTGAGCCATGATGACACCATCAGGGTTCAGAGGAAGCAGCTGACACTGCCCAGCCAGAATCCTGAGTTTGAATGGAATTTATGCATCATGGATGAGGTGTAGGAATATGCAACAGGCTGTTGCTTTTTAGGGTTAATCCTCTGTTAACGTGGGGCCTTTTTCAGGCTTATTTTGCCCAGAAAAGGTACCCAGACTGTCTGTAACTCTTTCTTCTTATTGTCTCATATTGTTCTAATCCAGATTGTCCAAATTATTATTACTCTGATTATAGTGCTATTGTTATAACCATTTTGTTAGTATTAAACTTTTAAAATTTTAAAAACAAGTGATTGGCGTTTTTCACAATTGGCAGAGGGTTGGGGATGGCAGAGGTGGCCGTGCCAGGGCAGGGAGCTGTGGGGACAGGCCAGGCCCAAGGAGGGCACTGGGGCCATTCCTTGTCCCCTTCTGCCAGGGCAGGGCTCTGGTGTCCCCCAGGCAGCTCTGGGGTCACCTTCCCACCCCACAGGACACAGGGAGGGGGCAGAGGGTGCCTGGGGAGGAGGGAACCCCTCTGTGGGGACAGGGGGGCTCTGCTGAGCTCCGGTGCCATCCCAGCTCCATTCCTGGGGCAGCGAGGGAAATCCCAGCCCAGGGAGGAGCTGGAGCTGCTGCAGAGAGCCCAGAGGAGGCTCCAGGATGAGCAGAGGGATGGAGCAGCTCTGCTGGGAGGAAAGGCTGGCACAGCTGGGATTGTTCACCTGCACAGGAGAAGCTTTGGGCTGAGCTCAGGGTGGCCTTGCAGGGCCTGCAGGAGCCCCAGGAAAGCTGGAGAGAGACAATTTCCAGGGGATGCAGGGACAGCACCCAGGGAATGGCTTCACACTGAAAAACTACAGGTTTAGATCAGACATGAGGAACAATTTCCTCCCTGGCAGGGTGGGCAGGGGCTGGGATGGAATTCCCAGAGCAGCTGGGGCTGCCCCTGCATCCCTGGCAGTGCCCAAGGCCAGGCTGGGCACTGGGGACAGTGGGAGGTGTCCCTGCCATGGCTGGGGTAGATTGGGATGAGCTTTAAGTTCCCTCCCAACCCAAATCCAGATTTCATCATTTCTGGTCTGATTCCCTCTGCCTTCCCCTTGTGATTTGAATTCCATCCCCTCAGGACTCTCTCCCTGTGTCCAGGTTCCTTCCAGAGCCACCCCTGGAAGGTGATCCCTGTCCAAACCCAGCTGGGAATGGCTGCCAGTGCCAGAGGGCAGGGCTGGGTGGGATCTTGGCAATGAGGAATTGTTCCCTGGCAGGGTGGGCAGGGCTGGCATGGAATTCCAGCCCTGGATCCCTGGCAGTGCCCAAGGCCAGGTTGGACACTGGGGCTTGGAGCAGCCTGGGACAGTGGGAGGTGTCCCTGCTATGGAATAGGATGATCTTTAAGGTCCTTTCCAAACCTTTTAGGCCATTTTAATTCATTCTCTGAGGTCTCAGAGCCTGTGTGGGCCCCAGTCCCCTCCCAGTCCCAGCAGTGTCACCTCCAGCCCAGGCAGGGCTGTGTCTCCACCAGCGCAGATCCATTGTTCCAGAAGCAAATCTGTAACTTCTATTTGACTTTAGGGGGCCTTGACAGCACCTGTGACTGGGAGATTATTATTTAATATATTTTTTAAGAGCTCCAACTCGGTGTAGGAATCCTCTTTGCCCTCCTGGATCTGTCAGTAGGCACAGATTTCATTTTGCCCAGGCCAATGACGAGCTGTGGAGTGATGGGATCCCTCAGGAAGTTTTCTCTGGAAGGTGATAAAGGACATTTCCCAGCACAGGGTCTTGCAGATCTCTTGAAACTGCATTCCTGGAAGCCTTTGGGTTTTAAATCAGCCTCATTTTTGTTTTGAGGAAAGAAATACTGAAATAAGAATGGGGAGCAGACACTTTAAATTTAAATACACTTTAAAATGTATTTGACTTTAACTTTAAAGTTAAAATATACTTTATTCTTTCAATGAATTTTCCCTTTTCCTTGAAGAAGCTGCTGCTGTGGCCCTTGCACAGGAACAGATGAGGTCTAAAATGTTTCTGTGCAAGTCTTTATCTGTGGCATGGTAACCCCTGAAAACCAGGGAGAAGGAGCAGAGCTGTACAAACCCTCCCTGGCAGAGTTCTCTGGGCTCCTGAGCAGGAGGGAGGGAGAAATACCTCAGAATTCATTCAATAATTCAGAATTAATTCAGGAATAATTTGGTTTCTGGCCCCACAGTGCCCCGAGCTGGGCCCAGCTCTGCTCCCTTGGCCCAGCCCAGGGGACAGGAGGTGGCCAGGTCCTTCTCCAGCTCCATCCCCACCCCAAGTGTGTCCCCCCATGAGAGAGCTCTGCTGCCAAAGGCCATGGCCAGCCCCTTTGGGATCTGGCACCTCCAGCTCAGCCCAAACCCTGCAGAGATAATTTTGGATTGAGGTTTTCCAAGGATGGAAAATCCTACAAAGGATGGCCAAGGGGGGGACGTAATTCACTTGCTGCTATCCCAGCATTAATTAATTAATTAATTACAACCCCAAAGCCCTAAAAACAAGGGATTGGAGCACCTGGCCCCCCTCTCTGCATGATCTCTGCCAGGATCCAGAGCTTCCCTTGGCAGCAGCAGCGAGGCCACAGCTCAGGGATGCAGCAAATGCACTGGAGCTGGGATTTCCTGCAGCTGGGCAATCTGGCTGCACTCTGCAGCCTGCCACTGAAATGCAGCTTAGAGTGGGGAAAAAAAACCCCACAGTGTTAAATTAAAAATGTGCTGATGGCTGCAGCTTTGGAAGGGGCTGGATGGGGAGGCTTCCAACCCCAGAGCCATTGAATCCCATTAAATTCAGGAATTTAATGCAGGAATTCCTGTCCTGCAGAGGAGCTCTGAGCCCTCAGCAGAGGCACAGGGACTGGAGAGTTGGTTTTGGTGAGGATGGTTCAGATGGGGCACCACCAATCACCACTCACAGATTCAGTGACCAGACAGAGGAAATTTGGATTAGTGCTGACCCAGATTGGAGTTTATTGTTCCCAGGGGTGCTGGGAGGGTTCCTCCCCTGAGGCACAAACTCACCCCCACTGGCACAGGGTGCCCAGAGCAGCTGGGGCTGCCCCTGCATCCCTGGCAGTGCCCAAGGCCAGGCTGGGCACTGGGGACAGTGGGAGGTGTCCCTGCCATGGCTGGGGTGGCTCTGGGTGGGCTCTGGGGTCCCTCCCAACCCAACCCATTCCAGGATTCTGGGATCCCCTGTGAGGTTATGGGGGTTATCAGCTCCCACAGGCTGAGCAGAGGGAGGAAGGTGAGAGCCTGGATCCCAAACTCAAGCAGACATCCCAGGAGCAAACAGAAGCCCAGAATGGGTTGGGTTGGAAGGGACCTTAAAGATGATTTTGTCCCAGCCCTGCCATGGCAGGGACACCTCCCAAGGGCCCAGGCTGCTCCAAGCCCCAGTGTCCAACCTGAATCACATCCCTTGGGGTTGGTTCATCCTCCCAGCATTTAAAGTACTGAAAGCCTGACCTGTTTGATCTCCTTTGATCCTTCAGCAAAAATATCATGGAACCTTTGGATTTTCCTCCACAGAATCCAACCACCCCAGAGGGCATTTTGTACCCCCCTTTTTATCAGCAGATCCCAGAACCCCCAAATCCCTGAGGATTCTGGCCCAGCCCTGCCAGCCCATGCAGTGCCAGCTGTGCCCCATGGGCACCTTGTCCCCAGCCCAGAGCACTCAGTGCCACCTGCAGGGGACACCTGCAGGGCTGGGTGTTCCCTGGGCAGCTCTTCCCAAGGCCTTTCCCCTTTCCATGGGCAAATTCCTCCCAGCACACTGAGAAGCAGGGATGTTTTATGGTCAGAAACCAATTTTCATGGTGGCATTGTCAGAAGAATGAAAGATCCAAGATTCCCCCATAGTGCAGGAAAAAGGATCTGTCCAAAGATCCCCTCCAAGCTCCCAGGAATTTGCACCAAATTCGCTGAGGAATGTCAGGAGGGGAGGGTCCTCCATGCACAAGGAAGAACCTCAAAAATACCTCAAATTCAGGAAAAGAGCCTCCTGTCCTGAGAAGCAAAACTGGGAAAGGTTTTTGTGTTACCCTGAAGCTGAAGCTCTCTGCCCACACCACCCTCAGCACGTGAGCCCCAGCCTTGCCTCCCTTATCAAGGAAGTTTTTCAGAGGCAGCAGCAGCCCTGAGTAATTTCTTTATCTCATTTCCTCTTCTTTACAAGTGCCTGTGTTTTGGTGTGGGGCCCAGATAAGCTTTTCTCTCCAGGCAGCCCCTGTGTGTCTTCCTGCTGGGCTGGTTTTGCCCTGAGCACACACGGACGGGGCAGCAGCAGCTGATTCCCAATTCCCACCCTTCCCACACCTTGGGAGTTCCTGCTCCAGTGATTCCCAGAGGAATGAGAGGGTCAGGAGTTCTCCTGGATGTGCAGCTACACCCCTGCAGCCCTCACTGGAGAACTGCTGTGGATTTGTGTAAAAACAGATTTGCTCATCCCTCCTTACCCCAATTTTCCATGGATTTAACCATTTTAGGATTTAACCATTTTAGGATTTAACCATTTGAGGAGGAGCAAATTCATTCCAAGCGTGCTGTGAGTGAAGTCAAACCTCATTCATGGTCCCCAGGCAGAGCCAGAACTGTTGGAATTGCTCCCAAAATCCCTTCCTGAGCAGCAGCAGAGGAGCCAGGCCATGGGATTGGGAATGGTTTGGTTTGGGGGGGATTTAGGGACCATCCAATTCCATGGGTAGGATTTCCACTATCCCAGCTTGTTCCAGCCTGGCCTTGGACACTTCTCCTGGACCTTTGGAAGGTGCCCACCATGGTGGGGTGGCAGTGGATGGGCTGTAAGGTTCCTGCCAGGATTCCCATCCTGGGATTCCAGGGCCATTCCCTGGCCAGCACACGGGCTCAGAGCAGTGTTTGTGTGGCCTCTCTGCTCGCCTGTGTGGGCTGAGCTGGTGCAGATGCACTCAGCATTGAAATCCTTACCTGGAGCAGCACCTGCCTGAGGAGGGGAACACTGAGCCCTTGTCCCAGGCAAATCCTTCTCTTCCCTCTCCAGGTCAGCACCGTGGAACTTCCCCGAGGCTGGAGAAGACCTCCAAGGCTGGGCCCAGGCTGCTCCTCCTCAGCTCCTGCTGCACTAAAAACTGCCAGGGCTGAGGTGTGGGAGAGGTGCAGGAAGTGCTGATGGTGATGATAATAAATTGATTTTGGAGTGATCATCTGCCTTCAGTGTCTGAGGAAGGACAGGGACAGAGACAGAGGGACAGGGACAGAGGGACAGAGACAGAGGGACAGAGACAGAGGGACAGAGACAGACAGAGGGACAGAGACAGAGAGGGACAGAGACAGAGACAGAGGGACAGAGGGACAGAGGGACAGAGACAGAGACAGGGACAGGGACAGAGACAGAGACAGAGACAGAGACAGAGCCAGGGACAGGGACAGAGACAGGGACAGAGACAGAGGGACAGAGGGACAGAGGGACAGAGGGACAGAGACAGAGGGACAGAGACAGGGACAGAGACAGAGGGACAGGGACAGAGACAGAGACAGAGACAGAGACAGAGACAGAGACAGGGACAGAGACAGAGGGACAGAGACAGGGACAGGGACAGAGACAGAGACAGGGACAGAGACAGAGGGACAGAGACAGAGACAGGGACAGAGACAGGGACAGGGAGAGACAGACAGAGCTCCCTGCAGTGCCCAAGGCTGCAGCTGCCCCTGCCAACACCTGGCACTGCTCAAATTGGAACTTTTTACCTTAAAACTCATCTCCTCCACCCCTGCCATGGCAGGGACACCTTCCACTGTCCCAGGCTGCTCCCAGCCCTGCCCAGCCTGGCCTGGGACACTTCCAAGAATGGGGCAACCACAGCCTTTCGAAGCTCTCTGAACTTCAGAGCTCCTTCCTTCTCCTGAGCTTTCTGCTGCACTTTGCATGACTGATAAATGTGTTTTCCTTTCTTTCTTTTATGGCTGAAGAGAAAAAAATGGACAGTATAGGGAGGGGTTGGGGTTTAGGGCTCTACTGGAAATGTTGTGGATCATCAGAGCTCCAGGGGGAACTCGTGGAAGATTTCCAGTTCCTGAAGGGGCTCAGGAGGGCTGGAGAGGGACTTTTGACAAGGAGATGGAGTGTCAGGAGAAGGAATTTGATATTAGGGGGAAATTGTTCCCTGGCAGGGTGGGCAGGGGCTGGGCTGGAATTCCCAGAGCAGCTGGGGCTGCCCCTGGATCCCTGGCAGTGCCCAAGGCCAGGCTGGACACTGGGGACAGTGGGAGGTGTCCCTGCCATGGCAGGGGTGGCTCTGGGTGAGCTCTAATGTCCCTTCCAGCTCAGCAATTCCATAACCCTGTGATTACCCCACCATGCCATTCCTAATGCCATGACTAAATGATTTACTAATTTTAAGCCTCCTTTGTTTGTTCCACACAAGGAAATGGAAAAAGTGAATTCCTGTTGATCAACCCCTCTGCCAGATCCAGCACATTATTCCTTTTGTTTGGAAAGTTTTGTTTCCAAACACCATCCAATAATCAAGGCCCAGTAATGCAGCACTTTGTCCATCCAAATATTTTCCAGCAGATCTCACCAGGGGGATGTTCTTTATCCTGCTGTTATGACCAGCTGCACTCCCATCAAAAAGCTCAGCGTGGCATCACCTTCTAACCCAAACTGAAACAAATCAATGGGATTCTTGCTCCATTTAGGAGCTTTAACCACCTGTGAGCATCACAGGAGTGCTCTGGGCAGTGGGGAGCACTGGGAATGATGAGGGGCTGGGAGCTGGGGGAGCACTCGAATCCTTTGCCTTGATGCTGGTGTTTGTTTGGAATTCTCCTCCACCCAGCTCTGTTAAAGCTGAGCTTTAACATCCTCAGCGCTTCCCATCCTTCACTAAATGTAATAAAGCTTCTGATGGCAAATTAATTAAACACGTTGACAGCCGTGATTTAATTGTGGGGGATGAGGGAACCTCTTGGAAAGAGTCAAAGAGAGGTGCCCCTCAAAGTGGAGCTTTCCAGGGCAAAGCAGTGGCTGGAAAGCAAAGCCTCTGTTTGCTCCACTGCACTTGAAGTTCAAAATTCACTCCTTTTTTTCCCACACAATAGAAAAACATCCCATGGGATTTTTTTTTTCTTTTGAATCTCACCCAAAAATTCACGTTTGGTGTGAGAGGGACCTTAAATTCCATCCCATTCCAGCCCTTCCACTCTGCCAGGTTGTTCCAATCCCTGTCCAAGCCAGCCTGGCAGGGGTGTCCATCCATGATCTGGGGGCTGCTCATCACACCAGCCAATGAACCAGGACACAAAACTGCCTAAAATACCAAAAACAAACCTGAAATAATCAAGGAATCAACACTGCAGTTTAATTAAAGCTGCAACATCCAAGTTCTCCAGTGGGTTTGGATCACAGAATGGGTTGGGTTGGGTTGGGTTTGGGGTTAGATTTTTTTAAAAAAACTGAGATCAAAACCAAATTATCTGCAAATGTGGCTTTTACAGGGCCAAAGGATCACCAGGGTTGGAAGAGACCTTCAAAATCCCCCAGCAGCACCAGCATCAACCCAAGGGCCACATCCTGAACACTCCCAGAGGCTCCAGCACCTCCCTGGGCAGCTCATCCCGAGGCCCGACCACTCTTCCAGGGACAAACACCCTGGAATATCCAATCTGCACCTCTGTGAGCTCCCAACACCACCTGGAGAGCACAGATCCCGTCTGTGGTGCCTGGGCCAGGCCTCCAGCAGCCACCCCTGGCCAGGTGTGTCCAGCCAGGGCTGCTTTTCCTTTCAAGCTGTGCCAGGATCTCCCTCCATGCCCCGAACAGCCACTGGCCAACAAAGCAAATGCACTCAGGGCAAAGTCAGTGCAAATAATTGGGGAGTTTTCTGCAGTTCAAAAGGAGGAGGAGGAGGAGGAGGATTGCTTCCTCCCCAGCTCCACCCACAGCAAACCCAGCACAAAAGGCTTCTGTTCTGTCTCCCAAAGAAAAATCCCCTGGCATTTCACTTTGATTGATGATACACAATAAACTGAGGCAGGAACCCAGGGCATGTGTTGGGCTGGAGCACAGGGACTCCAAACATGGATCCTGCCCCATTCCTGGGGCTGCCCATGCCCAAGGACCCTGGAACCAGCCCAGGGAGGAGCTGGAGCTGCTGCAGAGAGCCCAGAGGAGGCTCCAGGATGGGCAGAGGGATGGAGCAGCTCTGCTGGGAGGAAAGGCTGGCACAGCTGGGATTGTTCACCTGCACAGGAGAAGCTTTGGGCTGAGCTCAGGGTGGCCTTGCAGGGCCTGGAGGAGCCCCAGGAAAGCTGGAGAGAGACAATTTCCAGGGCATGCAGGGACAGCACCCAGGGAATGGCTTCACACTGAAAACCTACAGGTTTAGATCAGGTATCAGGAACAATTTCCTCCCTGGCAGGGTGGGCAGGGGCTGGAATGGAATTCCCAGAGCAGCTGGGGCTGCCCCTGGATCCCTGGCAGTGCTCAAGGCCAGGCTGGGCACTGGGGACAGTGGGAGGTGTCCCTGCCATGGCAGGGGTGGCACTGGGTGGGCTGTGAGATCCCTCCCAACCCAAATAATTCCATGATTCTATTATTGTCCCTGGCCTGATGCTGAGATCCCCTGCAGTGGGACCTCTCCCCATGGTTCCTGTCCCAGTCCCTCTGAGTGGAGCTGCTTTGCTGGTGCAGGATTTGAGGGATTGGTGGTGCAGGGTTTGAGGGATTGCTGGTGCAGGGTTTGAGGGATTGCTGGTGCAGGGTTTGAGGGATTTGTGGTACAGAATTTGAGGGATTGCTGGTGCAGGGTTTGAGGGATTGCTGGTGCAGAATTTGAGGGATTTGTGGTACAGAATTTGAGGGATTGGTGGTGCAGGGTTTGAGGGATTGGTGGTGCAGAGTTTGAGGGATTGGTGGTGCAGGGTTTGAGGGATTTGTGGTACAGAATTTGAGGGATTGCTGGTGCAGAATTTGAGGGATTGGTGGTACAGAATTTGAGGGATTGCTGGTGCAGGGTTTGAGGGATTGGTGGTGC
This sequence comes from Molothrus ater, assembly GCF_012460135.2. NCBI lineage: Eukaryota > Metazoa > Chordata > Aves > Passeriformes > Icteridae > Molothrus > Molothrus ater. The sequence goes on along the minus strand of NC_050479.2, from coordinate 1,192,702 downwards.
AGAATTTGAGGGATTGGTGGTGCAGGATTTGCTGCTCCCTCTGGCAGCCACTCATCCCATGGGAAATGGAGATGTTTGGAAGCCAAGGAAGCAGCACCTGCAGAGGGCAGAGCCCTGGGGGCAGCCAGGCTGGGAGCCTGGCATTCCCAGGGGCAGGATCCAGGATTTTGCAGTGCCAGCACTGGGGTTTGTGGCGGCTGATGGCACCAAAGCAGCCCCAAATCCCCCCTGGGCAGGAGGTGGCCTGTCCCTGGAGCGTCCCTGGGATGCAGGGAGCTGTTATCCCGTGGGGATGGAGCAAACCCTGCCCCTGTGTGCCTGTCCTGGTGCCCAGCAGGCAGGCTGGGCCGTGCTGGAGCAGCCCTGGGCACTCAGCAGGACAAATGGAGGCGTTCAGGGCCGAGGACACGCTGGCAGCGCTGCCCGCTCACTCTGTCCCCGTTCCTGCCACCAGAAAGGGCTTCCCAGAGCTCCCATCAGCCCTGGCTGCCCTGGAGCACAGAAATGGATCTCCAGCAGGATTTCATGTCCAAAGTGCTCTGGTAAAGAGCTCTGAGAGCTTTCCCCGTGCCAGGGAGGCGGGAGCTGAGCCAAGGGCTGGGGTTGTGCCTGTGCCACCCCACAGGAGCTCAGGGATTTGTCCTTCCTGGCCTCTTTATCCCCCTCAGCTGAGTGTCTCTGCTCACACTGCAGCTCTTGAGACAGATTGGTTTTGCTGGAGCCTGATGTTTGCCGAGGAAAAGCATCACTGTGAGCTTTGGTGGACAATTAATCGGTGTTCAATTCGTCCTCCCCTCCTGCTCCTCCAGCCCCCTCTGGAATCATCTCTCCCATTCCAACATTTCCTCAGCTGCTCTTCCCGACCTCAGGAGCTGCAGGAACAAGCAGGGAACTCAAGAAGCTGCCAGGAAAGTTCTGTCCAGCCATTTCTCAAATGTGAATTTGAGAGGCTGCGTGTGAACCGCTGAGAGCAGGTGGAGGATGTGAGGAGCTCACACAGGAACAGAACTCCTGGGGGAGGGAATTGCAGGATCCTCCTGTTGTCACTCTGAGGGTCAGAGCTGCTGCCTGGCAGGACAGGGACTGTCCTGGAGGCAAATGAGGCACTTGTGTCACCACTGGGAAGGAGTTTTGCTTCTTGTTAGAGAGGAAAAACCTGCAGGGGAAAATCTGAATTTTAATTGCATTTCCAGTCTGTGTAAGGTGGCTCTGGCTGAACAAGGCACTGCCCAAGATGTCCCATCCTGTGTTTCCTGGATCCCAGAACCCCCAAATCCCCGGGGCTGGCCCAGCCCTGCCAGCCTGTGCAGTGCCAGCTGTGCCCCATGGGCACCTTGTCCCCAGCCCAGAGCACTCAGTGCCACCTGCAGGGGACACCTGCAGGGCTGGGCACTGCAAAGCTCCCTGGGCAGCCCCTGCCAAGGCCTGAGCTCCCTTTCCATGGGCAAATTGCTGCTGCTGTCCACGCTGAGCCTGCCCTGGCCCAGCCTGAGGCCGTTCCCTCAGGGAATCTTCCAGAAGAACACGGGGCTGCTGTACCCACCAGGAAAGCCTGGATGAGCCCCAGCTCTTCACTCTCAAGTCTCAGACAACACTAAAAATATCCACATTATATCAAAACCCTAATTAAAACCCACCCAAGAGAAGCCCCAGGCAATTGGCTGAGTAACCCTCCCCTCTCCAGGAGCTCAGCTCTGGGAGCTCCTCCTCACAGGGCAGCACAATGGAGACTCTGACCCGGCTTTAATGCCAGGGCAGTGGGGCTGGGGCAGCTCCAGCCCAGCATCCCTGCACATCCCAGCAGCTCCTGGGATTCAGGAGGCAGCCTCAGCAGCCAGGATCTGTCCAGCAGATTAAAAAGCAGGTGCAGCACATGGTAATCCCTCTGCCAAACTGGGACTGTGTGGGAGAGGCATTCAGCAAGAACTTTCCATGCCTTGGCAGCACGTGGAGCCATCCAGGCCCCCACAGCCTTCCAGGGAAGGCACTGGCACAGCTTTGGGGAGGGCTGTGCTGCTGAGAAGGAAAAGCTGCTTTTTATGGCAAGTCCTGCATTTTCCCACTCAAATAACATCAATAAATGCAGCATTACTTTACTTACAAAGGCTCAACCCAGCATGGTTCAGCTCCTAGAAAAGGTCAAAAAAAAAATCCATGCTGCTGTTAAAGGCACTTAAGAGAATCCCAGGATTGGGCTGGGAGGGATTTTCAGGATCATTTTCATGTCCCACAGGCAGGGACACCTCCCACTGTCCCCAGCGCCCAGCCTGGCCCTGGGCACTGCCAGGGATGCAGGGGCAGCCCCAGCTGCTCTGGGAATTCCATGCCAGCCCTGCCCACCCTGCCAGGGAACAATTCCTGATTCCCAAAATCCCATCCAGCCCTGCCCGCCTTCAATTTAAAGCCATTCCCTGTGTCCTGGCACTCTCTGCCCAGGTACAAAATTCCCCTCCCTCTTTCAGAGCCCCCTTCAGGCTCTGGGATGGGCTCTGAGCTCTCCCAGGAGTCTCCTCCAGGCTCTTCCCATCAGCCTGACAGCGACTCCCAGCAGGGAATTATTTGGGTGAACTCTCTGTAAATCCCACACACCCTGGGGATTGGGATCACTTCTCCAGAGCCACAAGTGGCACCCAAGATTTCCCTTTTCCATCTGGATCCAGCCACTTTTCTCTGTGGGTGGCCCCAGGTGTTCCTTCAAAGAGAAGAGATTTCCAAAGGGAAATGCAGAACAGCAGTTTGTAAAGGTGGGAGCATAAAATCCTGGAATGCTGGGGGCTGGCAGGGATGTCAGAGATCTTCTCCAACATCTGCTGAGGGGCTGGGAGCCAGAGCTGGTTTCATTCAGGATGAAGCCATTGTTGGGTATTTAGCTCCACCTATGGGCACCTCCTCGTGCCTCTGGAAATCCTTCAGATTCAGCCACTCGGTCCCACTTCAAGGCTCTAATCCCAGATTTTCAGGGTGGGAAGAGCCCTTCAGGAGCATCCAGGCCCACGCCAGCAGCACCAGCATCACCCCAAGGCCACATCCAGACTCCTCCTGGCACTCCCAGGGACAGTGACCCCAAACCTCCCTGGGCAGCTCTGACCCAAACACCCCACAGATTTTAAGAGGGGCATGAAAAAAGAAATTCCTTTCAGAAACTTTCACAAAGGAAAATCATTAACTTGATTTATCTTAAATGGTGCAGGAAGCTTTGATCTCCAGCACTGGGCATCCATCAGGGTGCCAAGAGGATGCCCCAGGCTCTTCTCAGTGGTGCCAAGGAATGGAACCAGAGGGATGGGCAGGGATTGATGGGCAGCAATTCCCTGCACAGGGGGCACAACTTCTGCCCTGGCAGTGCCCAGCCCTGAGCAGAGACCAGGGGGGCTCTGGGGGCTGCTCCCTGGGACATTCCAGAGCCACCTGGACCCAGCCCTGTGCCCTGAGCTCATTCCAGTGAAGGGAAATTTTCTTTCCCCATCTCCAACCTGAGCAATCTCCCCTGGTGCAATTCCAGCCCATTTCCTCTCCTCCTTTCCCTGCCCCTCCTGTCAGGGAGTTCTGGAGAGCACTGAGGTCCCCCCTGAGCCTCCTCTTGTCCATTCCAACGCCCCCAGCTCCCTCAGCTGCTCCTCCCAGGATGTGTTTTCCAGCCATTTCCAAAGGAAGTCCAAACAAAAGGAATTCCTGGCAGGAAAACACACACACAACAACGCCTGGAATGTGACAGTTCCCTGTTATCAATGGAAATTTTGTCAGGGAAGATAAATCCAGCCCTGCCAGCTCCATCCTGTCCCCTGTCATTGGAGTCACCTCTGTGCTCCTGCCTCACTGCCTGTAGCACTGAAAATTTGGTATTCATTGAAAGTTTAGTGTCAAAATGTTCTTTACCAGTGTCTTGGGGCATGTCTTCATCACTGTTTTGTCTTTCCAGATCCAATGATGAATTATTAAAAGCATTAGCAAGGAATAATTCTCTGGAAAATGTTTCTGAAGCGTGTTGGGCAAGGCAGGATAAAAGCAAAAAGGAAGAACTTGTGTTCCCCAAGCCAAGCCAGAAGCAGAACTTGAGCAGGCAGGTGATGAAGCCATGGGCAAAATCCCTGCTGGAATTGTTCAGAGATGGTTCAAAAATTGTTCAAAGGCTCCAGAGCTCTGCAGTTCATTCCTTCCCCACGCCTGCCAAGTGTGGGCTGAAGAACCTTCTGATGGACTGGGCCAGGGTCAAACAGCAAAGTTTCCACCCTTGGGGCTGCTCTGGGAAACAAAACTGATTAAAAACCAACTTTGGTCCTTTTGAGGTCGCTGCCTTCACCTCTTTAACGAGGCAGGGCTTTAATTGGGCACCAGAAATTCCTTTTTGCCATCAGAGGACTTCCATCCCTTCCCACAGCAAAACCTTCATGGTTTCCCTTAATTCCTCTTGCAGCAAAAGGACTTAAAGTTATCAGGTAAAACCATTTAACACTGATGTATTTCTGTATTCCAGGAGCTTCAGAAATCATGGGATCATGGGATGGTTTGGGATGGAGGGACCCTAAAGCTCATCTCACTCCACCTCCCACCATCCCAGGCTGCTCCAAGCCCCGTCCAACCTGACCCTGGACACTTCCAGGGGTGGGGAATCCAGAACCTCTCTGCAAACAACCCCAAATTATTCATTTTCAGTAGAAATATTTCATGTATTATGAATGCACAGGGATTATTCTGGAGCAGGAAGATGCTGATACCTTCATTAGGAACTTGAGGCTCAGAAGAATCAGGTTTGGAACATCCCCCCAGGGTTTTACTCATGAGCAGATTCTCCCATGTGTGGTCATGCAATTCTCTGAAGGTTGGAAACCTTTTCAAGGCATCATTTAAGAGGGCCTGGCACAACATTCTGCCCCTTTGGAAGCTGAAAGTTCCCATTCTGGTGCTGAACTTGGAGTGGCTCTGTGCAGAAAACACCAGGACATTTACAAGAAGACAACAAAATATTTTAATTTCAATCTGCCCCGTGCTATCCAAGTGTATAAAATACCAACTAAGCATCCATTGGAACATTACAAAAATAACCAGAAAAAGCAAGCAGCACACTGGAGTCATGAGGACAGGAGGTGGCAGATCCAACCAGGAACACACTGAGAGCATTCCAAGATTTCCATAGCTCCCACCTCAGGCAGGGGTCAGGTATTATTAAAATGACAAAAATCAGGTTTATTGATGGTTTGAATTGAAAAGCAGCTCTGCTTTTGGAAGGAACCCAGCAGCAGCCACCTGGGTTTCGACTGCCAAAGTCATGCTTTGATTTTTCATGGAAGAAGGACGGGACAGGAATTATTCCCAGTGTTTTGAACTGAATGTGGTGAGACACAAAGTCCAGCAGTCGTTTGAGAAACATGGAAAAGCCTTGGAAAGGCTTCAAGGCAGTTGTGGCAAACCTACAAAGTTTTTCTCCATGAATTCCTTTCTTTTGGGTGTTGAATGCAGCACGTGGAGCTGAGGGTAACCCAAAATAATCTGATTTTCCTGTGTGTCCAGCTCCAGCAATCCATGGAATCAGCTCTTCTCAACAGCTCCCATGGAGCCAGGGCCACCCAGACACCAGAGCCAGGCTTTGTTCCAGTTCCCAGGGAATGACAATCCAAGCTAGAGCAGGAAATTCAGTATACTCCTGGTCTCCAGGCCCACATTTGCATTCCAGTCAGGAATTCCAGGCCTTCCAGAACACCCTGTTTCCCTGCACCGTGGCCTGGAATGGCTGCACTCTTTTTAAAACAAATATTATTTAAAAAACCAAGGTGTCAACCAGGAATTTCAATCAACATTTGCTTCAATCTCTTCTCAGACCAACTGTGGCAAGAGCAAACCAGGAGAGAGCCACAGTTTGATTCCTAAAAACACAATGAGAGGTTCCAACATCCCTTTTCCAAGACCCCAAGTGGCATTTCCTAGGGATAGCAATTCCTGTCTCCTCCCAAAAAATCCTGACCCCTGTTTCAAGGTGAGGATCTCCAGTTTAAAAAACAGTATTAAAATATTTCTGCCATCTTTCTTCTTTAAAATTTGCATTTAGGAGCCTTTAAACACTGCCATAAAAAAGCCCTAAAGCTTCTCCCACATATTCCCATTGCTTAAATCAGCATTCCTTGGCATTAAGCATTTCATCCCAGCTGAGTTTGGAAGCAAAGCTCAGAAAGTTTGGATTTTTTGATATCCAAAACCAGTAGAAAAAGATCCAAGTGTGCAGCTTGGAGTAGGAATGGACAAGGAAAAGGCACTCCAGCTCTCCTCACTGCTTCCTGGGTGGAATTTTCCAATCCCAAGCAAATCTTTACTCACCAAAAATGCAGATTCAAGTTTCTCCATCAGTTTGGTTTTTTTTTTTCCACTGGAAAAATCCCCCTGCTCTGAATATGCACCATCAGCATTATTTGAGTCCTTTTTTCCCCCCCTCGAGTCAAAGCTCCCAAACAAATCCTATTGGAGATATAAATTACCCAAACTTAAAATAATTTAAAATCCATGTATTCCAACAACTCTCCTATTGCACGTTTTTCCACTGCTTTGCCAGGTAAAACCCTCTGCAGGAATTCCAAAGGTTAAAATTTTAAAAGCACAACTTCCAGAGCACCAAAAGCAGGTGCTGGAGGAATTGGATCCTGCTGGAAAACGAGTGTCAATAAAACCAAATATAAATATATCATGTATGTACACATCCAGGAGGAATTCTGGGATGCTGAGATAATAAATACTTTGAAACAATTCCCAGATTTCCAGAAATTTGGGAGAAACTCTAGAAAAGAAAGCAAATTACTTGAGAAGACCAAGAAGAAACATGCACAAAACCTAGTGTAAGAAAAAGGGTTAAATTCCCAAAATTCCCATCATCTCTCCAACCCTGTCATCCCAAGGTTTTCCAAACACCCATCAGGGGTGTCACAACAAGGAACCGTCCCCCAGAATCAGCCCAGTTTGTCCCCAAAATGTCCCCTTCTCCCATCCTTTGTTCCCAGCACGTGGGGATTCCCTCAGCACAGGGATCAACACTCCGAACTGAGCAGGGAATTCCTTTATCTGCGGCAATTATCTGAGGAATTCTCCTCCCGCAGCTGCTGCGGCCGTGCCCCCGCAGCCGGGCACTTCTCCACTGCAAATCCTTGGAAAAATCCTTGGAAAAATCCTTGGAAGGGCGGATTTCCTCCGCCAGGAGCGGCGGCCGGGCTGGGCTCAGCTCAGGGAGGCGGGGCTGTAGTCGGGCCGGCGGGTCTGGATGATTTTGGGTTTGGGCTTTTTGGGCTCCTCCTCGGCCTCGCCCTCCTGGTCGCTCTCACACACGTGGACAACCACGCTGGGGGTGGTGGCCGTGGCAGCGTGCAGTTCGTACTTGTCCCCTGAGGGGGGAAAAATGGGAATAAAAACGGGAATTCCTGAGGAAAGGGCACCTGGGGCATTTCCAGAGGGGATTTAGGGGGGGAATTCCTGAGGAAATGGTGGTGAATTTCAATGAGGTTTTTAGTGAGGAATTTCTGAGGAAAGGTCACCTGGGGACTGCTCCATGTGGGGAATTCCTGAGGAAAGGGTACCTGGGGGCTTTTCCATGTGGGGAATTCCTGAGGAAAGGGCACCTGAGGGGGTTTTAATGGCGCTTTTAGGTGGGGTATTCCTTAGGAAATGTCACCTGGGGGCTTTTCCATGGGGGAAATCCCTGAGGAGATGTCACATGGGGGCCTTTCCATGTGGGGAACTCTTGAGGAAAGGGCACCTGGGGGGTTTTTAATGGGGGTTTTAGGTGGGGAATTCCTGAGGAAAGGGCACCTGAGGGGGTTTTAATGGGATTTTTAGGTGGGGTGTTCCTGAGGAAATGTCACTTGAGGGCTTTTCCAGGGGATTTTTAGGTGGGGTATTCCTGAGGAAAGGGCACCGGGGGGCTCTTCCATGGGGATTTAGGTAGGGAATTCCTGAGGAAATGGGACATGGTGACTTTTTAATGGGGTTTTTAGGTGGGGTATTCCTTAGGAAATGTCACCTGGGGGCTTTTCCAGGGGGGAAATCCCTGAGGAGATGTCACCTGGGGGCTTTTCCATGTGGGGTATTCCTGAGGAAAGGGAACCTGGGAGGGTTTTAATGGGGTTTTTAGGCAGGGTATTCCTGAGGAAAGGGCACCTGGGAGCTTTTCCAGGGGGTTTTTAGGGAGAGAATTCTTGAGGAAATTTTGGGTTTGGGTTTTTTGGGCTCCTCCTCGGCCTCGCCCTCCTGGTCGCTCTCACACACGTGGACAACCACGCTGGGGGTGGTGGCCGTGGCAGCGGTGCAGCTCGTACTTGTCCCCTGAGGGGGGAAAAATGGGAATAAAAATGGGAATTCCTGAGGAAAGGGCACCTGGGGCATTTCCAGAGGGGATTTAGGGGGGGAATTCCTGAGGAAATGGGACGTGGTGAATTTCAATGAGGTTTTTAGTGAGGAATTTCTGAGGAAAAGGCACCTGAGGGCTTTTCCATCTGGGGAATTCCTGAGGAAAGGGCACCTGAGGGGGTTTTAATGGGGTTTTTAGGTGGGGTATTCCTTAGGAAATGTCACCTGGGGGCTTTTCCAGGGGGGAAATCCCTGAGGAGATGTCACATGGGGGCCTTTCCATGTGGGGAACTCTTGAGGAAAGGGTAGCTGGGGGGTTTTAATGGGGTTTTTAGGTGGGGTATTCCTGAGGAAAGGGCACCTGGGAGCTTTTCCATGTGGGGAACTCCTGAGCAAAAGGCACCTGAGGGGGTTTTAATGGGATTTTTAGGTGGGGTGTTCCTGAGGAAATGTCACTTGAGGGCTTTTCCAGGGGATTTTTAGGTGGGGTATTCCTGAGGAAAGGGCACCTGGGGGCTCTTCCATGGGGATTTAGGTAGGGAATTCCTGAGGAAATGGGACATGGTGACTTTTTAATGGGGTTTTAGGTGGGGAATTCCTTAGGAAATGTCACCTGGGGGCTTTTCCAGGGGGGAAATCCCTGAGATGTCACCTGGGGGCTTTTCCATGTGGGGTATTCCTGAGGAAAGGGAACCTGGGAGCTTTTCCAGGGGTTTTTTAGGGGGGGAATTCTTGAGGAAATGGGACATGGTGACTTTTTAATGGGGTTTTTAGTAAGGAATTTCTGAGGAAATGTCACCTGGGGGCTTTTCCATGTGGGGAATTCCTGAGGAGAGGTGACCTGGGGGGATTTTAATGGGGTTTTTAGGTGGGGTATTCCTGAGGAAAGGGCACCTGGGGGCTTCTCCAGAGGGGATTTCTGGAGGGAATTGCTGAGGAAAGAGGACATGGTGACTTTTTAGTGGGGTTTTTAGGTGGGGAATTCCTGAGGAAAGGTCACCTGGGGGCTTTTCCATGGTGGAGAATTCCTGAGGAAATGGGACATGGTGACTTTTCAATGGGTTTTTTTAGAAAATGTGACATGGTGATTTTTCAGGGAGGAAAATTCCTTAGGAAATGGAACATGGTGAATTTTTAATAGGGTTTTTAGGTGGGGAATTCCTTAGAAAATGGAACTTGGTTACTCTTTAATGGGGTTTTTAGGTGGGAAAACTCCATAGGAAATGCTCAGTAACAGGGGAAAATGAGCAATTTTTAATGCTTGGAAAGGCCTAAAATATTTGTTTTAAAGTTTCTTTTTTGTTTTCATAAAATTTGGAAAGAAAACTTGGAGTAAAGGAACAGCAGCATGGAGCAGCTCTGAACTCCCACACAAACTGAGGCTGCTTTGTTATTTATTCATCTTTTAGTTATTTATTCCAAGTGTTCCATCAAAAACAACTTCTGCTTCCAAAATCCATTGTAGGGAAATAAAATCTCTGATAAAAATATTTCATAATAAATTATTAAGAATATTTAATAAGGATTCTTGATGGGAAGTTTTAAATCCCAACATGCAGGAGCTCAAAGTTGTGCCCTGCCCTTTTCTCCATCCTTTACAATTGCCTAAGTTTGGAGGTGAACAGGAATTTAAAAAATCCTCCAGTAAAATGAATCTGACACAGTTTTCATTCTCTTGAATCTTATTAATGAGAATAATTATTCTCATATAATAAGAGTAATTTAATTCTGTTCAATGTTATTAAATGTGACCATTTTTCTCTCCCCTAAAATTAATAATACTGCCCCACAGAGGTTAAATCTGAGCTGGATTTAAGATTAATTTGCACCAATTCTTATGGATAAGTTGTATAAAATATGGGAGAAAAGGGAAATCCAGGGATATGATCATTAATCACTGGGGAAAGGAGGGGCAGGCATTTATCCCTTTGAAATTCCAAGGAATTTTAGGCTCATACTGACAATTCCTCCTACATTCAGTAGCAGTTTCCTCCTCTGAGGAAAACAGAAATAAAAATAAGTATAAATGAAAATAAGTAGAAAATATAAATGGAAAGAAAAATAAAGAAAAAGAAAATAGAATTAGAAATTAACAAAAATAAATAGAAATAGAAAGAAAATAAATATAGAAAGAAAATATAAATAGGAATAAAAATAAATGGAAATAAAATATAAACATAAATAAAATAAAAATGGAAATAAAAAGAAATAGAACTAAAATATAAATAGAAATTAAAATAAACAAATAAAATATAAATAGAAATTAAAATAAACAAATAAAATATAAATAGAAATAAAATTAATGGAATAAAAATAAAAACAAAATAGAAATAGAAATAAAATATAAATGGAAATAGAAAGAAATAGAACTACAATGTAAATAGAAAGAAAATATAAATAGAACTAAAATATAAATAGAAAGAAAAACAAAGAGAAAATGTAAATAGAACTAAAAATAAATAGAAATAAAACAAAATAGAAACAGAAATAAAAATAAACACAAAGAAAATATAAATAGAAAGAAAAACAAATAGAAAGAAAAAATAAAGAGAAATAAAAATTTCTTGGGAAAGTTTTAGCAATCCGGGAAGTTTTGAGGTGTTTTCCTCCACCAAAATTCTGGTTTTTCCACCTTCTTACCTGGTCCTAGCTTGGAAATTGCATATAAAAGGTCGTAGTTAATGACTGGAGTGGCATCCTCCACTTGTTTCCAGTCCACAGGAGGAGAGGCAGGAGGGGAGATCAGGAACTGCTTGTCTGGGTTTGGGGGGGCCAGGTGGGAGCTCCCGATGTGCAAAGTCTGCAAGAGAAACCAGAGAATCCCAAAGTGTCCCTGAATGCCTGAATGCCTGAATGCTGCATTCCTATATCCCTGCATCCCTGAATTCCTGAATGCTGCATTCCTATATCCCTGCATCCCTGAATTCCTGAATGCTGCATTCCTATATCCCTGCATCCCTGAATTCCTGAATCCCTGCACCCCTGAACGCCCAAATCCCTGCACCCCTGAATGCCCAAATCCCTACATCCCTGAATGCCCAAATCCCTGCATCCCTGAATTCCTGAATCCCCGAATGCCTGCACCCCTGAATGCCCAAATCCCTACATCCCTGAATTCCTGAATCTCTGCATCCCTGAATTCCTGAACCCCTGAATGCCTGCACCCCTCAATCCCCAAATTTCTGCATTCCTGCACCCCTCAATCCCTGCATTCCTGCACCCCTCCATCCCTTATCCCTGCATGCCTGCAACCCTGAATGGCTGCACCCCTGCATGCCTGAATCCCTGCATCCCTCAATCCCCAAACTCCTGCATCCCTGAATCTCTGCACTGTTGGGGAAGATGAAACAGGAAAGCCTTATAAATATGATTGTCTGGCAAAAGATTGTGAGAATATGGAAACTATAAGTGAGATTGAAATGAAAGCAAGCTTTGAGATCCCTCAGGTACTGAACAACTGGAAAACAATGGTGTGGCCACTGAAGGTGATCCCCTTTTGATGGAACAACACCCTCTGCTTGCAGACAGCTCCAGGGGCCAGAGCAGACCCTACAGCTTGGCAGAGGGGCCCAAAGAGGAGTTTGTAGGGTTTAAAATGTAACACAGTGTGGAAATGTAATGATTCTTATAGGCTGTATGGAAATGCTATGGGATTTGTATCTTGTACTGGATTAGTAGAATATTCAACACAGATTTATGGTATTGGAATGGGAACCTCGCCCTCTTACCTTTTTACTCTCTCATCCTCTCTCCCCCTCTCTTCTCTCAGTCCTGCTCTGAGCTGTGTCTGGCAGCTCCAGCAGGGCCCTGCCCCCAGGCCCTTTGCAATGAACCCCAAGTTCCAGCCCTGGCTGCAGAGATCTCTCATCTCCATCCATCCCAACCGTGCTACCCCGTGATGCTCCTACACTGCACCCCTGCATTCCTCAATCCCTGCACCCCTGCATCCTTTCATCCCTGTATCCCTGCACCCCATAATCCCTGCATCCTTTCATCCCTGTATCCCTGCACCCCATAATCCCTGCATCCTTTCATCCCTGTATCCCTGCACCCCATAATCCCTGCATCCTTTCATCCCTGTATCCCTGCACCCCATAATCCCTGCATCCTTTCATCCCTGTATCCCTGCACCCCATAATCCCTGCATCCTTTCATCCCTGCATCCCCTCATCCCGGGGCTGTCGTGCCCTGCCCGGCACTCAGGGTGGCAGCACCAGCCAGGGCACAGCTCTGAGGGAAATTCCAACGGGATGTTCTTCCCCGAAAACCAAACCTCTGCCCTTCCATACCTCCAGGACACAGCTCTGAGGGAAATTCCACTGGGATGTTCTTCCCTGAAAACCAAACCTCTGCCCTTCCACACCTCCAGCAGGACAGGGCCTCTAAGGCCTCGTGACAAATGGTGCTGGGAGTCATCCTCAAAAGTGGGAGTGGAGGGAATTCCAGCAGGGATAAAAATAATCTGGATCATGGGGGGCATCCAACACTTCTGGATTCGTTTTCCCACTCAATTTTCAGAGGGAAAAGCAGCTGGAAAAGCAGCTGGAAAAGCAGCCTGATTGCCAGAGCCCGAGAGCAGGGAGCTCCAGAGCTGCTCAGGGGGAAATCCCCAAGACTGGGATGGGCAGGGAGAGCCTGGAATGGGCAGCTCTGAGCCAGGAAAGTGCAGCTCCAGAGGCTGGAATGTGCAGCTACAACCCGGGAATGGGCACAGCCAGAGCCTGGAATGGGCAGATCCAACCCTGGAATGGGCACAGCCAGCCCCTGGAATGGGCACAGCCAGCCCCTGGAATGGGCACAGCCAGCCCCTGGAATGGGCACAGCCAGAGCCTGGAATGGGCACAGCCAGAGTCTGGAATGGGCACAGCCAGCCCCTGGAATGGGCACAGCCAGCCCCTGGAATGGGCACAGCCAGCCCCTGGAATGGGCACAGCCAGAGCCTGGAATGGGCACAGCCAGAGTCTGGAATGGGCACAGCCAGCCCCTGGAATGGGCACAGCCAGCCCCTGGAATGGGCACAGCCAGCCCCTGGAATGGGCACAGCCAGCCCCTGGAATGGGCACAGCCAGCCCCTGGAATGGGCACAGCCAGAGCCTGGAATGGGCACAGCCAGAGTCTGGAATGGGCACAGCCAGCCCCTGGAATGGGCACAGCCAGCCCCTGGAATGGGCACAGCCAGAGCCTGGAATGGGCACAGCCAGAGTCTGGAATGGGCACAGCCAGCCCCTGGAATGGGCACAGCCAGCCCCTGGAATGGGCACATCCAGAGCCTGAAATGGGCACATCCAGCCCTGGAATGGGCACAGCCAGCCCTGGAATGGGCACAGCCAGCGCCTGGAATGGGCACAGCCAGCCCCTGAAATGGGCACAGCCAGAGTCTGGAATGGGCACATCCAGCCCCTGGAATGGGCACATCCAGCCCTGGAATGGGCACATCCACACCCTGGATCCCCCAGGGACTCCCTGGGTGCTGGCAGAGGAGCCTCCCCCAGCCCTTTAAATTCTTGGAATGTTCTCATTCCCATCCAAGGTTATCAAAAAAAGGGAAATATCAACAGCCTCTAAATGTGTGGAGCTCTGGAACAGCCCTGGATTCTCTAATTAATCTGACAAAAAAAGACCATGAAGGAATTCTGGGATGCTGGGATAATAAATACTTTGAAACAATTCCCAGATTTCCAGAAACTTGGGAGAAACTCTAGAAAAGAAAGCAAATCACTTGAGAAGACCAAGAAGAAACATGCACAAAACCCAGTGTAAAAAAAGGGTTAAGTTCCCAAAATTCCCATCATCTTTCCAACCCTTTTATCCCAAACTCAAAATTTAACCCCAAATTTGGGGTTTTCCAGCTTGGAAAAAGAAATCCTCCACATCAGCTGGAGGATTGATGGGAGTCAGAACAAGGAAAGCTTTAATGCCCCAAGGAAAATCCCAACAAGCTTTTTTTACCTGAGCAAAATAGAGTCTGAGCTCTTTTCCAAGGAATTCTGTCTTGTCCAGCTGGATCCTGGCATCTGCTGCAGACAAAGGGTTGCTGAAGTTTATTCTCACTCTTTTGAAGCTCTTGAAATACTGGAAGGTGAGGTCCCTGTCATAGGGCCGGAACAGGGATTCAAACTTGGCCTGGAGAGAGAGGAGCAGAAGAGAAAATCAGCATTAAACGCTAATAAAGAAATTAATTTTAAATGAGAAGTTATTCATAAGGGCAAACTACCACTCTTGAATGCTGATTATTGTAACAGCTTTGTTTATTTTCCTTTTTCTTTCTAGAATGAAGTTTTCTACCTTATCCCTTACTTCTCTGTATCCTCAAAATACATCATTATTATTATTATTGATAAATTATATTATCACTTATTCTATTATTATCAGAAATTAATGTTGGACAAAACACTCTAATTTAGCTACAGAAGACATTGAAATGTTTCTTAGAAAATTAATACCCAAAAACCTTGAAAAGAAAACTCTGCCAAGCCTTTGCCCAAATGTGCAAATTTCAATGGAACCACCACAAGTTCTCACAGAGAAACATAAAAAAAATCCTGATTTTCAAGCTAAATGTGATTTTCTGCAGTGACTCAGCACAAAGAATGAAGTCCATGAAGATCTCCTGCTTTCCTGCTATTTTAAATTTAATTTATGGAAAGTGCTTCCACTGTCCCTGCAGGATTCCAGGCCAAGAGAGACACAAGAGGAGGCTCTGGAGCTGCCAGGCCCTTCCCAAGGCTTTTATTCCAATGGATTCAAACTGGGGAAATTTCCAGGTATTTTCTCTCCCTAAAAGCTTCCCAGAAACTCAGGATAAAGCCCAATAAACATCATTCCATTGAGGGCTTTTTTACTACAATATTTTGAATTAGTAGGAGGAAAAAAGCAGGGAAATTACGTAAGAAGGCAGAAATTAATTCAGAATTTCATCTTCCTCATGAGAAGCTCCACTTCACACACTCACCACAGCTGGGTATAAAATCATTCCATTCAAAGAGATTTTAAAATCAGGGCTGTTCTGCTTCTGCAACTTGTGCAGAATGAGCTCTGAAACAGGAGCAGGACCCTCCCCACACAGAGCTGGAGTTTGGGAGCCTCAGAGCTGAGATGGAACCATGGAAAATACACCCAAAAATTCCATTTCCAAGTTCTCATTCTGTATTTAAAGACAGAGAGATCTGGGGTTTGGGGTTTTTTTGTGTTGGTCTGGGGTTTTTTTAATATTTCTTAATTTATTTATGTGATTACAGAGCTCAGAAATGTCACTTTATCACTATGACACTTTAAAAAAAAAAGTTATTTTTGTCCTTAAGGTATCTTAGCAGTAACAGCTCACTGTATCAGGACTGATAAGTACTTTATATTCTTTTATATGTACATTATTATTTATTTCATATTGCAAATCAGCTAAATACAGACCCAAGAGGATTTCTTATCGTTTTGCCAGGAAAAAAAAAAAATCCCAGGAGAAGTATCAAATGGATTAAAAATTCATTGATCTTGCTACCAAAATCAGTAAAGGAAGAGCAGCATGGAGCAGCTCTGAACTCCCACACAAACTGAGGCTGCTGTGTTATTTATTCATTTATTTACTTATTTATTCCAAGTGTTCCATCAAAAACAACCTCTGCTTCCAAAACCCATTGCAGGGAAATAAAATCTCTGATAAAAACATTTCATAATAAATTATTAAGAATATTTAATGAGGATTCCTGACGGGAAGTTTTAACTCCCAACATGAGGGAACTCAAAGTTGTGCCCTGCCCTTTTCTCCAAAACCAGGATTACAGAATTCACAGGATCACAAGGCTGGAAGAGACCTTCAAGGCCACTGAGCCCAACCTGTTCTGTCCCCTGACACCTCCCCTGAACCCTGGCACATCCAGGCTTTGTTAAACACACCCAGGGACGGGGACTCCACCTCCTCCCTGGGCAGCCATTCCAGAACTGATTAAATATTTGCTGAAAATTCAGAATACATCACACAGTCCAAGAAGTCTGGAGGGAAACTTGAGACAATTTTTCCAACCACAGAGAGCTAAAACAGAATAATTCCCAGAGTTGGAATCATTCCCATCAGAGCAGCCTGCTGCAGGCTCCCAAGCTCCAAGACTTTTATGGCAAACTGTCCCTGGCACATTTTCTGAAAAATCCCTTCACCAGGATTCTTCTCCTGGGAAGCTGAGAAGCCTCAGAGAAAAAGGAAAACAATAATGATCTCCTTTGCTTCTCCTGTGTTTGCTGCTTTGGAACGTGGCTGGAGATTGTTTATCCAACAGGTGAATTGTTTTTACTTTATAACCAATCACAGTCAGGCTGGGTCAGGACTCTGAGGAGCCAGCCACGAGTTTTTAATTAGTATCTTGTTAAGCCTTCTGTCTGTATCCTTTCCCTGTTCTTTAGTACAGTTTTAGTATAGCATTCTTTAATATAATGGAATATAATGGAATGGAATATAATGGAATATAACAGAATTAATATAATAGATTTAATACAATATAATAGAATGAGTACAACAGAATTAATATAATTAATATTACATAATAATAAATCAGCCTTCTAAGAACATGGATTCAGGTTCTCAATTCTCCTCTGTCCTGGGACCCAGCAAACACCACAGCAAACTGCAATTTCCTTCCAAATGCAAGCGGAACATCCAGAGTGGAGCTGCCAGAAAAACCCCAAAAACCCAAACCTACCCTTGTTTGTGGCTGGGTGAAGAGCTGCCCATCGGCCACGAGTTTTTATCTTGTTAAGCCTTTGTCTGTATCCTTTCTCTGCTCTTTAGTACAGTTTTGGTATAGCATTCTTTAATATAATAGAATGGAATATAATGGAATGGAATACAATGGAATGGAATGGAATATAATGGAATATAATGGAATATAATGGAATATAATAGAATTAATATAATAGAATTAATATAACATAATAATAAATCAGCCTTCTAAGTACATGGATTCAGGTTCTCAATTCTCCTCTGTCCTGGGACCCAGCAAACACCACAGCAAACTGCAGAGTGCAAGCAGCCCCTCCGGAGTGGAGCTGCCAGAAAAACCCCCAAAACCCAAACCTACCCTTGTTTCTGGCTGGGTGAAGAGCTGCCCATCAGCCACGAGTTTTTAATTAGTATCTTGTTAAGCCTCTTGTTAAGTCTGTATCCTTTCTCTGTTCTTTAGTATAGTTTTGGTATAGCATTCTTTAATATAATAGAATATAATGTACTATAATGCAATGGAATATAATGAAATGCAATGGAATATAATGGAATGCAATGGAATATAATGGAATGCAATGGAATGGAATATAATAGAATTAATAAATATAATAGAATTAATATAACATAATAATAAATCAGCCTTCTAAGAACATGGATTCAGATTCTCAATTCTCCTCTGTCCTGGGACCCAGCAAACACCACAGCAAACTGCAGAGTGCAAGCAGCCCCTCCGGAGTGGAGCTGCCAGAAAAACCCCAAAAACCCAAACCTACCCTGGTTTCTGGCTGGGTGAAGAGCTGCCCATCGGCCACGAGTTTTTAATTAGTATCTTGTTAAGCCTTTGTCTGTATCCTTTCTCTGTTCTTTAGTATAGTTTTAGTATAGCATTCTTTAATATAATGGAATGGAATACAATGGAATGCAATGGAATATAATGGAATAGAATACAATGTAATGGAATATAATGGAATTAATAGAATTAATATAATAGAATTAATAAATATAATAGAATTAATATAATAATAAATCAGCCTTCTAAGAACATGGATTCAGGTTCTCAATTCTCCTCTGTCCTGGGACCCAGCAAACACCACAGCAAACTGCAGAGTGCAAGCAGCCCCTCCGGAGTGGAGCTGCCAGAAAAACCCCAAAAACCCAAACCTACCCTGGTTTCTGGCTGGGTGAAGAGCTGCCCATCGGCCAGGCAGGCGATGAGCGAGCCGAAGCTGTAGTGGAAGTTACGGAAATGCATTTTTGGGGCCGGCCCCCGGCGATCCCGCAGCGATCGCGGCTGCTCGGGAGCCGCGGCTGCCGCTCGCAGCGCTTATAAAGCAAAGCACAGCAGAGCCAGCCCAGCCCCTGGTGACAGAAAAGCTCTCAGAGCATCCTGTGGGTGACAGCGAATTCCTGAGCATGCTTGGGAACACAATGTAAGCGGCACTGGAAAGAGGTGACGTCAGTAATTAGTCAGCTTCCCTCTGCTAATTACCGGGAGCATGGAAAATGCGGCTGAGCCGAGCAGGGCAGCTGCTGCCCGGGCTCTTGCAGCATAGTTTCCACTGGCAGTAATTCCATGCAGCTCCCACTCCACGCATGGAAAATGTTCCTGCCTTGGCAGAATGCTCCGGGAATGGGCTGGGGAGAGGGCAGCAGGAAAAATGTCTGATTCTGACGCTCCGGGGACGGGACAGAAATCCCTCAGCTCATTCTTGTTCCACTCAAGAGCCACAGGTGGAAACTCTCTGGGAATGGGGAGAAGGGAGCAGGAAAAATCTGATTCTGATTCTGTGGGGATGGGACACAAATCCCCCAGACTGGTTCTTGTTCCACCAACAGCCACAGGTGGAAATGGTCCAGGAATGGGGAGAAGGCAGCAGGAAAAATGCCGGATTCTGATTCTGTGGGGATGGGACACAAATCCCCCAGACTGGTTCTTGTTCCACCAACAGCCACAGGTGGAAATGCTCCAGGAATGGGAAGGAGGCAGCAGGAAAAATGTCGGATTCTGATTCTGTGGGGATGGGACACAAATCCCTGAACTCACTTCTTGTTCCACTGAAGAGCCAAAGGTGGAAACGTTCTGGGAATGGGCTGGGGAGAAGGCAGCAGGAAAATGCCTGATTCTGATGCTCTGGGGATGGGACACAAATCCCTCAGCTCTTGTTCAGCTCAGTTCTTGTTCCACCAAACAGCCACAGGTGGAAACATTCTAGAAATGGGCTGCACTGAAGGCAGCAGGGAAAATGCTCTGATTCTCTGGGGATGGGACACAAATCCCTCAGCTTGGTTCTTGTTCCACTCAACAGCCACAGGTAGAAACTCTCTGGGAATGGGGAGAAGGCAACAGGAAAAACACTCAATTCATGATCTTCTGGGGATGGGACACAAATCCCTCAACTCAGTTCTTGTTCCACCGAACAGCCACAGGTGGAAACATTCTAGAAATGGGCTGCAGTGAAGGCAGCAGGAAAAAACCTAATTCTGATCCTCTGGGGGTGGGACACAAATCCCTCAGCTCAGTTCCTGTTCCACTCAACAGCCACAGGTGGAAACATCACCCTGTGTTAAAGGAAAATGCTCCTGCCTTGGCAGGACGCTCCAGGAATGGGCTGGGGAGAAGGCAGCAGGAAAAAATGTCTGATTCTGATCCTCTGGGGCTGGGAAACAAACCCCTCAGCTCTTGTTCAGTTCAGTTCTCGTTCCACCAACCAGCCACAGGTGGAAATGCTCCGGGAATGGGCTGGGGAGAAGGCAGCAGGAAAATGCCGGATTCTGATCTTCGGGGATGGGACACAAATCCCTGAGCTCAGTTCTCGTTCCACCAACCAGCCACAGGTGGAAATGCAGAGATGGATTTGGGGAAATATTTTCCTGCCATCACAAGGAGGATTCGTTTGGAAGCTTCTTCAAAGCAGCTCTGTGCATTAATTACAGCTCTTGCCTTATTAAACCCTTTCCCAGCCCCACTGAGCAGGGAGGGTTTCTCAGGGCTTGCTTTGTGCTTTTTTCCTACCAGGAGCCTGCTCAGCAATCTGGGGCCAGGGTTCTTCCAGAACCTGAGACACAGCAGCAGGGAGCAGCTGTGCAACCTGAATTCCTGCCAGGTTCTGGGACACCTGAACCCCAAAGCCTTTCCCAAAAGGCAGCACAGAACATGGGTTTTTGTGGGGGTTTTGTGGTCTTTTCTTGTGGATTTTTTTTTTTTTTAAGCAAGAACCTCTATAAAAAGCTCATCACCATTTCAAGTAATTAATGAAGTTTACACTGAAGCTTTCACAAGCTATTTGAAACTCTCCCATGCACTGCAGCTCCAAAATTATAACACAGTCAAAATCTTAAGTGCCTTCAGTTCATTCTGGTTTAACACAGGGCTATGACAGAAGCACCAAGTTTTAGGGAATACCTGCAAACAATGCACAGTGCTAAGTTTAAAACCTGATTTCACCACAATTTAACTACACAAAACTTTTCACATGAAGACCATTCTCCATTTTTAGGGGGTCTACTTGCTAAATCCCCATTTAAAGTCCAACTCTCTGCTGTTCTTAGGTTACCTCAGTGTAAAAGTCACCACAGCATGAAAAGAATACTTAATACAATTTTTTAGAACCTTTTCTTAGAAGGCATCACTTAAAAACCCCAGGATCACTGAAATCAGAAAAGCACTTCAAGACTCTCAAGTGCCACCCGTGCCTGAATCATCACCCACCTTGTCCCCAGCCCTGAGGGCCACATCCAGACATTCCTGGGACACCTGCAGGGATGGGGACTCCAAACCCCCCTGGGCAGCCCCTGCCAAGGCCTGAGCACCTTTTCTGGGAAGAATGGGATGAATTCCATCAGTGGGGATGGGGTGAGAGATCCCACACAGAAATTCAGGATTCACAGAGCCCAGGAAACCGCTCTGAGCAGATCCCAAATCCCGTCCCTGACCTGGAATTTCTGTCAGGTACCCTCAGTCCTGGGGATGTGGAAGGAGCAGGTGTGACTGCACAAAGCAGAGGTCAGGATGCTCACCTGGAAAGAATGGCCATGACTCACCTGAGCACAGAGCAAACAGGCTGCCCACATGCCAGGGAACTGCAGCTCCTGAGAAGAAAGCAGAGCAGGTTCCTGCTCCAAGCTGGCACAGCCTCGGGTCACTGTAGCACCTCTGGGGACATTTCTGTCCCTGGAGCTCATAAGGAGTAAAACAGAAAAAACCTCTCTGATTGCCCTCCTCAAGGCCAGCTGGACATTGCTGAGAGCCAGGGAAAATGACTGCAGAAGCCACCCCTGAATGAGAACTTTGTCAGCTAATCCAGGACTGGAGCCTGGCTAGGAACAACCAAGCGGGTCTGAGAAATGCAAACACTTCACAAAAGAGTTTTTTCACTGTGTTCTCCAGATTTAAATGAAACATTTAAGTTCTACTGACACACACAGCATTTTTAACTCGGCTTTTTAACACCCCAAAGAATCACTTGTAGTATGTTGCACTTTGTCACTATCATCATTGGGTTTTTTTGACATGGTTGTGTCCTAAATAATGGAATCACAAAAAGGTTTGGGTTGAAGGGACATTAAAATCACCCAGTGCCACCCCTGCCATGGCAGGGACACCTCCCACTGTCCCCAGTGCCCAGCCTGGCCTTGGGCACTGCCAGGGATCCAGGGCCTGCCCACCCTGCCAGGGAACAATTCCCAAGATCCCACCCAGCCCTGGCCTCCTCCAGCTCAGGCCAGGTCTCTCAGTGTATTAAATAAACCACTTGGAGTTATTAATACCAAACTCAAGCACTCTATCAAAAGGAAAAGCCCCAATTCCCACTGCCCCTGGTGCAGAAGAGCTGTTTGGGGCAGTGGAGCCCTGAGATGATGTGGAAACCACAAGACAAAGTTACAAAAGCCCCAGTGCCCAACATGAGTGCTGCAATGTTCCCTCCTGGAAGGTTTGGTACGCACAGCAAACAACCCTGGCTGGGACAGGACATTGCAACACCTCAGGAGTCCTGGATTTGATGTTCTGATATTATCCCAGGGCAGCTTTTCTGCTCCCTTATCTCCTTTTGGAGAGTTTGCTGCTTCCTGTTCTCTCTTTGAGACAGAACAAGGGCAAAATCACCAGCCCAGGGAGGAGCTGGAGCTGCTGCAGAGAGCCCAGAGGAGGCTCCAGGATGGGCAGAGGGATGGAGCAGCTCTGCTGGGAGGAAAGGCTGGCACAGCTGGGATTGTTCACCTGCACAGGAGAAGCTTTGGGCTGAGCTCAGGGTGGCCTTGCAGGGCCTGGAGGAGCCCCAGGAAAGCTGGAGAGAGACAATTTCCAGGGGATGCAGGGACAGCACCCAGGGAATGGCTTCACACTGAAAAATTACAGGTTTAGATCAGGTATTAGGAACAATTTCCTCCCTGTGAGGGTGGGCAGGGGCTGGGATGGAATTCCCAGAGCAGCTGGGGCTGCCCCTGCATCCCTGGCAGTGCCCAAGGCCAGGCTGGGCACTGGGGACAGTGGGAGGTGTCCCTGCCATGGCTGGGGTAGATTGGGATGAGCTTTAAGTTCCCTCCCAACCCAAATCCAGATTTCATTATTCCTGGTCTGATTCCCTCTGCCTTCCCCCTGTGATTTGAATTCCATCCCCTCAGGACTCTCTCCCTGTGTCCAGGTTCCTTCCAGAGCCATCCCTGGAAGGTGATCCCTGTCCAAACCCAGCTGGGAATGGCTGCCAGTGCCAGAGGGCAGGGCTGGGTGGGATCTTGGCAATGAGGAATTGTTCCCTGGCAGGGCTGGCATGGAATTCCAGCCCTGCATCCCTGGCAGTGCCCAAGGCCAGGCTGGGCACTGGGGACAGTGGGAGGTGTCCCTGCCATGGCAGGGCTGGCACTGGGTGGGCTCTGAGGTCCTTCCCACCCAGACCATTCCATGGTTCCCTGGTGCTGCTGCACTTTGGGAATGAAGGCAAAGGGCTCAGAGCAGTGGGACAGGACAGCAGGGGCAGCTCCACCTCCTCAGCTTTCACCTTTGCCTTGGGAGCTGCAGATTCCAGGGCTCACATTCTGGAAGTTGAGCTCTAAAACTGCACACAAGGTGCTCAATCAAAACCTAAAGAGCTCCCAAACACCAAGAGCACCCCAGAGATCCTTCAGCACTGCCCAAGGACAGAAATGTGTCAAGAGTCCTTTCTGGGGGGCTGGAAGGACAATCAGAGAGGCCAATAAATAGATGAAATAGTGGGAACACAGAAGGACTGAGGGCCATAATTTGCTCCCCAACTTCCATCTCCACATGCAGTGGAACAGGCAGGGCCCAGAATTGAAGGAAGTGAGGCCACAGAAGCAGAAATCAGGCACAAGTCACCAAAAGTGCCAATAACTCCACCAGCAAAGTGAACAAGCAGAGAAGGGAAATGAATGTGAAGTTAAATATGTTGGGAATTCTCTAAGTTGACAGAATTACCCCCAAGAGCCATAAACCAGAACAATCCAGTCCATTCTCCCTCCTCCCTGGCAGGTTTTACAGCTGCCCTTGGAGGTGCTCTCTGTGTAATCCCTGCACTCCCACTCCAGACCTGCTGTTCTTTTCCTATCAACACGCAGCTTCTATTCCTGTCTCCATGTTAATTATCCTGCCCCAGCCCTTCCTCAGGACAGGGATAAACATCTTCGAGTTATCTACAATGAAAATCACACTGGGTTCATTTTCCTGGCACAGCCTTACTCTCATTTTACTGGCTAAAAATGAATCCACATTCCCAACCACTCCCCTGCTCCCGACAAAAATAAAATAGCCCCAAAACAAAAATCATAAATTCCCAGGCTGGTTTGGGTTGGGAGGGACCTCAAAGCCCACCCAGTGCCACCCCTGGGACACCTTCCATTGTCCCAGGCTGCTCCAGCCCCAGTGTCCAACCTGGAACTGAACATTCCAGGGATCACAGCTGCTCTGGGCACCTGTGCCAGGGGCTCACTGCCCTCAGAGCAAAGAATTTCTTCCTAAAATTTCTGTAACATGAATACTGGGTGATAATTCTGCCTCCCTTCTCCTCCCTGTGTTTGTGACCTGGGTGTGCTTGGCATTGGAAAAATTTACAGGGCTAAGTCAGAGGCTTGAGTGGGTGTGGAGCTATGCCAGGCATGGCCTGTGCCAGGCTCCCAGAGGAATCTGGGGAGAAAACTGTCCTAAAGTGAGACTGGTCTGTTCTATTTCATGAGAAATCCTGCCCAGGTTTCCTTCCAGACACCTTTTCCACAGCAGCTGGGGCTGCCCCTGCATCCCTGGCAGTGCCCAAGGCCAGGCTGGGCACTGGGGACAGTGGGAGGTGTCCCTGCCATGGCAGAAGGGCAACACTAAACCATCTTTAAGGTCCCTTCCAACTTAAACCATTCTGTAATTCTGTGACAACTCCTGCTTTGTGGTTATAAAATGCTGTGTTTTAAAGTTACATATTCCAAGTTGTATTTTCTGCATTCCTCAGAAAGATTAAGTGAAATAAATCCATTCTTCCAGCAAGGAAATCATCTGCACAAACCAATAAATCCATTCCTCCAGCAGGGAAATCATCTGCACAAACCAATTTGTTAAGGAGCTCAGAAGCCTGTGGGGTCTCAGAATGAACTGCACAAGGAGCATGTGCAGACTTATTTACAGTAAAGCAATCAGAGCACAGCAACACAAGGCCACAAAAGGGTTTTCCCAATGGCAGCAGGCCCTGCTGGAGCCAAGCAATGCCCACAGCCCATGGCAAAGGGGCAGCTCCTGTGCCCACCTGTGCCCCAGCAAACAGCAGGGCTCACTCAGTGCAGGGGTTTCACCCCTCAGTGCCCAATCTTTGTGCAGTTTGAGCAGCTGGAAGGATCTGATTCCATGGAATTGAAGGCTGGGACTGCTGGGGTTCACCCCTGAGCTTCACTGCAGCATCAGCCTCGTTACACAGCTGAGACAACTGAACATGGCAAAGCTCTGTACAGCCAGCAGCAGGCAAAGATTTCTCTGGCCCAGAGGAAAAAAACATCTTTAAAACCTGTTAAAAACTTTCTAGCATATTGCTAAAGCTCACAGACAATTGTTCCAACCAATCAATGAAAGCACACGTACACCTGCTGCACACAATGCCTGCTTGACTTCTTTTTATTAACAACACAAAACTCCACTGTTAAGTTTAAAACCTTCTACTGTCTTTTCAAGCATATTTTTCTGCAGTCTGAAGGCCTATCTTAGCCAAGCCTAAAACTCAAGCTACTCTTTCATGTTCTTGCTTGTTGTACTGTTGTAACTTCTCTGCTTTCAGGCTTTGCAGCTGGCTCTGAGTGCTCTGCTCCTTCTGTTTCTTCCAGAATGTGAATTTCTGCCAGAATGTGAATTTCTGCCAGAATGTGAATTGTTTTCACAGCTTCCTGAAAGTCTCCTTACCTTCCCTGTGTTCCCCACAACCTGCCTGGGCTCCACCCAATTATCTGAGTGCTCCTCTCAAAGGAGGAGCCCCTGGTTCTAAAACTCCAGCACTGAGATCTTTTCAAAAATACAGACTGCTAGAAATATCTATCTGAGCATTAATTCAGCACAATGAGCACTGCCCAATGGTACCAGAGATATTTAGTGCAAAGGATAAACTCAGCTGACAATGAAAATTGAAAACCACGTGTCTGGGGTGCAGTGGCACCTCTGGTTTAGGCTTCCAGCCATTCCAGGGAAATCTCCTGTTCCAAACAGAAGCAGAGGAATGAGTGCCCATTCTCTAAGATGTCAGGCAAACCCACAGGAAAGCCAGGGGAAAGTTATGAGGATTCTGCACCTTAAGACACAAGACTCAAAGTCAAAACTCAAACACTTTCTAGACCTCAAGTTACAGAGGGATAAACGTCAGTGAGTTTGTAAAAAACTCTGCCTATTTCTGTTTAAACTCATTAACTGCTTTACTCTCATTCCAAAATTATCTCCAGATAATGTATTTATAGTAGAAAAAGCACATTATGAAACACCTTTTGCAGTAATTGGGTTGGGAGATTAGAAAAGGGAAGGAGAAAGTTCTGGCAAAGTCAATCCAAGAAACATTTCCTTCACCATAGAGAGAGAATTTGGGTCCAGAACATCAAAACAGCCTTCAGGAAGAAGCTTTTTAAAAGTCTATGAAAATTCCTGAGGAGGACTGTTCAGCAATAATAAATATAATTAATCCATGAGATGTTGGGGTGAGAGAAAATAAACAGCCAAAGACAACAGAAAAAGCCAAAGATGACAAGAAACCACAACAGAAGTAATCAAGAACATCCCCATGGCCAGCTGCAGTTTCAGGGCTGGTTTTTATTTCTAATTATGGCAGAAAGGAGGAAAGAAGGCGACAGGACAAGAGTCCAGTGTCCAGCTCACCACAGAAGCCGTGCACAGGCCACCCCAGGAAAAGCAAACTCTGCAAAGGGAAGGGCAGGAAATCCTCCAACAGCTCCTCTGCAGCTTGCTGAAGGCTCCTCTAAATATAGCTGCCTATATAAATCCTTCCTCAGAGTGGAGTGAAAAAAGGGGAAGAGGTGGAAATTCTCCAAAGATCACCTCTCTTTGTCAGGAACTATAAAAGGACAAGGACTTTGAAAACAAAATGGGTTAATAGGGCATTTTTCATACTGGAGAAAAACTATTTCCAGCAGAATTGAAGGAAGTGATTTGTTAAAAATGCTCCTGCAGCCCCCAATGCAAAAAGAGGTTTCTCCCAAGCACTGGGTAACAATGAAATGAAGGAAGCAAGGGAGACTCCTACCACTGCAACCAGGAAAAATCAGCTCCACTCTGACCTTTTCAAGGTTATTTCTTTGAATTAATAGCTCAAAGGGGAAAAAACC
Organism: Molothrus ater; assembly: GCF_012460135.2. Lineage (NCBI taxonomy): Eukaryota > Metazoa > Chordata > Aves > Passeriformes > Icteridae > Molothrus > Molothrus ater. The sequence continues at coordinate 1,165,863 of NC_050479.2, read as the reverse complement.
CATCTAGACAGTAATTAACAGCTCTGTGGAGCTGCAGGATGAAATCATGCCAGTCAGAAAGAAGGGACATGTTCAAACACATCACTCCTGAAGCAAAAAGGGGCTTTGGGTCATTTTGAGTGAGGGGGCACCTTCTGCATGAAGATCTGGCTGTTTTATGGAGAGGGAGCAGCTGTAAAGTTATTTATAAGTGAGACTGAGCAGAGGGAGAGGTGCAGGACAGGGCACAAGCTCCCAGTGGCATTCCTGCATTCCTGGAGCGTGTCCTGCCTGCTCTGCCAGGGAGCACAGCTGGAGCACAGCTGGAGCCCTGCACAGCACCAGGGCTGGGCTGGGCCAGAGCCACCTCTGGGGACCGAGCAGGGAGCACACTGCACAGGAATTTAACCCAGAGCTGCTGAAATCCTGACAGGGCCACAAGGAGAACAACCCTGAGCAGCCCAAACATGGAGGGATGGGAAATGGGAGCTCCCACAAACACAGCCAGGCTGTGACAGCTCCTGAGGGAGGATGGGGGGAAAGGGACAGGAACAAAACCTCAGGAATCCCAAAATCCCCAAATCCCAGGTTCTGGCCCAGCCCTGCCAGCCCATGCAGTGCCAGCTGTGCCCCGTGGGCACCTTGTCCCCAGCCCAGAGCACTCAGTGCCACCTGCAGGGGACACCTGCAGGGCTGGGCACTGCAAAGCTCCCTGGGCAGCCCCTGCCAAGGCCTGAGCTCCCTTTCCATGGGCAAATTGCTGCTGCTGTCCAAGCTGAGCCTGCCCTGGCCCAGCCTGAGGCCGTTCCCTCTGCTCCTGTCCCTGTTCCCTGGGAGCAGAGCCCGACCCCCCCGGCTGTGCCCTCCTGGCAGGGACTTGTGCAGAGCCACAAGGGCCCCTGAGCCTCCTTTGCTCCAGCCCCAGCCCCTGCCCAGCTCCCTCAGGGATTCTCCAGCCCCTGCCCAGCTGTTCTTCTCCCAAGCACAGAGTTCCAGCTGTGCCCCCACAAGGGTCCCCCTAAAAAATTTCCCTAATTCCCCCCAAATGATCCAGCAGTGCCACAATCCAGCCCCACAGCTGACAGGGCTTTGCTCAAACCCCATCCAATGGTAGCCAGGGTGCTCAGAGCTGCCCCAGATCCAGATGTTCCCACAGGAAGCACATCCCTCCCCAGTTCCTGCCTTGCAGCAGCAGCACAGCATAAATGAGATCCAGAACACTGACCCCAAACGTGGCTCATGGTTAAAACAGCCCAGTGCCAACCAGCTGAGATCAGCTTTGCTCTCGTGTATGAGCACTGATGAGGACACAACAGGAGAGGAGCTCTCAGAAGTTCAGTTCTGGGCTGGTTGTGGAAGGCTGGGATCCAGATTCAGATTCCAGAATCCAAAGGAGCCACAAGAACCATGGAGAGAGACAATTTCCAGGGGATGCAGGGACAGCACCCAGGGAATGGCCTGAAGCTGGAGGGCAGGGATGGATGAGATTTTGGGAATTGTTCCCTGGCAGGGTGGGCAGGGGCTGGGATGGAATTCCATCCCTGCATCCCTGGCAGTGCCCAAGGCCAGGCTGGACACTGGGGCTGGGAGCACCTGGGACAGTGGGAGGTGTCCCTGCCATGGCAGGGGTGGCACTGGGCGGGCTCTGAGGCCCAACTCAAACCATCCCATAATTCCATAACACTGTATGTCTTTGTGGCATTCACATTCTCTAAACAGACAGAGACACAATTCTCTCTCCCAGGATTTTCCTGGGGAAGGCAGTGAGAACCTCAGAGAAGAAGAGGAAACAATTCTTACCTCTAGTCCCTGCTCCTGTTGTTTTGCACACATGGAATGTGTTACAGAAATTGTTCACCTGAAGTAATTTTCAATTAGACACAGGTGAAAGTTGTTTTGATTGATTAGCCAATCACTCAAAGCTGTGTCTGACTGTCTGGAGACAGTCACAAGTTTTTCTTTAGTATAATATAGTATATCTTTATTATAATTATAATGTAATATTAATGTAATAGAATATAGTTTTAATAAAGTGATTGTTCAGCATTCTGAATCACAGAGTCAGAGCACATTATTCATTGCATGGAGAATGCCCTGATATGGTAAATCTCCAAAATATTTATCTGTGGAAGAGGTTTTACAGGAACTGCTGTGAGCCACACAGAAGTTTGATCAGAGGATCCATGTCTACCCCTGAAAAAATTTCCTACCAAGGTCATTGACACAGAAACCAAGAAAGAAGGAGAAGTAAGAGAAACCTGAGAAACCTGCACCTGCCCGTTGCAATGAGCACTTTGTCTTTCCTGAGCAATGAGTAAAATGTAAGCTTAGGAGTTTTGTGAGAATATATAAAAACCATCCCTGCTAGAATAAAACCAGCTTTGAAACCTTCTGAAAATGGAGTGTTGCTTTCTATTGTCTCCATCACAACTACAACATATATCCACTTCATAATCCATATATCCACTTTCTCAAGCAAGAAGGAAGGGATGTTCAAACACACCACTCCTGAAGCAAAGAGGGGCTTTGGATCATTATTTCTTGAGTGAAACCTTCATCATGTTAGAGTAAGAGCCTGCTGTCAGCATCCCAGTCTTTTAAATATTCCTTGAGGATAAAACAATATTTCTTTGGCCTGCTGGCTTGATGACACACACACACTGATCACCACAGCAGCACCAAAAGGCAGGTGGAAATTGTAGCTCAAGATGAATCCATCTTCACTGAAACTTTTCTGAGACCAAAGAAGTCAAGATATTTTTACCTCACTCTGTACATTCCAGATAACGAAGGAGGTAAGATAAAAGGTCAGTACAGAGAAAAAAAAAGTAAAAGGAATGAATCTGTGTCAGCCTGTCTGTATTCCCTACTCAACATCTCAATCTAGAGTCAATCAGTGCCTATTAAAGGTTCAGGTAAAGCAATTAAAGAAGCCCAATTACTTTTTCTTTGAGCAACCAAGGCTTTGCTTCCAAATCTGTTCTGAAAGTCAAAGGGGCTGGAGCGTGTCCAGGGCAGGGAACGGAGCTGGGCAGGGGCTGGAGAATCCCTGAGGGAGCTGGGCAGGGGCTGCAGAATCCCTGAGGGAGCTGGGCAGGGGCTGCAGAATCCCTGAGGGAGCTGGGCAGGGGCTGGGGCTGGAGCAAAGGAGGCTCAGGGGCCCTTGTGGCTCTGCACAAGTCCCTGCCAGGAGGGCACAGCCGGGGGGGTCGGGCTCTGCTCCCAGGGAACAGGGACAGGAGCAGAGGGAACGGCCTCAGGCTGGGCCAGGGCAGGCTCAGCTTGGACAGCAGCAGCAATTTGCCCATGGAAAGGGAGCTCAGGCCTTGGCAGGGGCTGCCCAGGGAGCTTTGCAGTGCCCAGCCCTGCAGGTGTCCCCTGCAGGTGGCACTGAGTGCTCTGGGCTGGGGACAAGGTGCCCACGGGGCACAGCTGGCACTGCATGGGCTGGCAGGGCTGGGCCAGCCCCAGGGATTTGGGGATTTTGGGATTCCCTGAGGTTTGTTCCTGTCCCTTTCCCCCCCATCCTCCCTCAGGAGCTGTCACAGCCAGAGGGGTCAGGCTGTGCTCCAGGAACAGGAGAGGGAACAGCCTCAAGCTGGGCCAGGGAGTTTTCCCTCCTGAATTTCACCTGCATTTTCCTATCAGAAGGCCTTCAAATTCTGCAGGCTGGAGTTTTCCAGCAGAGCTGCTCCCTCCTCAAGGCTCATGGAATTAAACAGGCAGCACTGCCCTGAACCTGTATTTACTCCCCCCACAACAGCCAAATGCCACCTTTATCCAGGAGTGTCTTGGTAGCCCCTGCTCTGAGGCTGCTCCTCAGGTGTTCCAGATGGTTTTTGGGAATTTGGTGTGACCTTAGAGCCAGGATAACCCCAGGTGTGATTCCATGGGTGAAGGAACAGTCTGGTCACTGTGCACACACAAAGCTGGGGAATGGTCTGGACAGGCAGATTTTCCTCAGGGCATCTCCACAACCTGTGAGACAATTTTGTTTATGATTTAATCCCAAACTGCTCTGGGTCAGGAGGGACCTCAGAGCCCACCCAGTGCCACCCCTGCCATGGCAGGGACACCTCCCACTGTCCCCAGTGCCCAGCCTGGCCTTGGGCACTGCCAGGGATGCAGGGGCAGCCCCAGCTGCTCTGGGCACCCTCCCCACCCTGCCAGGCAAGGATTTTTTCCTAATTCCATTCTAAACTTTCCCTCCATCAGTTTGAAGCCATCAGGTCTTGTCTTGTCACCACAAACTGTTGTAAAAACCTCTTGAAAGTTCCAATCTTATTTCTTCCTCCTTCATTTCAAATTCTCACCTTTTCCAGGTGAGAATTCCTGCTTTAATCCACAATACTATTCCAGGGCTGTGAATTGCCAACCCAGGCCTGCTCCCATTTCACTTCCTGTTTTTCTGCATCTCAATTCAACAGCTGTTCCTGGGATAGAATAAAGAAAATCTTCCAGAAGTCTTCCTGCATCTATTGCTGTTATTTCAAAAGGAGAATAAAGAAGAATCCTGGGCTATCCTGAGCGGAAGGGACCCCCAGGATCACTGATGCAGGCCCTGGCCCTGCCTGGGGCTGTGTGTCCTCCCAGCACAAAGCTGCAGTGCTCAGGGAGCCCCATGGAAATGGGGCTGGGCAGCACCAGGGAGGCTCCTGGGAAGGCAATTCCTGAATTCCCACTGCAGCCACTCCACAAGGACTCCACTGAAGGATTAAAAAAAGATTCAAATAAACCCCTGATGATTTTTTAATGCAAATTCCAACTGCAGTGCCAAGAAGGAGCTGTTTTTCCTGAAGACTTACAGGATACATTTGAATAGCTTCAAATGGATGAGCTGGTGTCATTTTTGCATTAGGAGATCCAAATATATTCAAATCAAATATGCAGAGTTGTGCTCTTCCACACAAGGGCCATTTACAGATTCCATGGGCCACAGTTTTCCAGCCACCCATCTGCAAAATAAATACCTGCAGTGTGCTTCTTCCATGCTTGGAAAAATCTATGATTTACACTCCCATTTCCAAGCATTAAACACTGAATTCCTGTTCACTGAGTGGGCACTTGGAAATTCCACTACAGACTAGCTGAGTAACCACCAACCTCATTTAGAAAGCTTTTGAATGTGGGAAATCTATTCCAAAATGTAAAGGCTTTTTCCAACATGTTTCCCCTCCTGCTGCTGGGAACACACTCAAATGATCCAGAGTAAATTAATGATGATTTTGCCTTCATTTTGGGAACTCAAAAGGAAATAAACATTTTCAGACAGTATTTCATGGCAAATGTTTTTCTATTCATCTAAAAATAAAATCATTCCATTTGGAAAAACATTCCAACACCTGTGCCATCCAGGATTTCCAACCAAACCTGCTGAGACAAGAATAGAACCCTCTAAGGAAAATGCAGAAATCTCTCTGCTTTGTTCAAAAATTGGTATTTTGGAAGAAAGGAATGTGAGCTGAGGAATTATCATGCTCATTTATCCTTAATCCACTGAAAGGGAAGGAAAATGTCCCTTCAAGGGCTTTCTCCAAGTCATCCTGAGAGACATTTCCCCAAATCATCAGAGAGCAGCCAAATATTGGAATGTCTGGAGCCCCTTTGAAAATTCCCAGCAGGAAAAAGGGTTAAAGGACAAGGGAGAAATGCAAAGTGTATTTGGCAGAGGCTGCAGGCTTTGGGTTTTAATAACCAAGCACCAAAAGTGACAGGAAGAATTCCAAAAGCCTCTCTGGGGCAGTGCAAAGTGGATACAAACTGTGGAGAAATAAAAATCCCAAGGGACGGAGGGGTGCAGTGAGAGGCTCAGGCTCAGCTCTGAGGGGTCCTGAATGGCTGAACCTTTAAAATGGCTTCAGGTGGTCAAAAATGGCTTCAGGTGGATTTAAGGGGAAGTGAGGCATCACCCACTTTCCCAGGGAATTCAAGGTGTTTAAGCACCATTCCTTTACTCTGCTCTCCTCCCAAAGCAGGAGCTGAGCAGGGCAGTTCAGAAGAGCTGAACACAGAACAAAGGCAGCAGCTTTCATTTATTAATCACAAAAATTCAACCTATTCCCCCTGGCCTGGCTGCTTTAATCCAGAGTATTCCATGCATGAGCTGTTCCCACAGGAACAGAAACCACCAGCACCAAACCCAAGCCACAGCAAACCAAAACACCCAAACACATCCCAACTTCCTCTGCAGCTCCCTAAAAACCCTGGCTGCACCACCTTTGGCAGAGGCAGCTCTTGGCAAAGGAGTGGGAGCTGCAGAAAATGGGATTTGTCAGGCATTCAATATTCAGCTTCACATCTCTGACAGATAGAGCAGCTCTTTCCAAAGCAGCTCTTTCCAAAGCAGCTCTTTCTTTCCAAAGCCCAGGAGCCGCCCCAGACATTTGGATCCACAGCCCACTCCCAAAAATTCCCCCAGGATTCACTCCAAGAACGCTGAAAGCTGCAATCCCTGACCCTCCTCACATTTTTGGTGGAATTTCTGGTTTCTTTAAGCCCTGTAACAGCAGAATAATGAACACAGATCATGTTAAAACCATGGGAAGGAGTGGGAAAACCATGGAGGTTCTCCCACTATGCCAGGGATTTGCAGGGGCAAAGCAGAAACTGGAGATAATGACACTGATAACATGAAATAATGAATTCATTACCAACCAGAAAAGAAATATTTGGCCAATTTACTGCCTGGGAGGACACCATTCACTGCCAGTTCCTCCCCAACCCCCTTGATTATGCCAGCAGGAAAATTCAGGGAGAGAAGGGAAATTCAGAGAAAAGCCCTTCTGGCTGGTATTAAATGTTATCTTTATTTCAAAATAAGCATTTTTAGAAATGAGCAGCAATTTTTCACTTGCTCTTTTGATGAGAGCTTTTGCCAGTGGGTGTCCCATGATCTGTACAGAATCATGGGAAGCTGCCCCATTTCCTGATAGGCAAAGGGTGCCCACTGCAGCCTTTCTTTGACTAATTCCTTCCACTGCCTTTTCCAGAAGTGATTCATGGCTGCACTCAGCTTTCCTGGAAAACATTTCTCAAAGTCTGCAAGGTATGGAAAGCAGGATATTCTCCTGGGCTGGCTTCTAACTGGCAATCTTTGTGCCTCTCCCTCTTTAGAGACAAACAGCAGTTTTAGTAACTTCATTCTATCAACTCTGATTTAATTCTTTTTCCCCTAAATATCAGAAGAAAACAAAACTTATACATATCTTTCACCCTATTCCCTGCGTGTCCTCATTTCTTAGAACTCCAGCCTTAGAAGCCTAAAAACCAGGTGCCTTTTTTATTATTTCATTTAAAGGAAATTCAGAAAGAGCCTCCCTGAACACTTGTATCACCTGTTAAATTTTGTTCTATTCTTGGAAGTCACAACACTACAAAGAGTTGTTTTACCTTGAGGGACTGTGAAATAATTACAAGTTCCCTGAGACTCCATGGCTGACTGGCTCCTAAAATCCCTCAGGTGTCACTTAAACCCAAGACACAGCAGTGAGAGCAGCTCAGACCTGCTCCAAGTCCTGCTGAGCCTCTGATCCAGCTAAGTCTGGAGGGTGCTGCATAAATAAACCTTCAAAGCAGCTCCCAGGCCCCTCATCCCCTCCCATTTTCCACAAGAAATGTGAGGGACCTTTGACTCCCATGCAGATCAGCTGTGGGGATACCAAAGCTCCCTGGGACATTTTCCACACTGATTATACCTGGGCTGCTGCAATTCCACAGCAAACAAATTCAGCTCTCTGTGCCCAGAGCAGCTGGGGCTGCCCTGCATCCCTGGCAGTGCCCAAGGCCAGGCTGGGCACTGGGGACAGTGGGAGGTGTCCCTGCCATGGCAGGGCTGGCACTGCTGGGATTTGAGGTCACTTCCATCCCAAACCATTCCATGATTCTGTGATTCATTCCAAGACCAGAACAGGTTTCCAGTGTTGTAAAATGTTCCAAGTGAAGGTCAAATAATAAATCTGAGGGTGATAACACATTTGGAGGGAATTCCTAAGGTTTCAAAGAATCCCAGACTGGGTTGGGAGGGACCTCAAAGCCCACCCAGTGCCACCCCTGCCATGGCAGGGACATCTCCCACTGTCCCAGGCTGCTCCAGTGTCCCCAGTGTCCAACCTGGCCTTGGGGATCCAGGGCTGGAATTCCATCCCAGCCCTGCCCACCCTGCCAGGGAACAATTCCTCATTGCCAAGATCCCACCCAGCCCTGCCCTCTGGCACTGGCAGCCATTCCCTGGGTGCTGTCCCTGCATCCCCTGGAAATTGTCTCTCTCCAGCTTTCCTGGGGCTCCTCCAGGCCCTGCAAGGCCACCCTGAGCTCAGCCCAAAGCTTCTCCTGTGCAGGTGAACAATCCCAGCTGTGCCAGCCTTTCCTCCCAGCAGAGCTGCTCCATCCCTCTGCCCATCCTGGAGCCTCCTCTGGGCTCTCTGCAGCAGCTCCAGCTCTCCCCAGACTGTCTCAGAATTTCTGTTTATTGCTTTTCTCAGCCCCCAGCCCTGTTTTGGAAACTCCCCCCACTCCTTTTTCCCCATGGGGGCAGAAAGGGCCCAAAGCTGCCAGGAGGGCTCAGCCCTGAGCTATTCCTGGTGTGTCTGCAGCTGGTGCCACTCTCCAAGGTATTTCTGAGGAACCTCATTAAGCTCCAGCAGCAGCAATGTTCCAGTCAAAGGAAAAACCTCTGCTGTGTGCTCAGCCCTCAGCAAACTCTGCCAGCAGGACTGTGCCCTGGGAGCAGCTGAGCCTTATCATTTTTTCCAGATGAACTGGGTTCTGATTGAAGAACTCCTCTAAAAAGCTTGGAGTGTTTTAATGTGCTCAAGTGTTCTCCATAAGAACAGCCTGGCCATGACTGTGAGCCCCTTTTGGCAGGCAGAGTTTCACAAACTCTATTTTGTATTTTTAGGCGCCACAAACCAATCACTTGTCAAAGTGATCTGATCCAACTGCCTCTACCTTGATAGTGCCTGAAGCCAGCTCAGAAAATCCCAGCTGACATTTCCAACCTGCCCAGCAGAGCAAGGGAAGAGCTTAAACAGCATTTCCAGTTCCACCTTCTGCAACCCCCACCTTGCAGCAAGGGCTGAAATGCCAAATTGGAGTCTTCAAATCAGCATTTGCAAGGCAAAGCCCTCATCAGGACAGGCAGCAACAAAGGGAGACTCAAATAACTGGGGGGGAGAGAGATTAAACAATAATTTGCAAATACATGAAATAAATACAGTCAGAGCTCATTAGTGAATTTGGTGTCCCACATCCAATCTATTTTAAAAAATAAAAGATTCTTCACTTCCAGGCTGACCTGATTGGGTTGACACATGAAAATCTTTCAGCATTTCTTTGCTCATGGTGGTTGTGTTTAGATTTTTGGATGCAGCTCTTTTCCCCACACCCTCATGGTCTGCCATGCTGCAGGTGGATTTTGTTCTCCTCTCCCTCAGCTCTCACAGGATCCTTTCCCTTGGGCTGAGAGTTTTTCCTTGGGCAGTTTTTAAGGATAAAATGAGGGGAACTGCTCTGCTATGATGATGATGATGAAACCACCAGCACCAAACACTGAACTGGGGCAGTTTAAACCAGGCTTAGTCCAGGACAGGGTGACACAAAAGGAGGATTGAACTCTGCTTTCCAATTTACAATCGCTGAGTGATCAACATTTCATTCCTGTCATTCCATCTGCTCCTCCTAGAACCAAGGATTTTTTACCTTTATTTCTTCAGGAGGTTTTTTTTTTTTTTATTTTTACCTTTTACAGCATCATTACTCACCAAGGCACTGGAAAAGGATGGATCTACTACAAATAACTGCAGGAGCTGATGAACAGTGAGAAATAAACACCTCTCAAAAATAGCCCCCACTGGCAGCATTTGCTTCCCAGCCCAAAGTGGTCCCTAAATAGCAGCAAGCCAGGTCCCAGCTCCTCCTCACGGCCCTGAATTCCACAGCACGATGGGGCTGGATTTCACTCTTGATTTGCTCCCTGCAGCTCCACAGAATCCACCAGAGCCAGCCACTAAAATCATCTCCATTTCACCCCGATCCACTCCTCCACACAGGGCCAGCACACAGGGAATGGCCTCAACTGCAGGGGCAGGGAGGGATGGGATTCTGGGAATTGGGAATTTGGGGCTGGGATGGAATTCCCAGAGCAGCTGGGGCTGTCCCTGGACCCCTGGCAGTGCCCAAGGCCAGGCTGGGCACTGGGGACAGTGGGAGGTGGCACTGGGACCATCTTTGATGTCCCTTCCATTCCAAACCATTCTGACTCCATTCAATAAAAACTTCATGGGACTCCCAGCCATGCCCAAGAATTATTCAGCTGCTCATTATTTTATACTGCTCCATTCATTCATTCACTCTGATTAACCAACATTTTGCAGCCATTTTGTGCTCCCCACACCCCTTCAGGACTGTATCATCTGTGGGGTCACAGGTTTAGGATTTTTTTTTGCTTTTCCTGTTTAACTGCCATTTCTGTAAAGTAAAAAAAAAATTAAATAAAAAATTCTAACAGGTAAGGCAGCTGTCCCTGAAGTGTTTTCCTAAATTTTTATGGTGTTTTTCAGCTGTGCCACTGAGTGAAGATGTGACATAATCCCACTGGAGCAGGATGAGAAAGACTTCTGTACTTAACAATTTATTATCATGAAAAATGCAGCTGTATTATGCCAAAACCATGACTTGAGGGAGAGCACAGATAAGGATGAGAACAGCAGGTGGTTTTGGGGCTGTTTTCATTTCTAGTTCCTTCTAACACGACAGCAGCATTGGTTGAACTCAAATATTCAAGATATCATCCCAGGCAAGCAGAAGCTACGTGTGCATCCTCTGACACATCCTCTGTGACTAAGGGAAAAACAAAAGGAAACAAAAATTCAACCTGAACGCAGGAGGCTCTGGAAAACAACAGGAGCCGGTCAGAGCAGGCTGGAATTTCTGTGATCTTTCATTTTCCACTGCACTCACAGAGGCAAGAATGGAAGAGAAACTTCAAAAATGTTTTCTAAGAATGTTCTGGGAGGGGAGGAAAAAACTCAAAGCAATTACAAGAAGTTTCTGCATTTCAAAGAACAAAACAAGTGCACCTGGAATTTTCAAAAGGATTTCAAAAGCACTCCTAAAATCATGGAATGGTTTGGTTGGAAGAGACTTTAAAGATCATCTAATTCCAACCCCCTTCCACTATCCCATCCAAACCCCTGATAAAATAATAAAATATAATAAAAGATTTTATTATTTTTATATAATTTTATATTAAAAATGTAACTTTTATATAACAGTTATTTATATATATATATTTATATATAAATAACTTTTATAATATATAAAAGTTATATTTTATATAGAATTATATAAAAATAATGTTTATATATTTATAAATTTATATTTTTTTATATATATATTTATATTTTTATATCTTTATACACTGAACTGGGGCAGTTTAAACCAGGCTTATAAATATATAAATATAATTTATATATTTATAAAGTATAAATTTATATTATAAATTTATAAATATATAAATATAATTTATATATAAATTATATCTATATATTTATATATATTTATATATTTATATATTTATATTTTATATATACTTTCTATATATTATAATATAAATATAAATATATATATTTATATAATATAAATATATATATATATATATATATATATATATGTACGTACATGTATATATTTTATAACTTTTATATAATAAAAGGAGCCACAGAAGAGGCTGGAATTTAACCCCAATCTCCTGCATTTTTGGTGAGGTTAATGCCTGACACACTGTAATTAGCTTAGCCATTAATTAGTGCCACACTGGCATTTCAAGCTGTTAAGATACATAACAACAGAGCTCTGAGGATGCATTTTATTTCTTTCTTTATTCATATGGCAAGAACCCTGTTTTGATTAAAGGGGCAAAAAGAGGCAGCATCAGAAAATAAATTTCTGAAGATATTTTAAATTTCTCAATATTCCAGGCAGTGATTTTTGGGTTAGGAACCCTCACTTGCTGAAAGCCAACACAGTTGTGCATCTGCTACCAAATTCAGCCAGAGAAATGTCTGGAGATGCCTCTTTGCCAGCAGGGGAGATGCAACATCCCTGCAGATACAACATCCCTGCAGATAGAACATCCCTGCAGATAGAACAGATAGAACAGATAGAACATCCCTGCAGAGAGAACATCCCTGCACATAGAACAGATAGAACAGATAGAACAGATAGAACATCCCTGCAGATAGAACAGATAGAACATCCCTGCAGATACAACATCCCTGCACATAGAACAGATAGAACATCCCTGCAGATAGAACAGATAGAACATCCCTGCAGATAGAACATCCCTGCAGATAGAACAGACAGAACATCCCTGCAGATACAACATCCCTGCAGATAGAACATCCCTGTAGATAGAACAGATAGAACATCCCTGCAGATAGAACAGATAGAACATCCCTGCAGATACAACATCCCTGCACATAGAACAGATAGAACATCCCTGCAGATAGAACAGATAGAACATCCCTGCAGATACAACATCCCTGCACATAGAACAGATAGAACATCCCTGCAGATGGAACAGATAGAACATCCCTGCAGATGATAGAACATCCCTGCAGACACAACATCCCTGCAGATAGAACAGATACAACATCCCTGCAGATACAACATCCCTGCAGATACAACATCCCTGCAGATACAACATCCCTGCAGATAGAACATCCCTGCAGATAGAACATCCCTGCAGATAGAACAGATAGAACATCCCTGCAGATAGAACATCCCTGCAGATGATAGAACATCCCTGCAGATAGAACATCCCTGCAGATAGAACAGATACAACATCCCTGAAGATAGAACAGATAGAACATCCCTGCAGATAGAACATCCCTGCAGATGATAGAACATCCCTGCAGATGATAGAACATCCCTGCAGATGATAGAACATCCCTGCAGACAGAACATCCCTGCAGACAGAACATCCCTGTAGATACAACATCCCTGCAGATACAACATCCCTGCAGATACAACATCCCTGCAGATACAACATCCCTGCAGATACAACAGATACAACATCCCTGCAGACAGAACATCCCTGCAGAGCAGTGGGTAAGGCCAGAACTGCACTCTGGCAGCTGAGGAAGGAACAATTAAAGAGCAGCCGCTCCTGACAGCACCTCCTGTGGAGCATTCCTGCACTTCAGCTGCTCTGAGCTTTGTGTTGGGACAGATCCCTGGAAAACTTCCAGAATTGGCTTGATTTGTACCTTACACAGATTCTAAGCCTTCCCCAAGGGGAGAACACCCCATGATGTGGGGATTTGTTTGTGGTGGGCTGGTTTTGGAGAGGCCCTGCTGATCTCAGCTGCCCTGAGCTGATTTCTGTGTGTTCCACAACCCCAGGCAGGAGCTGCTCATTCTTTCCACTGCCTGTGCCTGCAGCTGCTGCATCCTGGAGCCCCAGGAAAAGGCAACCTTTCCTCAGAGTTTCCATGAGCCAGGCAAGGCTGGCTCCCAGCTGGAGGGCACCTGGCACAAGGGCCAAGGAATCCTGCACAGGAATGGCCAAAAACACCCAGGAATGGGAAAACACCCAGGGACTGGACAAAAACACCCCAGGAATGGGAAAAACGAACCCAGGAATGGGCAAAACACCCCAGGAATGGGGAAAAACAACCCAGGAATGGGCAAAACCAACCCAGGAATGGGCAGAAACAACCCAGGAATGGGAAAAACAACCCAGGAATGGGGAAAAACCAACCCAGGGATGGGGAAAAACAGCCCAGGGATGGGCAAAAACCAACCCAGGAATGGGAAAAACCAACCCAGGAACGGGCAGAAACAACCCAGGAATGGGAAAAACACCCCAGGGATGGGCAAAAACACCCCAGGGATGGGAAAAACCAACCCAGGGATGGGCAAAAACAACCCAGGGATGGGCAAAAACAACCCAGGGATGGGGAAAAACACCCCAGGAACGGGCAAAAACACCCCAGGGATGAGCAAAACCAACCCAGGGATGGGAAAAACCAACCCAGGAATGGGGAAAAACAACCCAGGGATGGGAAAACCAACCCAGGGATGGGAAAACCAACCCAGTGATGGGCAAAAACCAACCCAGGAATGGGGAAAAACAGCCCAGGGATGGGCAAAACACCCCAGGAATGGGCAAAACCAACCCAGGAATGGGAAAAACAACCCAGGAATGGGCAAAAACAACCCAGGGATGGGCAAAACCAACCCAGGAGTTCCCACTGATTCCCCCTCCAAAAGCTGTGGTTGCCACCAGAAACCCTTTCTTATAATTTAACATCACAACCTGCAACAAATGGACATTTTAATTCTTATTTCATCACCTTTTTCCACAGTCATGGACATTTTAATTCTTATTTCCTATGTCCATAGTATTGGACACTTTAATTCTTATCTCATCTTCTTTTTCCACAGTAACAGAAATTTTAGTTCTGATTTACTTTTTCCACAGCAATGGACATTTTAATTCTTATTTCCTATGTCCATAGTAATGGACATTTTAATTCCTATTTCCTATTTCCATAGTATTGGACATTTTAATTCTTATTTCATCTTATTTTTCCACAGCAATGGACATTTTAATTCCTATTTCCTATTTCCATAGTATTGGACATTTTAATTCTTATTTCATCTTATTTTTCCACAGCTATGGACATTTTAATTCCTATTTCCTATTTCCATAGTATTGGACATTTTAATTCTTATTTCATCTTATTTTTCCACAGCTATGGACATTTTAATTCCTATTTCCTATTTCCATAGTATTGGATATTTTAATTCTTATTTCATCTTATTTTTCCACAGCTATGGACATTTTAATTCTTATTTCACCTTCTATTTCCACAATAATGGACATTTTACTTCTTCTTTTCTATTTCCATGGACACATTCCTACTGCAGCTCTCAGGAATTATCAACAATTCTACAGTGAAATACTCAGAGATGGGAGTTGTTAAAGAATTTAATAATATTACCTCCCTTGTTTGGTGATCAGAAAATTTTTAATTTAATTTTTAATTCCAAACCCACAGAAGTGTTCTGTTTAACTACATGGATTATGAATGGGGGGAAACAGCAACAGGAAAGAAATCCATTTATGGGAACAACAGAGCCTGGCTCTTGTGGCACCTCAGAGCCTCCTCCCCCCAGGACACAGAGGAACAATTCTCCTCCTGCCTTCCAGCCAGCCCTGCCTGGGAAACAGCCTCCATGCTAACAGGCCTCCACACAACCAGCCACTTGTTTTAAACCAGGACCAAACCTTCAGGAAGTTTCCAGAATGGTTTTCAGTCCACGCAAGAAAATGAAGTCAGTTTGGTTGACTTGGCTGCATCTAAAAGTCAAAAAGTTGCATTTTATGGGGGTTTTAATGATTGTTTTAAAAATTGATACTAAAAATTTGATAAATCAATTCATCAAATTTTTATAATAAATTTAAATCAAAGGAACACAAATCCAACTCCTGAGAGCTCAAAAACCAAGAGTTCTTTGCCAGCACCAAAATAACTCCAAGGAAAACCTCCAAAAGCAAAATCCCAGCCAGCTCCTCACTTGTGAGCCTCTGAAAATCTGCCCAGGGGAGAGGGAAGTTACATCTGAATAAATGAAATTCACTGAGCAGGGACAGCTCTGCTTCTGTGAGCGACCAATCAGTGAGTGCCATAATTAATGAAGTTAATTCTGCTTCCCTCTGGCAGGAAGAGAGCAAAGGTCCAGAGCAGGGTCTGGGGGTGATTCTGATTTAGGACATTTCACATCCTAAATCCCTGTGCTGGCAGCCACCACTCTCCAACCTCCTCATTTTTAACAGCAGCATCCCCAAACACTTCAGGACAATGACTTCCACAGATTAATTATGCATTACACCCACAACAAACCAAAATGTAAATGGTATTTTAGAGCTCTGTTCCAACTTCAGGTTCACTGAACACAGCCCATACTCAATCACTGCCAGCACATTTCTGTATTTTAAGAGGAAACAAAGAGCCCCTGGTCAGAACAAGAGATAAAACCCCAATGAAAACTTTCCCAAGTGGCCACTGAGGAAAGAGCTTCATAAATACAGAAACCACAACCAAACCCCAGCATTAAAGCAAACCCAGGCAGCCCAGGTGTCCCTGGAGCTGGAGCATCCTGGGGTCCCTTCCAACCCAACCCAACCCAACCCAACCCATCCCAACCCATCCCAACCCATCCCAACCCATCCCAACCCATCCCAATCCATCCCAACCCAACCCATCCCAACCCATCCCAACCCATCCCAACCCATCCCAACCCAACCCATCCCAACCCATCCCAACCCAACCCATCCCAACCCATCCCAACCCATCCCAACCCATCCCAACCCAACCCATCCCAACCCATCCCATCCCAACCCATCCCAGGAGTTTCTGTTTGCACACAGGAACAACCCCCAGGCTCCACTGGAATTTCTGATTAGCCATTAAAGAACTACAGAAGCAAACATAAAACCCCCAAAAACCCAGAAGCACTAAAAACTTCAATTAAATATATGTCACAATTCAATAGATGCATTTGCTTCATGTTTTTTTTAATTATTTCTCTCATCTTGTGTTCTCCTGACTTCCTGTTATGACACCAAGTCATGTTATTTATTAATAATCAATATTAGTTATAAATGTATGAACACAGCTTATTAAAAGTTGAATAAACTACTGACTGAACTACTTCAGCAATAAACTGTCACAGAATGAAATCCTTGCTGCTATAATTTAGGCCTGCTCTGCATGGGACTGCTGATATTAAGAATTATTCAGTCCCTGCTGATATTAAGAATTATTTAATGCTGATGTTACTGAGGGGTGTTTGGGCTGAGTTTCAAGGCAGTCTCACCTCTAAAGCAATGAAAATGCAAACCCAGGCAGCCCAGGTGTCCCTGGAGCATCCTGGGGTCCCTTCCAACCCAACCCAACCCAACCCAACCCATCCCAACCCAACCCATCCCAGGAGTTTGTTTGCACACAGGAACAACCCCCAGACTCCACTGGAATTTCTGATTAGCCATTAAAGACCTACAGAAGCAAAAAAAAAAAAAACCCCAGAAGCACTAAAAATACTGTCACAATTCAATAAATGTATTTGCTGCATTGTTTCTTAATTATTTCCCTCATCTGCAGTTCTCCTGACCTTCAGTTAAAACACCAGGTAATGTTATTTATTAATAATCAATATTAGTTATAAATGTATGAACACAGCTTATTAAAACTTGAATAAACTACTGACTGAACTATTCAGCAATAAACTGTCACAGAATGAAATCCTCGCTGCTAAAATGACTTTTATAATTTAGGCCTGCTCTGCATGGGACAGTTCAGTCACTGCTGATAATAATAAATAAAAAAGAAATTAAAAAGTGACTGCTGATAATGAAAAATAAAAAATACCTGGTTGTGCATTTTGGGGCCATTTTGGTTCATCTTGGGTGCAGCCCTGGCTGGGCGCTGGTGCTGCCCAAGGTGCATCCATGGAGGCCTTGGAATAAATCTTTATTAAAAGATTCAGTTTTTATTCTTTAGTTTTAATCTTTATTCTTTACTTTATATTCTTTATTTTATATTCCTTATTCTTTATTTTATATTCATTATTTTTATTCTTTATTTTTAATCTTTCTTTTTATTCTTTATTCTTTATTTTATATTCCTTATTCTTTATTTTTATTCTTTATTTTTAATCTTTCTTTTTATTCTTTACTCTTTATTTTATATTTATTATTATTTTTACTCTTTATTTTTATTCTTTATTCTTTCTTTTTATTCTTGATTCTTGATTTTATATTCTTTATTCTTTCTTTTTATTCTTTCTTTTTATTCTTGATTCTTGATTTTATATTCTTTATTCTTTCTTTTTATTCTTTATTTTTAATCTTTATTTTTAATCTTGATTCTTGATTTTATATTCTTTATTCTTTCTTTTTATTCCTTATTTTTAATCTTTATTTTTAATCTTGATTCTTGATTTTATATTCTTTATTCTTTCTTTTTATTCCTTATTTTTAATCTTTATTTTTAATCTTGATTCTTGATTTTATATTCTTTATTCTTTCTTTTTATTCTTTCTTTTTATTCTTTATTTTTAATCTTTATTTTTAATCCTTATTTTTAATCTTTATTCTTTATTAAAAGATTTATTACATTTTATCTTAATAAACCATTACAATTTATTATTAAAATTTTAAATTTCTTACACCATTATAATATAATAACATATCACGTAAGTTCTGTGGTGTCATAATAATTTACCACTAAATTCTTACTGAATCTTTATTATTTGAATAAATCCCTGCTTCATTTTTCAGTTCTGCTGTGGCTCAGCCGTCCCAAGGCACCAGCAATATCCTAGCTCCAATATCCCAGCTCCAATATTCCTAGCTCCAATATCCTAGCTCCAAGAGTATTCCTAGCTCCAATATTCCTAGCTCCAATATCCTAGCTCCAATCATATTTCTAGCTCCAAGAGTATTCCTAGCTCCAATATCCTAGCTCCAATATTCCTAGCTCCAATATCCTAGCTCCAATATCCCAGCTCCAATATCCTAGCTCCAATATTCCTAGCTCCAATATTCCTAGCTCCAAGAGTATTCCTAGCTCCAATATCCTAGCTCCAATATCCTAGCTCCAATATCCTAGCTCCAATATCCTAGCTCCAAGAGTATTCCTAGCTCCAATATCCTAGCTCCAATATCCTAGCTCCAATATCCTAGCTCCAATATCCCAGCTCCAAGAGTATTCCTAGCTCCAATATCCTAGCTCCAATATTCCTAGCTCCAATATCCTAGTTCCAATATCCTAGCTCCAATATTCCTAGCTCCAATATCCTAGCTCCAAGAGTATTCCTAGCTCCAATATTCTAGCTCCAATATCCTAGCTCCAATATTCCTAGCTCCAATATCCTAGCTCCACTATCCTAGCTCCAATATCCTAGCTCCAATATCCCAGCTCCAATATTCCTAGCTCCAATATCCTAGCTCCAAGAGTATTCCTAGCTCCAATATCCTAGCTCCAATATCCTAGCTCCAATATTCCTAGCTCCAATATCCCAGCTCCAATATCCTAGCTCCAATATCCTAGCTCCAATATCCTAGCTCCAAGAGTATTCCTAGCTCCAAGAGTATTCCTAGCTCCAATATTTCTATCCCCAATATTCTAGCTCCAATAATATTTCCATCTCCAATATTTTGTCAATATCTCCAATAATATTTTTATTTCCAATATTTCTATCTGCAATATTTTGTTAATATCTCCAATAATATTTCTACCTCCAATAATATTTCTACCTCCAATATTTTGTTAATATCTCCAACAATATTTCTATCTCCAATAATATTTTTATCTCCAATATTTTGTCAACATCTCCAACAATATTTTTATCTCCAATATTTCTATCTCCAATATTTTGTTAACATCTCCAACAATATTTTTATTTCCAATATTTCTATCTCCAATATTTTGTTAACATCTCCAATAATATTTCTATCTCCAATATTTCTATCTCCAATATTTTGTTAATATCTCCAATATTTCTATTGCAAATATTTTGTTAATATCTCCAATAATATTTTTATCTCCAATATTTCTATCTCCAATATTTTGTTAACATCTCCAACAATATTTTTATTTCCAATATTTCTATCTCCAATATTTTGTTAACATCTCCAATAATATTTCTATCTCCAATATTTCTATCTCCAATATTTTGTTAATATCTCCAATATTTCTATTGCCAATATTTTGTTAATATCTCCAATAATATTTTTATCTCCAATATTTCTATCTCCAATATTTCGTTAACATCTCCAATAATATTTTTATTTTCAATATTTCTATCTCCAATATTTTGTTAATATCTCCAATAATATTTTTATCTCCAATATTTTGTTAACATCTCCAATAATATTTTTATCTCCAATATTTCTATCTCCAATATTTTGTTAACATCTCCAACAATATTTTTATCTCCAATATTTCTATCTCCAATATTTTGTTAACATCTCCAACAATATTTTTATCTCCAATATTTCTATCTCCAATATTTCGTTAACATCTCCAATAATATTTCTATCTCCAATATTTCTATCTCCAATATTTCGTTAACATCTCAAATAATATTTCTATCTCCAATATTTCTATCTCCAATATTTTGTTAATATCTCCAATAATATTTTTATCTCCAATATTTTGTTAACATCTCCCAATAATATTTTTATCTCCAATAATATTTCTATCTCCAATATTTTGTTAATATCTCCAATAATATTTTTATCTCCAATATTTCGTTAACATCTCCCAATAATATTTTTATCTCCAATAATATTTCTATCTATCTCCAATATTTTGTTAATATCTCCAACATCAAAGCTATTCATGAGAATTTTACAACACTGATTTTCTAGGTTCAGGTATTTTTGAGACACCCAACAACCATCATGTGCAACAAGAGTGATTTGAATATTTAAATCAATAAATATTAAATATTTCCAATTTTTTTCTGCCTATAAAAGTATTTGGATTGTCTGCTTGAAGCACTGATCAGCCAAAAATTGGCAAAAAATTGACCAAAAAAATTGGGGTTAAAAGGTCCAAAAAAAAAAAAAAAACCCAGGAATGGGGAGAAATTCCTGTGGGAAAAGGGAAAAATTTGAATTAAATTCTGATTTTTGGACCTATAAATTGGCAAAATATTCCCAAATATCCCAAAAAAATTCCCAAAAAAATTCCCCAAAAAAATTCCCAAAAAATCTGAGGACTTGAATAAGTGGAATTTTGACACAGAAGTAATTCTTCTGGAGACCTCCAGAAGATATGTGTGTGATATAAACCTCAAGCTGCTCAAAGAATAGAACTTCCAGAAGTGCTATTGAAAAACTTTTCCTAATGGAAGGTTCCTCATTTTCTTGTCATGATTTTAGTGTCCAAAGTCAATCCAGATCACTGAGATGTGATTTTAAACCACACTCTTAACCCTGAGCTTTCTTTGGAAACCAGAAGCATTGAAATCTATAAACACTGTCCTAAAAAAAGAGAATTTTTTTGGCAGAGAAAGAATGAAAACCATCAAAATACATGCAGGTGCCAATAATGAAATTGGATATTCCCATTGGGGAAACTTTGCCAAGAGCAGAGCTGTGGTCACAAAAATCTATAAATGTAAAACCGCTTTTTTTGGGCAGGGAAATCTACTTTTAAAATGTTTTCTTTTCTTTTTAATGGGATCTAAGAAGCTTAAAAAACGTGAAGTAAAAGGATTACAAGGCATGTGGCAGAGGCAGGAAGAGATTAGCAGAAAATGGAGATTATTTGTTAGGAAATGCTGCTGAGAAACCTGCTCAGCTCCCTGCCAGGCACAAGGAGTTCCTGCAATACCTGCCAAACCCTAAATGCACCTGCTGGTTATCCCAGAGCCTCCAAGGCAGCCCAAATCCCAAATAAATGTCCTTAATACAGAGCTTTATTTCCAGCTGAGCCCACACGAGGCTTGCAGCACTGCCAGGACACCAAAGTGCAGGAAAGCAGAGTTTGGGAGCTGCACTTCCAGGGTGCTGCTGCTGCTGCTCGCCTCGCTGGGTTTGTCTGCAAGCACAAATATTCCAGATATTGCTTTTTAATAAATGATACATTTTTAATAAATGAAAAATTTAATGCATTCCAGATGTTTCTTTTTAAGAAATGAGTGCACAGAGAATTGTTCCCAGCCAGCCCTGGGGTTACTGAGGACACAGCTCAGCTCCAGCTCTGAGTGCGCTTCCTGCAGGATGAATTTCTGTAAAAATTCCCTTTTCCCAGAGAAAAGCTGCTCCCATGCATTTCCTGCAGGGTGAATTTCTGTAATAATTCACTTTTCCAGGAGAAAAGCTGCTCCCATGCATTTCCTGCAGGATGAATTTCTGTAAAAATTCACCTTTCCCAGAGAAAAGCTGCTCCCATGCATTTCCTGCAGGATGGATTTCTGCAATAATTCCCTTTTCCCAGAGAAAAGCTGCTCCCATGCATTTCCTGCAGGATGAATTTCTGTAAAAATTCCCTTTTCCCAGAGAAAAGCTGCTCCCATGCATTTCCTGCAGGATGAATTTCTGCAATAATTCCCTTTTCCCAGAGAAAAGCTGCTCCCATGCATTTCCTGCAGGATGAATTCCTGTAAAAATTCCCTTTTCCCAGAGAAAAGCTGCTCCCATGCATTTCCTGCAGGATGAATTCCTGTAAAAATTCCCTTTTCCCAGAGAAAAGCTGCTCCCATGCATTTCCTGCAGGATGAATTCCTGTAAAAATTCCCTTTTCCCAGAGAAAAGCTGCTCCCATGCATCTCCCATGCATTTCCTGCAGGATGGATTTCTGTAATAATTCCCTTTTCCCAGAGAAAAGCTGCTCCCATGGCAGAGCTGCCTGCTCTCAGCTTCTCTGGCAATTTTAGTTGTTGTTAATTATGGAGAACTCGCTGCCATGCTCATTAATTGGCAAAAATCAGCAGATTAAGGTAATTATCACACAGCCATTGAAGGTGGAAGTGGCTTTCCCAGCAGAACCATCATGGAAATAGGACAAAATATGGTCTAAAATATGGAAATGGATTTAAAATGTGATTTTTAAACACCTGAAAGGTCCCCAAGTGCACAATTTGTGCTCCCCTTTGCCCACAGGGAAGGGAAATGGAAACTGGATTTGGGGTTTTTGGTTAAGGCTGGCATTAAATGTGTGAGATGGGATTCTGTGTTTAGTAGTTTTCATTTCTATCACAGTTATTATATGATAGTTAATATTTATATTTAAAACTGTGAGTTTTATAGTATTTTATTTTCATTAATTAAAATGGAGCTGTATTTTTACAAAGGTTTTAAGGATAAATTGCTTAATCAAAAAATGATGCTTGAAGGGGAAATGGAAACTGGATTTGGGGTTTTTCTGTTAAGGTTGGCATTAAATGTGTGAGATGGGATTTTGTGTTTAGTAGTTTTTATTTCTATCACAGTTATTATATGATAGTTATTATTTATATTTAAAACTGAGTTTTATCGTATTTTATTTTCATTAATTAAAAATGGAGTTGTATTTTTACAAAGGTTTTAAGGATAAATTGCTTAATTAAGAAATTGTACTTTAAGGGGAAATGGAAACTGGATTTGGGGTTTTTGGTTAAGGTTGGCATTAAATGTGTGAGATGGATTTTGTGTTTAGTAGTTTTTATTTCTATCACAGTTATTATATTATAGTTAATATTTATATTTAAAACCGTGAGTTTTATAGTATTTTATTTTCATTAATTAAAATGGAGTTGTATTTCTATAAGGGTTTTAAGGATAAATTGTTTAATTACGAAATGATGCTTGAAGGGGAAATGGAAACTGGATTTGGGGTTTTTGGTTAAGGCTGGCATTGAATGTGTGAGATGGATTTTTGTGCTTGGTAGTTTTTATTTCTATCACAGTTATTATATTATAGTTAATATTTATATTTAAAACCGTGAGTTTTATAGTATTTTATTTTCATTAATTAAAATGGAGCTGTATTTTTACAAAGGTTTTAAGGATAAATTGTTTGATTAAGAAATTGTACTTTAAGGGGAAATGGAAACTGGATTTGGGGTTTTTGGTTAAGGTTGGGATTAAATGTGTGAGATGGATTTTGTGTTTAGTAGGTTTTATTTCTATCACAGTTTCCCAAATTGTGAATGTTATAGTATTTTATTTTCATAAATTAAAAATTGAGCTGTATTTCTATAAGGGTTTTAAGGATAAATTGTTTAATTAAGAAATTGTACTTTAAGAGGAAATGGAAACTGGATTTGGGGTTTTTGGTTAAGGCTGGCATTAAATGTGTGAGATGGGATTTTGTGTTTAGTAGGTTTTATTTCTATCACAGTTATTATATGACAGTTATTATTTATATTTAAAACTGAGTTTTATCGTATTTTATTTTCATTAATTAAAAAAGGAGCTGTATTTTTAAAAAGGTTTCAAGGATAAATTGTTTAATTAAGAAATGATACTTAAATTATTTTTACTTTTAACTTATTACTAACTACTTGTGGTTTGTAATGTGGATTTTTTTATTTAATTACACAATATTACTTGTGAAGAAGGATTAGTTTCTGTTTAAAACTCTTCTCTTGTTTTATATATATTATTATATATTCAAACCTTAAACTCTAATTTTTCTACTATGTGATACAACACACTTCTATTTAAACAACACACTTCTAATTTTAGTTCTATTGTTTAATTTTAATAAATTAAATACATTAAATTTAATTAATTAAATTAAATAAATAAAATAGATAATAAATAATAAAATCATATATGTTATTATATATTATTTATATATATTATATATAATAAATAATTAAATAATAATAAATAATTAAATAATAATTAATTAAGTAAATAAATAATAAAATAATAATTAAATAAAATAAATTAATTAAATTAAATTAATTATTGTTTCATTTTAATAAATTAAATAAACAATTTTAAATAATAAATTTCATTTCATTTTAATTAATGAAATAATTGTAAAATAATAAGTGTATTTACTTTTTTATTATTTAATTTTGGAAGTCTTCCTCCCACCTTTAGGTCAAATGCAGTGTTCTCTTGGGGGTCAGTGTTTGTCAGCACACAAATCTGAAATTCTCAGTTCCCAGGGGTCCAAGCAGGCAGAAATGAAATTATTTCACTTTTCAGCCTTGCTGTGCCCGTGTCAGAATTGAGGAATCCCCAGGGAGGTCTGACACATCCCTGGGGATGACAGGAGCCAGGGAAATCCTTCACCTGCACAAATCCCATCCAAACCCTGAGGGGCCTCTACTGCCAGAAAACAGCCCTTAAAATGGAATATCCCAGCAAGAACATGGAAAACCACAAAAACCTAATTGGAAATTGTTTACTGATACATTTTCTTAAATAAATGAGTACACAGTTTGAAAAAGAAAATTCAAGAATTACAATCCCTCAAGCACACAGTCAACACTGAAGCTACCAAAAGCTGCAGATCCAATGTAAAAAGCAGTCCAGAAAATCCCAATTTTCAATTTTTTAAAGTAATTTGCCAACTTGAAGATGAGAAAAAAAGGGTTTTGTCTGAGGTAATTTCCTGTATTTCAATAAAAAGAAAAAACTCCAGAATTGAAAGGAATTCCTGAACTGTGCTGTAGAAAACTCGAGAGTAAGTGCTTAGGTAAATTTAAAGTTTTTTTTACTCTGGAAGATTTTGGGGCTGGCATTAAGAAACTGGTCATGAAGTATTTTTAGTTCTTCTGAGAATAAACTGCCATTGACAGGAAGAACTGACAGGAAGGTCTGGTTTTGAGAGACTGCTCACAAACCATTTAAAACTTCTGATTTCTCAACTGGGATTACCTACAGCTCAATAAAAACCATTAAAAATCTGAAAAGGAGAAAGAAGAGGAATGTGCAGGCAGCACTTGCAGAACAGATCTTGGCTGGGGAGGGACAGAACAGGAACAGTCAGCAGGGGCTGTCCTGTCTCACCTTTGATTGGATCAACCCTCCTCAAATAGGGCAATCCAGGATTAGTTATTAGGGGGCCATGAAGGGGGGAAAATCCCATTTAACTGGAGAGAAAAAATCCCATTTAACTGGAGAGAAAAAATCCCATTTAACTGGAGAGAAAAAATCCCATTTAACTGGAGAGGAAAGGTATTTTAGGAGTGTGTTACACCTGCTGGGAAAAGCAGTGTGCTCACAGAGTGGAACCAACCAAACCCAGCAAAATTCAGAATATTTACAAACACTGGGTGAGGATCCCTTCATCAGCACCAAACTCCACAGCTCTGCTGCACAAGTTGGAATTTTCTGGGTGTATTCTACACCAAACCAAAGGAATTTTCTTAAAGTTCACCCCCTAACCAAGTGCAGCCTTTTAAAATTACCTTGGAATCCCTTCTCAGGTGGTCCAGTGACATTTCAGTGTGAGCACATCACCCCACACACCTGAGGGACAAAATTCCTGCATTCCCTTGGACACCAAAACCACCAAATGCTCTGCAGAACTGGACAAACCATGGCACAATGCAGCATTTCCCTCATTTTTAATAGAACCTTGTTTTTCTTACATCATCCAAATGCTGAGGGCACCTCTGACACCTCCAAAATCTGGGATTCAGCCTCAGGGCCTCGTTCCACTTTCTCTCTCTGCACCTTCCTGACATTTGGCCAACAAAATAAATTAAAAACATGGCCAGTCCATGTGGGTTCTTAAAAATGTCACTTTTTGCCAGCTTTCAAGAGTTATCAGCTCTTGCCAGCTCTGTAACTTGATAAAATGAAGCTAAATTATGTATTTCAGTGCTGCAATTCAGTGACCACAGACAACTGAACTGATTTTTCATCTATTAAAAGTCTGTGTGCACCTACCTTCCAAGGACCTCCACCTGGCTTAAGTTTTGTGTTACTTCTAAAACTTTGAGACTTTTCTTCCCACCTGGAGACAGATATTTATTCAAGTTCAAGGCAGTTCTCCCATTCTTTACCTTAGAAATGTAATTTATGCAGGATCTGTACATGGTGAAGACAACACAGTTTATGCTGAGATGATGAGACTCAAATTCATTTGTTACCACTGCCCAACCTTTCATTTGTTACCACTGCCCAACCTTTCAAGTCCATTCTGTTTAATTCAAATCTGTTTAAAAACTAAGCATCACCTTCAGGATGAAAGGGTTTGATAGCAGAAACAAGAAAAAAAAGAATAAAACCACAACAGCAGGTGCTCCAAACACCACCTTAAGCACAAAGCTCAGGCTAGGGGCATCCAGGGATATTTGATTTCATTTCTGTTTCATGCAGAGCTTCACCCTGGGCTACAGATTCACGAATCAAAGGAATGAAGCTAAAATAGCTGCTGGTGTTGAAAGTCCCACGGAATCATGTGGAATCACCAAGGTTTGGGCACCATGCAGTGCCAGCTGTGCCCCGTGGGCACCTTGTCCCCAGCCCAGAGCACTCAGTGCCACCTGCAGGGGACACCTGCAGGGCTGGGCACTGCAAAGCTCCCTGGGCAGCCCCTGCCAAGGCCTGAGCTCCCTTTCCATGGGCAAATTGCTGCTGCTGTCCAAGCTGAGCCTGCCCTGGCCCAGCCTGAGGCCGTTCCCTCCGCTCCCGGAGCAGAGTCCGGCCCCTCCTGGCTCCACCCTCAGAGCGGGCTCAGCTCAGCCCGGCTCGGGACGCGGCTCTCGGCAGGACCGAGGGGACGGGCGGGACACGCAGCCACAGCCTCGCCCCCTCATCCCCTCGCTCCCCCGAGGTTCTCTCGCACAGCGAACCGCGGCAGCCCCGGCCCCGCACCCGGCGCCCCCCTCACGGCTCCCGGCCCGCCTCACCCGGCACGGGCCGTCCTGGAAGACGCGCGGGTCCAGGTTGCAGGCGATGGTGGCGGTGGGCAGATCGCGCAGCGCCACCGCCTCCATCTCGCGGTCAACGAAGCTCCACTCCGCGTCCGCCTCCTCTTCCTCCTCCCCTTCCTCCTCGTCTTCCCCGGGCGGCAGCGGCTGCTGGAGCGGCGGCTCCTCCATGGCCGGAGGCGAGCGGAGGCGGCAGCAGCGACGTCGCTGAGGCGGCTTCTCCCATCCCCCGCCCGCCATCTTGTTTCCTTCGCCCCCGCCCCGCAGCAGCCAATCGGAAGCCGCCGCCGCCCCCACCGCGGGCCGTGTCAGCCAATCGGAAGCCGCCGCCGCTGCGGCAACAGGTGGCGCGTGAGGCCGCGTCCGCCATGTTGGGCGAGGGCAGCGCCGTGAGGGAGCGGCTGAGCTCCCACCCACAAAATCAACTATATATGTATAAAATATACTATATTTAGCATCCGCACTGTATATTTAGTATATATTGTGCATGTAATACACGTGCTCCCCATATATACTGTACTATAGCTGAAAATTTACCATATAATATACCATATTATTTACCATATACCATATTATTTACCAAATAATATATCATATATTGTTATATGGTATATTATATTACAATATCATATGTTATTATTATAAACCATATATGTTATAATTATAATTATACTATCATATATATTATAATACCATACATTACTATACCATATCTAATTTACCATATCATTTTCCATATAATATTCCATATATATATATATATACCCTATAGTATGTGTGTACTGTCTTTATAATATTTTTCTATATTATATGTAATATATAAAAAATATTCTGTGTAGGCTATGCTGTATGTCTGTGTGGTATATATCTAATATACAGTATATAAAAAGGTGCTTTATGTAACAATATACTGTGTGTATATGTGGGAATATAAATAATATGCAGTATATATAACACATATAAAATATGCTGTATATAATAATATATTGTATGCATATGTATTTTTATATATAAATTACTCTATATAATGCTTTATTATTGCTCGAGAGAGAAAGACATGAGCTCCATGTCCCATCCCTGGAAGTGTTCAAGGCCAGGTTGGATGGTCTATAACATAAATGTCAAATATTTATATCAAAATGCCACGTGGATATAAAAATTCCTCACTCAAAGACTTACAAGTCAGCTGAAAATTGCCACTGTGTATTACAATTCACTAATCTGCCTTACAATTCACTAAGCTGACCCAGCCTTGGTGTGCTTGGCTGGTTAGTCTGACCTAAGAGACCTAGGCAAATATTTTTATTACATTTTTAATATTTCATTGTATACATGCCTGTATATATATAAAATATTTTATATAATATTATGCTTCTATTTATTTTTATCTATATGTAGCACCACATTCCAGGGGAAGGCCCAAGCTTCAAAAGTCACAGAGATTTTTATGAAGTTATTGGTTTTTTATTGTTATTGTTTTTTAATGAAGGTATTTTTTATGAAGTTACTGGTTTTTATTAAATTATTGGTTTTTTATGAAGTTATTCTTTATGAAGGTTTTTTAATAAAGTCGTTGTATTGTTATTGAAGTTTTTTTATGCAGTTATTTTCTGAAGGTATTTTATGCAGTTATTTTATGAAGTTATTTTTTCTGAAATTATTGCATCTCCAAACATCCCACTCCTAATTTCTTCAGCCTCTCTGATTGGTTTGGATTTAAGTCTTTATTTGACACTTTTTTGGAGGGATAAACTGAATCAAAGATGGTTTTATGGTCACTTGTGCTGAGTGACATAAAATCTTCATCCTCTCACATGCAGGGAAATGGTCTCTTAAAAGAAAATAACTTCTCTGAGCAACCCCAGATGTTTAATGCTAAATCCAGCCAAAATAAAGCCAATTTTAACCATATATTTTTATTTTTGCCAGAGCTGCTTCCTGACAGGCTGGTGATATTTTCCCCTCCGAGGAGCATCTCTGGATTCCCTGCAGCCCCCTGGAGAAATCCCACCCGAGGAATTTCCACCTGAAATCCGCTGTTCCACAGAATTCCAAAAATCCAGAAGCAAAACCTGGCAGCGAGAACTCCCCGTCCCTGCAGTCTGGCCGGAAAACCACCGGGAAACATTCACAATAAGCACAAGGTGGTTGTGGCAGTTCAGGTGGCAGATTTGAAGGGGAAAAGGCGTTATTAATTGCATTTTATGTTATTAATTGTATTTGATGGAATTAATTGGAGCTGGGATGGTGCCCTGCAGGGCTCCAGGGCCAAAGGACCTCTCTGCCCTAAGAGCTTCAAAGTTTGAAGCATTAATTCAGCCACAGACGTCAGAAATAAATAAATAAACAAACCCGAATCTCCCTAATCTGCAGATTTCATTGTTCAGCCTTCCTTTTTTCCTAGGAAGGGAACGCAAAAACTCCCGCTTTTGACTGGAAGAGGTGGCGAGAGAGGGGAAAAGAGGAATTTCCCCGCAATGTTTGGGGCCAATTTGAGTGTAAGTGAGGGTGATTAACGCTGATGATTAACGCTGGTGATTAACGCTGATAATTAACGCTGATGATTAACGCTGGTGATTAACGCTGATAATTAACGCTGATGATTAACGCTGATGATTAACGCTGGTGATTAACGCTGGTGATTAACGCTGATGATTAACGCTGATGATTTCCCCGCGGGAAAAGGGAATGGCCGCTGGAGCGGGGCCAGGGGAGGTTCCCAGCACTGCCACCTCCATCTAGCGGCCGTGGAACCCCCGGGCCAGGAGGGATTTCACTGCAGGGACCTGCCCCAAAAATCCGCGCTTGGACTGGGAAATCCGGCTGGCTACAGCGGAATGAAATAGAATCAAATGAAATAGGATAAAATAGAAAACAGAAAGTGAAATAAAATAAAATAGAATAAAATAAATAAAATATAAAATATAAAATATAAAATATAAAATATAAAATATAAAATATAAAATATAAAATATAAAATGAAATACAATAAAATAAAATAGAATAAAATGAAATACAATAAAATAGAATAAAATAAATAAAATATAAAATATAAAATATAAAATATAAAATATAAAATATAAAATATAAAATATAAAATGAAATACAATAAAATAAAATAGAATAAAATGAAATACAATAAAATAAAATATAAAATATTAAAATGATATGAAATAAATAAAATAAAATAAAATCAGAGGAAAGAAAATACAAATAAAAAATAAAATAAAAAATAAAATAGAATAAAATGAAATGAAATAAAATATAAAATGAAATTAAATTAAATAGAATAAAATGAAATAAAATATAAAATTATATTAAATAAAATAGAATAAAATTAAATATAAAATATAAAGTGAAATGAAATAAAATAAAATAGAATAAAATCAGAGGAAATAAAATACGAAGTAAAATATAAAATAAAATTTAAAATTAAATAAATAGAATAAAATAAAGTATATTAAAAATAAAATTAAATTAAATTAAATATAAAATAAGATATAAAATGAAATTAAATGAAATAAAATGAAATAAAATAAAATATAAAATATAAAATAAAATCAGAGGAAATAAAATACAAAGTAAAATATAAAATAAAATAAAAAAATTAAATAGAATAGAATAAAATAAAATAAAATAAAGTATATTAAAAAATAAAATAGAATAAAATGAAATGAAATAAAATAAAATAGAATAAAATTAAATTAAATATAAAATATAAAATGAAATAAAATAAAATAAAATAGAATAAAATAAAATATAAAATTAAATAAAATCAGAGGAAATAAAATACAAAGTAAAATATAAAATAAAATAAAAAATTAAATAAAATATAATAAAATAAATATATTAAAAAATAAAATAGAATAAAATGAAATAAAATATAAAATAAGATATGAAATAAGATATGAAATTAAATGAAATAAAAGAAATAGAATAAAACAAAATGAAATAAAACAACAAATAAAATAGAATAAAATGAAATCAAAACAAAATAGGATAAAATAAAATTGAATAAAATATAAGATATAAAAAAATAAAAAATAAAATGAAATAAAATAAAATATAAAATAAAATTTAATATAAAAGGAAATGAAATTAAATAAAATATAAAATATAATGAAATGAAAATAAATAAAATAGAATAAAATTAAATTAAATAAAATATAAAGTGAAATAAAATATGAAATAAAATAAAATAAAATATTGGTTATCATTCAACAGAGAAAGAATGAACATCACAGAATCCCAGAATTATCAAGGTGAGAAGAAACCTTTAAGATCACCCAGCAGCACCACTCTTGTCCCCAAGGGCCACACCCAGACACCCCTGGGACACGCCCAGGGACAGGGACAGTGACCCCAAACCTCCCTGGGCAGCTCATTCCTACCCTGACCACTCTGTCCATTGAATTTTTGTGTCAAATCCAACCTGAACCTTTAGCTTGTGCATTTTGCTTTAAAAAGTCATCAGATATTTTCAGGCACTGCAGCTGCAAATAGTGAATGTAAATGGTGAATTCCTTGAATGCTGTTGATAAAAACACCAGCAAATATTAAAATAGTGATCTATTCAAAAAATTCAAAAGTGATCTATTAAAAAATTTAAAAAAAGAAAACAACAAAAAAGAGACAATCTGGTGAACATTTTCCACCTGAAATCTGCTGTTCCACAGAATTCAAAAAATTCAGAAGCAAAACCTGGCAGCAAGAAATTCCTGTCCCTGCAGCCTGTGTTGTTTCACGATGAACATTTTCCTTGGGAAGAGGTCTGGACCAGGTGTGAAAGCACTTTCAGCAGCTTTAGGAGGAAAAAAGAGCCACTCCTGAGATGTTTTCAGGGCTGGATGTGCTCAGCTGAGCACAAAGAATAGTGAGGAGAGGCTGCAGCTAAACGTGGAGCGCTGGGAGAGTTCTGGTCACAGAACAAGAACAAACGGCCCCAGTGATTAAACAGATTACAGCAAGAAATAAAACATAACTTTACAACATTTAGCGTCAGAATAAGCCTTTAAACGAGGCTGGGGATTTCCTTTGGGTCTGTTTTCTTTTGGAGGGCACCTGCTGTGCTCAAAGTGAGGTTAAATTAAAGGATTGGGATTTTGGGGACTTTATAAACTCCCCTTGAGTGTCTGCCTTGTGCTGGAGAGGCTCAGACCGCTGTGTGTGGGAGGCTCGTGGGGGGAAAAACCTGTCTGAGAGAAAGGAGCCCAGAGGGGCTGCTTGGCACAGGAAAAGCACCTCAAAAAGTGGTGCATTTTACCTCAAAAAGTAAAAGGGAGACACTGCTGAAGATGATTTTTAGTGAAATATCCCAGGACCTGAGGTGTCAGGAGGGACGCAGCGAGCAGGAGGCAAAGCCCTTTGGGCAGCCTGGGAAGGAGCCACTGACTGGAAAGGTCAAACTGCACTTGGGAAAAGCAGGAGTTGTTCCAGAGCAGGGCAGGATCACAGATAATGGAATGGGTTGGGTTGGGAGGGACCTTAAAATTCATCCAGATCCATGGCGGGGACACCTCCCACTGTCCCAGGCTGCTCCAGCCTGGCCTTGGGCACTGCCAGGGATCCAGGGCCAGCCCCAGCTGCTCTGGGCAATCGTTTCCAGGGCCTCCTCACCCTCACAGCCAGGAATTCCTTCCCAAAACCCAAACTCCATCCCCTGGAAATTGTCTCTCTCCAGCTTTCCTGGGGCTCCTGCAGGCCCTGCAAGGCCACCCTGAGCTCAGCCCAAAGCTTCTCCTGTGCAGGTGAACAATCCCAGCTGTGCCAGCCTTTCCTCCCAGCAGAGCTGCTCCATCCCTCTGCCCATCCTGGAGCCTCCTCTGGGCTCTCTGCAGCAGCTCCAGCTCCTCCCTGGGCTGGGGCAGCTCTGCAGGTGGGAAATCACCTGAGACAGGGGCACAATCCCAATCCCAGCCCCAATCCCATCCCAACCCCAATCCCAGCCCCAATCCCATCCCAATCCCAACCCCAATGTCATTCCCAATCCCAACCCCAATCCCAACCCCAATCCCAGCCCCAATCCCATCCCAATCCCAACCCCAATGTCATTCCCAGCCCCAATCCCATCCCAATCCCAACCCCAATGTCATTCCCAACCCCAATCCCATCCCAATCCCAACCCCAATCCCATCCCAATCCCCATCCCAATCCCAACCCCAATGTCATTCCCAACCCCAATCCCATCCCAATCCCCGTCCCAATCCCAACCCCAATCCCAATCCCATCCCAATCCCAACCCCAATGTCATTCCCAACCCCAATCCCAGCCCAAATCCCATCCCAATCCCAACCCCAATGTCATTCCCAACCCCAATCCCATCCCAATCCCAATCCCAGTCCCTTCCCCGCTGTTCCCAGGGCAGGGTTGGACACCAGAACCCCCAGAGCTGCTCCCAGTCCGTGCTCCTGGCTGGGATTGTCCCAAAGCAGGAGCAGCCCCTGGCACTGGGACTTGTAGAACTCCCTGAGGTCCTTTCTAATCAAAGATGGAAATAGAACACCATGAAACAAATTAAATAAAATATAAATTAAGGAAAAATTAAACAAAACCAGCACAGTGGAGTTCAGTGTTTTATGGCAGGGATTTGCCTCAAAAAAAATCTGTGTTTTGCAAGAAAAATATATGAAATGAAATGAAATGAAATTAAATTAAATAATAAAAATTAAAATAAAATACAATATTAAAATAAAATAAAATATTGGTTATAAATGGAGAACTTCTAATGAAAGACAGAAATAAAACACTGCTTAACAAAACCAGCACAGAGTAGGTCAGAGTTTTATGGCAGCGATCTGCCTCAAAAAATCCACACTTTGCAAGGGAAATGTGTCTGGCTGAAATAAAATAAAATAAAATAAAATAAAATAAAATAAAATAAAATAAAATAAAATAAAATAAAATAAAATAAAATAAAATATAAAATGAAAGAAAAGAAAATATTGGTTTTAACTAAATGGAGAACTTCTAATGAAAGATTGAAGTAAAACTGCATGAAACAAAGCCAGCGCAGTAGAGTTCAGTTTTATGGCAGGGATTTGCCTCAAAACATCTATGTTTCGCAAGGGAAATATAGGTGGCTGAAATGAAATGAAATGAAATAAAATAAAATAAAACATTAAAATGAAATAAATTAAATAAAATCTATAAAATAAAATTTAAAAATTAAAAATTAAATTAAATTAAAATGAAAATAAAATAAAATAAAATAAAATAAAATAAAATAAAAATAAATAAAATTAAAATTAAATTAAATTAAATTACAAAATCAATAAAAAATGGTTTTAAATGGAGAACTTCTAATGAAAGCTGGCAATAAAAGGCCGTGTAACAAAACCAGCCCAGCCCAGTTCAGTGATCCCTTGGAGGTTTTTTTTATGGTTTTTTTTTTTGTTTTGTTTTGGGGTTTTTTGGTTTGTTTGGTTTTTTTTTTTTTTATTCTTTTATTTCTTTCAGAGCAATCAGTAACAGCCCCAGTTACTGATTTACAGCAGGGCTCGGTCACGGGTGCTGTGGGACAAACGGGTTTGTCAGGCAGAGCTGCTGAGAGGGAATAATAAAATAAATGTGACAACATTTCAGCAAAACCTCTGCAGAGCTGTGGGGAGAAAGAGCAAGGCTGGGGCCCTAATCCTGGGAAAAGGAAAATCCTTGAGAAGGAAGGTAAAGACAAGGAAAAGAGGGGAATGGGAGAGTGAGAGAAGAAAATGGAAGAAAAGAAATATTGAAAAGAAAAAGAGGAAAATTAAAAAGAAAGGAAAAGGAAAGGGAAGGGAAGGGAAGGAGAAAAAGAGAAGGGAAAAAAGGAAAGGAAAGGAAAGGAAAGGAAAGGAAAGGAAAGGAAAGGAAAGGAAAGGAAAGGAAAGGAAAGGAAAGGAAAGGAAAGGAAAGGAAAGGAAAGGAAAGGAAAGGAAAGGAAAGGAAAGGAAAGGAAAGGAAAGGAAAGGAAAGGAGAAAGGAAAGGAAAAAGGAAAAAAAGACAAGAAAAAGAGAAATAAAGGGAAAGGAAAAGAAAAAGAGAAAGACAAAAAGAAGGAGAAACAAAAGGAAAAAAGAAAGAGAGAAAGAGAGGAAAGAAAGAAAGAAAGAAAGAAAGAAAGAAAGAAAGAAAGAAAGAAAGAAAGAAAGAAAGAAAGAAAGAAAGAAAGAAAGAAAGAAAGAAAGAAAGAAAGAAAGAAAGAAAGAAAGAAAGACAAAAAAAGAGAAAAAATTAAAAAGGAAAAAAAGAGAAAATAAAAAAGAAAAAGAAAGGGAAAAGGCAAAAGGAAAGGATTGTGGCATAACCTGCATGAAAATAAAATAAAATGGTCATTATGAATAAGACAAATTCTCATTGTGCCTCTTGATTGCACGTGTCACATTCTTCTACATCAGCAACTCAAATATTTACATTGCTGCTTTGAAATATTCCAGGTTTTATTTCCAAAATCCATAATTATCACAAATTCCCCGAGGTGGGAAGAGCCCTTCAGGATGATCCAGCATCACCCCTGAACCCCAACAGTTCCCTTAAAAGACATATTAAACATAAAAGTTCCCTGAGTTTTGCAAAGAAGAATTGGAATAAAAGCCAGGATCAAGCGGCAATGGCGCAGAATGGAGGGAAAAATTAAAACCTGTGAAAGATGAAATGAAATTGAAAACGAGAATATTAAAAGAAAAATCAAATTAACTGTGATTAGGGGTTATATTCTGATAAACAGGCACAATAAACCAGGAAACATTTGAAATAAATGTTGATGAAGTAGGGGTTAAAATAATAGAGTTCAAGACAATCTGGACGCTTTATTTAAAGTGAACAAAATCTCTGGGAGCTTCCAAGAGCTTGGAGTTTTTTCCAGGCTCCCAGTAAAATGCTCGGCTGGATCTAATAAAGGCTCGCTAACGAATTTTGTGGAGCACTGTGAGAAAAGCAGCGTTTGTTAGCCGGAGAACTCGAGCTGATTTCATTAATTATTATTATTTCATTAATTCCGAGCGTGAAGGTGTCCCGGGCTCAGTTTTATTCGCAGTTTTGTTTTAAGGGCTGGTTTTCGTTTGCCTGGAGCAGGTGAAACGCAGCTGAGGTCGGAGTCATTTTCCACACTCACCTCCCCAGTTCCAGGAGGAGGAAGAGGAAGAGGAGGAGGAGGAGGAGGAGGAGGAGGAGGAGGAGGCAGTAATGAAATCACAGCTCCTCGATGAGCCTGGCAAAGGCGCTCAGCTTGCAACACCCGAGCGATCCCCCGAGCAAGGAGGGATTTGGAGCTGGGGGTCCCTTCCTAAGGCAGGAGAGGAATTCGGGAATTCGGGAATTCAGGAATTCAAGCCTCTGGAAGCGATGGGAGGAGGGAATTCAGCGCAGGGAGCTCGGCAGGGATTTCCCGAGCAGAATCAAAAGCCTGGAGTTGTCCAGAAGGAGCCAACACGCGGTTCCAGGGCAGTCACCAGGGCTTGGCTGCTTCTCAAATTCCAAATTTAATCCCAAACCACGATTTGATTGAATTAGACTCAAAAACAATATATAATGTCTGGTTTTTACCTTGGCTTCATTATTCCTATTGCTTCATTATAACAGTGCTGCTTAACCAAAAGAAAAGGAAAATCGATTATTCTTTTGGACAATGAGCAGGTTTAAAGTACTTGAATACAGCGAAAATGACGGAGTTTGGTTTCTTTGCGAGCTTTGTTGCTGTTTTTCAACATATTCTGGAATGATTTTTTCAGAATTTAACTCCGGGCTGCTCCTGTGGGACGCCGGGAATTCAGGAATTGAGTCAAAACAGAAGGAGGAGTGGGGCTCGGCATGAAGGAGCCTCTCCTCCTTCCTTCCGCTCGCTCATCCTCATTTCTGGGGGGCATTTCGGGGTTTCTGTGCTGCCCAGCCCAGCAGCCGGGATTCCCCTGGACATTCCTGCCTTTTTCCCGAGCCCCCGGAGCAGCTGGGCAGGGCCGGGAATCGGGCAGGGATTGCCCCAGATGGGCTCAGCACAGATGGCACCCCCGCAACCCGCCGGGATTTCTACCAGGACATCCCTCCCTCCTCCTCCTCCTCCTCCTCCTCCTTTCCTCTGAACGCCCTCCCAGCCACCAGACGATGGAATTTCACACCGGGAAAATTAAGGAACCCGGGGACAAACGTAACAAACGTCCATGTATTCTGAAAGCGGGAAAAAAATTCTAATTCATTTTGATTCTAAAAAACTCCAATAGAATTCTTTCACTTGCAGCTTTGTCCTTCCCACAGTTAAAATAACATTTTAAAGAGGATATAGAACTGGCTTAGACACAAATAAAGGGGTCTGGGGTTATTTTTTCCATCTCAAAATGTATTAATATTCGGTATTAGTATATAAACTTTGATAATACTGCGTTCATATTCTTATATAGATTTTTTTTATCCCACAAGTTATTGGAAGTTTTATGCCACAAGTAACTCTGGTCTCCAGCCAGGCAGTTTGTACCTGTCTGTGTTTACCCTGACAAATCCCTCCATCCATCCCCTGCTGGGGACACCCAGTTTAATTCCACCCCTTTTCCGAAGCCTCGACTTCCTTCTAATTCCCAGTGCAAAAAATCAGGAGCAAAAGGAGGGGGTTTTTTTCCTTATCTCTGTCTGCAAAAAAAAAAAAAAATTACAACTTTGGTCTGCAGTGGGAGGGAAAAGGAGTTACAATAATCCGAGCAAGTCCTAATTAAAACCCCCCAGGGATAAAAGTTGTTCCCACCAGACTGCGAGGGGATCTTCGGTGGTGGCTGAAGTCTGACATCTGCGAGCATCAATTAATTAATTAATTAATACCTCCACTCATCCTTTAATAAAGAAGTGTGCGCTAATCCTCCCCGTAGCCGAGCTCCGAAAATCAAATTTATTAGCCAAGGGCTGTTTTAGGAACAGATGGGGTGTAAAGAGCTTGATGGAACGGGTGGAGAGCGAGAGATTAATTAATTAATTGTTAAGTAATTGAGTGACGAGTGCGGGGAGCAAGAAATGCAAAGCCCCGGGATGCCGCTGGGACAGATCTGAGTTTAACAATTCTGCATTCCCAAAACTCCTTTGGGGAACCGGAGGGTGACAAGGGACCTCTCCACCTGTGCCCGGCTCTGTCTGTCCCTGCTTCCCCCTCCGTCCCGATGCCCTCACAGGCTCAGTTCCAGCAAAACGACAAAAATCGAGAGAGAGAGAGAGAGCCCAGAGAGATCCCTAACAAGTTATTCCTGCCGTGATTGCATCGAGCACTCCGCCTGAATTTTGCGTCCTACAAAGAGAATTAGCGGCTGGCTGGGGGAGCTGCTAGTCCTCGGCTCTGTCTTTGTAAGGCTCCCGAGAATGTTTAACGAGTTAATCTTTTGTTAGGCTCAAACCCCGCGCCGATGTTCGCCAGCAGGCACGGCTTAGCACTGGAAGGGATTTTTGTTGGTTTTTTGGTCTGGTTATCACTGAAAGGGTTTGGGCTTTGTTGGCCTTGAAATCTTCACCTTGTGAGAACTGAAAGCAGGGGATAGGTAAATAAAGGAAAACAGGATTGTGTGTTAATGGGTTAGCTGTGCAGGGAACGGGACAGGCAGGCAGCTCTGCTGTGGCTCCATCTGATCAGCAGGACACAAATCCTGGGTCAGACTGGGAACCTGAGCCAAACCTGACACAAACCCAGAGGAGCTGGGCAAGAACCCAAAACATTCAATCACCCAAAGGAGCTGTGTGAGAACACAAAATATTGATGGACACAAAGGAGATGTGTGAGAAGCCAAAATATTGACAAACCCAAAGGAGCTGTGTTAGAACCCAAAACGTTCAATCACCCAAAGGAGCTGGGCGAGAACCCAAAACATTCAATCATCCAAAGGAGCTGTGTGAGAGCCCAAAATATTGACAAACCCAAAGGAGCTGTGCAAGAACCCAAAATATTCAATCACTCAAAGGAGTTCTGCAAAAACCCAAAATATTTAATCACCCAAAGAAACTGTGCAAGAACCCAAAATATTGATGGGCCCAAAGGAGCTGTGTTAGAACCCAAAACGTTCAATCACCCAAAGGAGCTGTGTGAGAACCCAAAATACTGATGGGCCCAAAGGAGCTGTGTGAGAACCCAAAACGTTCAGTCACCCAAAGGAGCTGTGTGAGAGCCCAAAATATTGATGGGCCCAAAGGAGATGTGTGAGAACCCAAAATATTGACAAACCCAAAGGAGCTGTGCAAGAACCCAAAATATTCAATCACTCAAAGGAGTTCTGCAAAAACCCAAAATATTTAATCACCCAAAGGAGCTGTGCAAGAGCCCAAAATATTGATGGGCCCAAAGGAGCTGTTCAAGAACCCAAAATATTCAGTCACCCAAAGAAACTGTGCAAGAACCCAAAATATTGATGGGCCCAAAGGAGGTGTCGTCTAAGAACCCAAAATGTTCAATCACTCAAAGGAGTTGTGCAAGAGCCCAAAATATTGACAAACCCAAAGGAGCTGTGTGAGAGTCCAAAACATTGATAGACCCAAAGGAGATGTGTAAGAACCCAAAATATTGACAAACCCAAAGGAGCTGTATAAGAACCCAAAATATTTAATCACCCAAAGGAGTTCTGCAAAAACCCAAAATATTTAATCACCCAAAGGAGCTGTGTAAGAACCCCAAGCACTTCATCACCCAAAGGAGCTGTGCAAGAATCTAAAATACTGATGGACTCAAAGGAGATGTGTAAGAACCTAAACCATTTAATCACCCAAAGGATTTGAGTAAGAGCCCCAAACATTTCATCACCCAAAGGAGCTGTTTAAGCTGCAGGGAGCCTGAGCAGGCTCTGCCCCAGGGAGCTCCAGAGGGATCCTCCTGTCCCAGCCCATCCAGAGCAAAGCTGAGCTCACGGGGCCTCAAGGGCTTCTCAAGGGTGCAGCCAAGGACAGGATCCATGGAATTGTGGAATATCCGAGTTGGAAGGGACCCACAGGGTCACAGTGCAGCTCCTGGCCCTGCACAGACACCCCAGCAGTGCCCTGTGCCTGGGAGCAGTGTCCAGAAATGTCACCTCCTGCCTCACCCACACCCAGTTCCACAAAATTCCACCACTGCCCTGAAGGCTCCACTGTGGAATCCCGAGGGGAGCCCTGTCCTCCCAGCAGTGCCCTGCCCTGGAGATGTCAGGCAGAGCTCTGGGCTGGGCTCTCACAGCTGAGAGCCTTGTGAGGTGGGACTTGTGTGACACCTGGGGACACCTGGGGACACAGGGAGGAGCTGGAGCTGCTGCAGAGAGCCCAGAGGAGGCTCCAGGATGGGCAGAGGGATGGAGCAGCTCTGCTGGGAGGAAAGGCTGGCACAGCTGGGATTGTTCACCTGCACAGGAGAAGCTTTGGGCTGAGCTCAGGGTGGCCTTGCAGGGCCTGGAGGAGCCCCAGGAAAGCTGGAGAGAGACAATTTCCAGGGCATGCAGGGACAGCACCCAGGGAATGGCTGCCAGTGCCAGAGGGCAGGGCAGGAAGAGTAATTCCTTTTCCTCCAGGAATTGCTGCTGGGTTTTCCCCCCTGCAAAAGCAAATTAAGCAGGCAGTGAAAGTCCCTCAGAATATTCGGTTTGAGGTGCAAAAAATGTTTGTGGGTTTTGCTGTGGTCTCCCAGAAAAAGATCCTGCCTCATATATTCCTCCTGTAGATATGCTTCATAAAAAACTATATTTAGGCATATAGACACCAACATCTTCCTCTTTATTGTCTGCACACACTCATTTACTATTCAGGCCAAAACAGTAACTGCAGCTGTGAGAAATGGATTTGTAAAGAATTTTCAAAAATTTAAAAAATAAAAAAAAACTCAACTGAGATAAGGTGTGCTGGCTTAGGAAGGCCATGGATATTGGGAACTGGGAATTGTTCCCTGGCAGGGTGAGCAGGGGCTGGGATGGAATTCCCAGAGCAGCTTGGGCTGCCCCTGCATCCCTGGCAGTGCCCAAGGCCAGGCTGGACACTGGGGACAGTGGGAGGTGTCCCTGCCATGGGCAGGGATGATCTGTAATGTCCCCTCTGACCCAAACCCTTCTGGCATTCTCTGACATGTCCAACCTTCAGGCCGAGGTGAAGAGCCCTTCAGCAAAGGTGAGGATGAATATCCAGTATCATCTCTGCAGAGGTTACCGAGTTGTGTCATTCTACTGCTACCAAACCCCATAAGAGACAGGGGAGATAATCGCCTCGGGATGGTTCCACCTGCAAGACCTCCACTGGCAGCTGCTGAGTTCCTGCTCCTAAATCCTCATGACCCTCTGTTCCTAAATCTTCCAGGAACGTTCCTTCTGAGCACAGCTGCCTCCATTCTTCTGTCTCACTTGGGATGCACCTCCGGGCGAGCATCCAAGAGCTGCAGGATTGTTCACTGCTTTGGCTGTTCGTGTTTTATCGGGGCAGAATGTTGGACCTGCTGCGTTGATTTGTTCTGTAGCATTTCCCCGCTCCTGTCGGCTGCATCTTCCCCCTTCACACCCTTTCCAAACCCCTGGATTCTATCCCTGCTCTGCTCCCTCTCAAATATAAAAAGTGGGTTTATATACTCAAATATAAAAAGTGTATATACAAATATACACACTTTATACATATATATATATACTATTTGTATGTATACAAAAGTATATATACAAAAACTGTTTAACTGCTGGGTTTTTTTAATTAGGATACCTCATTCCGGTCAGCCAACTGTGCCTCCACTGTTCTGTCTGCACCTCGAAAATCAGGATTATT
Organism: Molothrus ater; assembly: GCF_012460135.2. Lineage (NCBI taxonomy): Eukaryota > Metazoa > Chordata > Aves > Passeriformes > Icteridae > Molothrus > Molothrus ater. The sequence continues at coordinate 1,123,787 of NC_050479.2, read as the reverse complement.
TTCCTCATCCGAAGGAAAAGTTCTGACTTCTTTCGCAGCAGCTGCCGGCTCTGCCCAGGACACGGCGTTTCTCACCCCATTAAAATGCAAACTCGCAGAGGATCCTCGCACATGAATGAAAATCACTTGAAAGCATGCGAATCCAGGTGTTTATTTCTTTACACAGAGCGTTGTGTTGTTCCCTTTAACAACTTTCGCGAGCTGATAAGGACACATTTCCCTTTTTAACAACCTTTGGAGCAGCCCGAAGCGGCTCATCCGTGTTTTTAACAAACCGTGCGGGACCGTGGGGGCTGTGCCGGGCCCGAGCATCAGCAGCGGTGTGGGTGCTCGGAGGGTTCCTTCCTACAGCTGGTTTGGGAAATGAGGCCAGCAGAGCCTCAGCCGCGCCTGCCCGCAGGTGTGAGCCAGCCTGGGGACAGCAGTGCCAGGGACTGGGAGCAGGGCACGAACGGGGCTCGGGGTGCGAGGGGACCCCCGAGCAGGTGTGGGCAACACACACAAACACAGCAGAGATTTTGGGCCACTCTGCAAAGGCTCCGGTGCCTGCGGGCGGGGGTGGCAGCGCTCGGTGCGCCGTGGTCCCGCTCCACAGCGCGGCTGGGCAAGGGCCGTGCCCGGAGCGGTGGGACGGGACGGGGCAGGGGCCGTGCCCAGGCAGGGGCAGTGCCCGGAGCGGGGCAGGCGGAGGGAGGAGCGCGGCCCCGGCCCCGCGCAGGCACCGCCCCCGTTCCCCGGCCGTGCCCGGCGCTGCTCCGCGGCCGCTCCGCTGCTCCGGCTCGTCCCGCGCTCACGGCGGTCCCGGCATGGCGGAGAGCCCGGGGCGGCCCCCGGAGAGCAGCGATGTCCCGCGGGAGGGAGGCGAGGACGGGGCGGCGGCGGGGACTCGGCCCGGGCTGTGCCCCGAGGGGGCGGCCGAGCCCCCGGACGGGCCCGCGGAGCGGCCGCGGCTGAGCGCGGAGGGGGCGCCGGAGCCGCCCGGGGACAGCGGCTCCCCCGAGAGCCCGGGGACAGCGAGCGGGGACAGCCCGGGGACACCGAGCGGGGACAGCCCGGGGCACGAGGGGCGGCCAGGCGGGGAGCCGGGGGTGATGGACGGGCCCGAGGCGGGCAGGGCAGAGCCCGAGGGAGAGGCGGGGGCAGCGGCGGAGCCTGAGGGAGCAGCGCCGGGGGGGATGGAGCCCGAGGACGCGGCTGAGAGCCCGGCGGGGATGGCGCAGGAAGAGGCAGCCCCGGCAGCGACAGAGCCCGAGGACGGAGCCGCAGCCCCGGCAGGGACGGAGCCCGAGGGCGCAGGGGTTGCTCCGACGGGGACGGAGCCCGAGAAAGCAGCACCGGCGGGGACGGAGCCTGAGGGAGAGGCGGTGGCACCGGCGGGGACGGAGCCCCAGGTGAGAGAGGCGGTGAGGGAGGAAGGTCCGGCGGAGAGAGAGCCCCAGGAGGCGGCCACGACTGTCCCGGCAGAAGCAGAGCCTGAGGAGGCTGCGGCGACAGCCCCGGTGGGGACAGAGCCCGGGGAAGGAGAGGGGACATCGCCATCGAGGACAGAGCCCGGGGGAGCACAGGCAACAGCCCCGGTGGGGACAGAGCCCGGGGAAGGAGAGGGGACATCGCCATCGAGGACAGAGTCCGGGGAAGCACAGGCGACAGCCCCGGTAGGGACAGAGCCCGGGGGAGCACAGGCGACAGCCCTGGTGGGGACAGAGTCTGGGGAAGCAGAGGGGACATCGCCATCGAGGACAGAGCCCGGAGTGGCGGTGGGACAGGCGGGCCCAGAGGGGACAGAGCCCGAGGAGGATGTCGCGACAGCCCCGTCCGGGACAGATCCCGAGGAAGCTCCGAGGGAGGAAGTCCCGCCGGGGACAGTCCCTGAAGATGCGGTGCAAGAGGCAGCCCCGACGGGGAGAGAGCCTGAGGAGGCCGTGGGGACAGCTCCAGCGGGGACAGTCCCCGAGGATGAAGTGCGGGAGGAGGCCCCAGCGGGGACAGTTCCCGAGGAGGCGGTGCAGGAGGAAGCCCCGTCTGATGTGACAATTCCCAAGGATGAAGGGCAGGAGGCAGCCCCGGCTGGAGTGCCAGCTCTGGAGGATGAGGTGCAGGAGGCAGCCCCGGCTGCTGTGACGGTCCCCGAAGAGGCGTTGGGGACAGTCCCTAAGGATGAGCTGCAGGAAGCAGCTCCGGCTGGGACAGTTCCCGAGGAGGGAGCGGCCCCGCTGGGGACAGTCCCTGAGGGTGAGGGGCAGGAGGCAGCTCAGGCAGGGACAATTGCTGAGGAGGTGCTGGCGACAGTCCCCAAGGATGTGGTGCAGGAGAGAGCTCCAGCAGGGACAGTGCCTAAGGATGAGGTGCAGGAGGAAACCCCAGCAGGGACAGTCCCCGAGGAGGCGCTGGGGGCAATCCCCAAGGATGAGGAGCAGGAGGCAGCCCCGGGTGATGTGACAATTCCCAAGGATGAAGTGCAGGAGGCGGTCCCGGTTTCTGGGACAGTCACCGAGGAGGTGTTGGGGACAATCCCCAGGGATGTGGTGCGAGAGACAGCTCCAGCAGGGACAGTCCCCGAGGAGGCACTGGGGACAATCCCCAAGGATGCGGTGCAGCAGGCAGCTCCAGCAGGGACAGTCCCCAAGGATGAAGTGCAGGAGGCAGCTCCGGGTGAGGTGACAGTCCCCAAGGATGCCGTCCTGGCAGGTACAGTCCCTGAGGATGCGGTGCAGGCGGCAGCCCCGGATGATGTGACAGTTCCCAAGGATGCGGTGCAGGAGGCAGCTCCAGCAGGGACAATCCCCAAGGATGAAGTGCAGGAGGCAGCCCCAGATGATGTGACAGTCCCCGAGGATGCTGTCCCGGGTCATGGGCCAGTCCCCGAGGATGCTGTTGCAGCAGGGACGGTCCCTGCGGAGGGCAGCGCGGAGGCTCCCGAGAGCCGCGGGGCAGCACAGGTGGCCTTGCCCGGCTGTCCCCCGTCCCCGGGCGGCCCCGGTGGCGAGGCGGAGGCAGAGGCGGAGCGGGGACCACCAGCCCCGGCGGGGACGGGAGCCCCGGGCCCCGAGAGCAGCTGGGATCGGAGCCTGAACGGGGAGCAGGAGCGGGAGCAGCTCCGGGAGGACGGGACGGGCTCGCCGGGCGCCCCGGAGGAGGAGGAGGAGGATGAGGATGAGAAGCAGGACCACGACATCTCCCTCTTCGTCAAGGTAAGGGTGAGGGGCTGCCGGGGAATCTCCGCAGGGAATCTCCCCTTCCTGATAATGTTCTGAGAAACATCAGCCTCAGGAAGAACCCCCTGGAAGAACAAAACACCAGAATTCCCTGCAGGCTTTCACTGGGTGCTCCCTGATTTCCATTAGCCCGTGGAACAATATAATTTATTTCCTTTAGGTAACAATTCCCATTACCCCAGGTGTTCCAAAGGAACCTGTGGGGAGGAATTTGAGGGTGGCAGGTGCAGGGCCAGCCTGGCTAAGGTGATCTGGTCATTAAAGCCCGATGTAAACTTGTCTCTGCCGCCTCATTCCTTCAGGAATCGCTGGCACGAGGAGCTCTCAGCGGATTTTCAGATCTCCAAAATGCAGGGAGAGGGGCTCTCCTCACAGGGGCTGGGAGGGAAGAACCTGGGAAATGTCATTTCAAATGCAATGCTGGGATTTTCTATTTTCTAACATGAATTACAGGTGACATTTAGAGAATTGTCCCAAATTTTGGCAAGGCTGAACTCACAGTCAGTAAAGAGCATCCCTTGGAATTGTCCAGTTTGTGTTTGTTTGAAGGGAAGGTTTGGGTAACAGGGGAATAGGGGGGAAAAAAAAGGAGGGGAAAACTAAATTGATTTTTGATATTTTATTGAGTAGAGCTTTAGATCTTTCTATCCTGTGCCTGGAATCCCACCAAAATCCCTGGGATTTGGCATGGGAATAGCAGCCATCCACAGAAGCTTTATAGATGGGGATTTTTGGTGTGTAGGGAGCATCTGGAGGTGATTTCTTCCCTCTTCTCTGACCCCTCTGGACTAAAATGTGGAGCAGGGTGGGACAAACATAAAGCTGAGGAAATAAACCTGGGGAAGCAGGAGGCATTTGGGACCTTCTCCTCCACAAACCATCCCATCCTGTACCTCCTGAGCTGGCTGAGGCTGCTTCTGCCAGCCAGAATTCACAGTAAAATTAAAATTAAAATTAACATTAAAATTAACATTAAAACTTTGTGCCTTCTACTTTATGGGAGGAAAACATGGCCAAAATGAGAGAGCAGCCTAGAGAACAAGACCATTTGTTATGACTCTGTGGTCCCCAAATATTAGGATTAAACATGGGCTTTGGAAATCTTTGTGAATTCATAAAGGCAGAAGGAGAAGGGAGGAGCATTTTTGTGATGGGCTTCATATTGGTAATTTAAGAATGCCTAGAAAACAATCCAGCTGCTTTTCTAATTATTTCTGTATTACAAAGCTTGAGTATTTTACCTCACCTGGAGCTGGATTTTTGTAGTTGGGCTTGGATTAGTTTTTAGTCAGAGACTGGCATGAGTTTCTCCAGGAAAAGGGAAAAAAATCCAACTGGAGAGCTCAGTGTCTCCCCAGGCACCAAAATGGCCGTGCCATGGTTTGATAGCACAACAGAAATACAGAAGAATATAAAAACAAACCCCAAAATGGGGGAAAATGCATAAAAAAAGAGCACAGGAACAGAACTGGAATAATCCTGGCAGTTCCCCTGCTGGGGAAGATTTCCCCAGGCCAGGCCCACATTAAGATGCTGTGGCAGTGATCATACTCTGAGAACTCATCATCAGCCTCAGGAAGAACAAACCACCAGAATTCCCTGCAGGCTTTCACTGGGTGCTCCCTGATTTCCATTAGCTCATGGAACAATATAATTTATCTCCTTTAGGTAACAATACCCTTTATTCCAGGTATTTCAAAGGCAAATGTTCCCAAAGGTCACCCAGATATCCTCTTCTTGGGAATTCAGTGTCCCTGGTACCTTGTGCTCTCTGCTCTTCAAGGGCTTTTTTCCCCTTCTGTAGCCAAAGCTCTTTATTGATAAGAAAACTTCTGTAAATGTCAGATTTTTTTTTTTTACCTTTTGAATATACTTGAACTCTCACTCAGATTCACTCCATTGATTTTTAAGCAATAGAAAATTTATTTAAGACTTAAGAGCTTATTTCTTAATTGAAATTTCTATCTAATTATTTATAGAGGGAAAACTCAACAGAATCACAGCTGCAGATTTCAGAATTCCAAAGATTCCCAAGGATTTCTCTGTACCACAAACATTTGGCCAAAGAGCCCAGCTGGAGCACAAGGCCTTGCTCATCTCCCTCAGTTTCAGGGTTAAATGGATTTTAGTCAAAGCTGGCCATGAGCACAAGGCAATAGATTTTATCCAAGGAAAAGCAGGGGGATTTATCCACTTTGGTGACATTCTTGGTCTCTCCATCATTTCTCTACATTCAGAGGATGATTTCATTCCCATCAGAGACAGAGGGATTTGGCTGCAGCAGAATTTCCCTGAGGTACCCTCGAGTGACTTTACACAGAGCAGTGCAGAGTCACAGAAAGGGCTGAAAAATGGGAAAGGAAAAGCTTTGCTGGGAGTACAGAAATGGGAACAACTGCATCCCTGCCCCCAGGGTCTGTGCCCAGCTGGAATGGCAAAGGGGGTTTCCTACCAAAAAAAATAAAAAAATAATCTTCTTTTCTCTGATGTGATGAATCTGGGGCTTAAATGGAACTTAGATTATGAAGCAGGAACTGAATTTTGAGTGTTGTAGGTAAGAAATCCGTGGGCAGCAGGAGCTCAGCTCCCTGAACGCCCGGATGCATTTTCAGTGGAGTCTGGGCTGCACCTGGTGCTTGGTGTAAACATTGGAATTGTCACCACTGAGGAGGTGCTGGTGCTGAAAAATCTTGATTTTTCCTCCTCACTCAGGGTGTAACTGGGTAAGGTGAGTGTGGTGCACAGCCAGGAACTGTTGTGCTGTGTCCAAATGCAGGTGGGCAGCTCTTTATGGGCCTTTCTTGGTGCAGATTCACCACAGGAGCTCAGTGATCTCAATATATTATTTCAGTGATCTCAATAAGGGAAATTAAAGATTTCTGTGTGCAGAAACCTTGTCTGCAGCAGAAATTCCCTGCACTGCTCCTGAGATACCCTTGAGTGCCTTTAGACTCCCTGTAACTTGTGCAGAGTTACAGAAAGGGCTGTAAAATGAGAAAGGAAGAGCTTTGCTGGGAGTACAGGAATGGGAACAGCTGCATCCCTGCCTCCAGGGCCTGTGCCCAGCTGGAATGGCAATGGGGGTTCTGTTCCCTTTTGTTCCACCAGCAGCACACATGGGGGTTCTGCTCCCTTCTCCCCACTCCCTCTTCTTCTCCTTCCTGAGCTCCACTCCTTGGACCTCAAGGTGCCACTTTAAAAACCCTGACATTTGTTTGTAAGTTGCTTCCCTCCACCATTCCTTTGGATATTTTCATTTGCATTTTAAGTGAAACTTCTGCTTTTTTAATTGAGGAGTAATTAAAACTTTGCGCTGGGGACAAGGAGGGCACGGGGCACAGCTGGGACTCCATGGGCTGGGAGGGCTTTTCCTATTGTATTTGGATTTGAGTTTCCTATTGTATTTCCTATTCCTATTGTATCTGGGTTTCCCCCAGATGAAGGAAGGAGTGATGAATCTGGCTCCATGTTCTCAGAAGGCTAATTTATTATTTTAAGATACTATATTATATTAAAGAATTACATTATAATATAATTATAAATATAATATATTATAATATCATACTGTAATTATTAATATAATATAATACTATATATATTATATTATATTATATTATATTATATTATATTATATTATATTATATTATATTATATTATATTATATTATATTATATTATATTATATTATATTATATTATATTATATTATATTGTGAATACTAAAGAATATAGAAAGGATACTTACAGAAGGCTAAAAAGATAATAATGAAAACTTGTGACTCTCTCCAAAGTCCTGACACAGCTTGGCCCTGATTGGCCAGTGAGTGAAAATAATTCACAGCAGAATCCAATGAAACAATCACCTGTGGGTGAACAATCTCCAAACACATTCCAAAGGAGCAAAACACATGAGAAGCAAATGGGATAAGAATTGTTTTCCTTTTCCTCTGAGGTTTCTCAGCTTCCCAGGAGAAAAATCCTGGGGAAAAGGGATTTTCCTAGAGAGTGTGAATGCCACATTTTCCAGCCCCAGGGATCTGGGGATTCTGTGAGAGTTATCCCAGAAGAAAGAAACCCTAATGCCGGAGAGAGGCCCTGCCCTGGGGCAGCACAGGAGCAGCCCCGAGGCTGGAGGTGCCCAGAGCGGCTCCAGCCCCGGCTGCTCAGCCCTGAGCCCTGCGGGGCTGCCCAGCAGGAGCAGCAGAGCCCCAGAGCTGCTGCTCCAGGCCTGCCTGCGCTGCTCTGGGCTCTGTGGCTGCACAAAAAGCTCCAAAAGAGCATTTCTCCCAAGCCAGAGCAGGAAGTTGGCTCCTTTCCCGTGGGTATTTACCCTCTCACTGCTCCCTTTGAATGTTTTTTTCATGGCAATTCCAGGTTCCCTAAAGCAGCTTAGAGGAGCTGGCATTACAAATTCCATTCCTAACTCCCTGGGTTGTTGCTGGGTGCTCCATGAGCAGCAGCTTCTCTGGGGGTGGGAGTGAGGTGGGCTGCAAGATTCCCCCCAGCCCAAACCTTTCTGTGGTTCTGTGATTCCAGGAGGGGCTGAGGGAGCTGGGAAGGGGCTCAGCCTGGAGAAAAGGAGGCTCAGGGGGGACTTCCCTGGCAGGACGGGCAGTGAGGTGGGGCTGGACTCTGCTGCCCTTTCCCAAGAGGAAATGGCCCTAAATTGCACCAGGGGAGGCTCCCATTGGAGATTGGAAACATTTTTTCCCCCTAAGAGTGGTCAGGCCTTGGGCTGAGCTGCCCAGGGAGCTTTGGAGTCCCTGGAATTGTCCCAGAGGAGTCTGGATGTGGCCTTGCGGACAGGGACAGGGTTTGGGTTGGTCCTGGTGGGGATGGGTGATCCTAAAGGGCTCTTCCCACCTTGATGATTCTGGGATTTAGACAACTGACAGACCAACATCCTTTCCAGATTGGCATAAACCAACAGACAGAAATCAGTGATCAGAAATAGGAAGGTGCATCTAAGTTATTTTTGTACGATTTAGTTGGAATCACTGATTGGTTTGGGTTGGAAAGGGCCTCAAAGCCCATCCAGTGCCACCTCTGCCATGGCAGGGACACCTTCCACTATTCCAGATTGTTCCAAGCCCTGTCCAACCTGGCCCTGGACACTGCCAGGGATAAGGGAACCACAACCCCTTTGGGTTAACATTTCCTGCAATCATCCTTTGCCTGGAAGTGTTAAATAATCTCTGTGTTCCCCCAGGACTGTTCAGGCCTCAGGCCTCTGCTCATGCCCAGGGCCCATCTCTGTGCTTTGAAGGTTGGTTTTAGCACCACCCCCCCAAAAAAAAAAAAAGAAAAAAAAAAAAAAGAAGGAAAGTCAAGGTCTTCAAAGCTTCCTGGCCCTATTCCTATTTTTACTTCCTCCCTGCAGTAAAGCCCCACACCATGTGTTCTGCTTTAAGCACAAGCTTAGAGTCACGTGCAGTGTAAGCCCCCGCTAAGCAGGGAGCCCTCTCCTGATCCAGGCCCAGCACTCAGCCTGGATTTGGGGCTGCCTGGAACCAGCAGAGTCTCCTGACAGATCAGCCAGTGCCAAATTCCACCCCTGGGGCCTCTGCTCCTGAATTTTGTCTTTGCACAAGCTTGCTCGTATAAACAGCAGCACAGAGCAGACCAAGGGTGCAAGTTCTGCTTGGTGCTCTCAGCCCCTGCTTGGCTGAAATTCCACTTCAGCCCCCTCAGCTCCTGCTGAATTTCACTTCTCTGAAATTCCACTTCAGCCCCTAAATCCTGTGGGAGAGCCTCAGCTTTGCTCAGGAGCCTCTCTGGGGTGTCCCTGTGGATGTGGGACATGGCTCATGGGTCATGGTGGGACTGGGTGAGCTGGAAGGGTTTTTCCAAATATCTCATCATTTTGGGATGAGGGGATCATCCTGCAGCTCTGCCAGGGAGTTCTCACTCTGCCAAAAAATATCCCATTTTTTTGAGGTTTGATTGATTGTTACAGACATATTTTTTTATGAAAAATCCTTTTGCTAGGATCTTTTCTCCTGAGAAGCTGAGAGGCCTCAGAAACAAAATGTAACCAATGGTTATCTGCTGCTGTGGAATGCAACAGGTGCATCTGGGATTGCTCTCATGTGGTTGTTTCTAATTAATGGCCAATCACAGTCAGCTGGCTCAGACTCTGGTCAGTCACAAGATTTTATTATCATTCCACTTCCATTCTATTCTTTGCTAGCTTTCTCATGAACTCCTTTCTTCTATTCTTTTAGTGTAGGTTTAATATATCAATATAATATAGTATAGTATAGTATAGTATAGTATAATATAATATAATATAATATAATATAATATAATATAATATAATATAATATAAATAATAAAATAATAAATCAGCCTTCTGAAACATGGAGTCAAAATTCTCATCTCTTCCCTCATCCTGGGATCCACAAACCACATATTGATGTTTTCTGTCGAGGAATAACAAACCAGTCTAGAGAACTCCTGGCATCCACAAATATAAAATATCAGAGTGTGGGGAGTGATGTTCTGGAAAGGGATTTGACCAATTGCTTGTAAAATATATCTATACTAAAATAAAATTATTAAAAACATCAGGGGGAGTTTTGGAAAGGGCATTCTTTAAATAAAAATGTGTAGTAGGTGGTGTCCCTGCCCATGGCAGAGGGTTGGAATGAGGTGATCTTTAAGGTCCTTCCAACCCAAACCATTCTCTGATTCCATAAGTACAATTTTTATGGAAATACCAGTGTGAGGCCTTTCCTCCAGTGTTGTGTGGACCATGCAAATCTATCTTTATGACTCTTTCTTGGTTTAAATTCTGTCAAGCACACACAAGTGATAATGGAAGTTCTCAGTTAGCCCGGGATTTTTCAGGATACTTATTCCTGGTGATGCCACCTGGAATTGCAGTTTTTAACCACAGAGAGCCTGTGGGAAACAGATTTATTAAAAAAAATTTAAATTTTTAAAAAATTTTTCTGACCCCATCTCTGGGTCAGAAAAAAAAAATCCAACAAATGACCCCTCTCCTTCAGAGCTGGGAAGGGGAATCAGGCAGAGAAAGGAAAATTAGAGTTTATGGAGGGGGAAGTGAAGCATGGAGACTTCTGAGTAATAAACTGAGTTTATTCCCTGTGTTTTCCCTGGGAAGGTCCTACAGATGAATTTTTTCCCCCCCTGAGGGTTTTGGGGCACTGCCCAGGGAATGGGCACAGCCCTGAGGCTGCCAGGGATGCCCAGGCTGGGCTTGGTGGGCTCTGGGCCGGGCAGGGCTGGCACTGGGGGATCCCTGCGGGTCCCTGCAGCTCAGGACAATCCCTGATTATTTAAAAATTAATTACTTGTCCTCCTGAGTCTGCTCAAGGGAATGCCCTGGGAAGGTGACCCAAAATCTCCTTGCTGAGATGACCAAATGTCCCCCTGTGCTAAGGCCCTGTGCGCATTTCCATTTGCAATCTGATTATTTCCTGATAAAGACTCAGCTCAAGGGGCTCTGTTCCACTTGCTCTCAATGACAGCACTGTCTCAGCACTGGCAGTTTTAATTCCTTCCCAAAAATGCTGATTTTCTCCAAGAAAACACCTTCACACAGCCTGGCACTGCTGGTGCAGGCACAGGGACAAAGGTGGAATTTCCCTTTTTGCTTCATTTCTCTCCACATTTGAGCACATGTAAGAATATTGCAAATATTTAGAAGTGGAATTGTCAGAGACCAGAGCCTAAAAGCAGAATGGGAGCAGTGAAAGTGAAGCCTTCCCTGAGTTATTCAAATGGGGCAGTTATAAATGAGTTAAACATTGACTCAGATTTCAGAGAAATTCCCATTTGTGTCTTGGTCAATCATTGACATTTCCCTGCTGGCTGCTGTGGAAATGATTTTTAAAATTTTCTGTACTTTGTAAATACAGAAAAATCAGTTTTTTCATAATGGGGAAGATGAAACTCAAAACAGGCTCCAAATATACCCAAAATTCTTCAACATTTTCATAGGAATTGGAACTTACACTGGGAATGGAAATTCAGTTTTATTTCAACTTTTACATGTTCCTGGAGGGCACCTTCCCTCTGCTGCTGACAGAGTTTATTTCATTCTTTCTATGTGGACGAAAACATCACATTTTATTCCATTTCTATTTGGACAAAAACATCACATTTTATTCTATTTCTATTCTATTTTAGTCTTTCTATGTGGATCAAAACATCACATTTTATTCTGTTTCTATTCTATTTTATTCTTTCTATTTGGACCAAAACATCACAAATTATTTGAGGTGAAAAAAAAGTCCCCCACTCTTTCAATATTTCACTTTTACCTCTTGATTTAAATTAGGAATATCATTGGCAAAGTATTTTCTGCCTGAAGCTTCACAAAAGAGCTTCTTCATCTTCTTATTTCTTAGAATTCTTGAAGTATTCTTACTGTTCTTTAGTATTTCTTATTTATTTACTTATTGGTTTCCAGCACAAATCATATTATATTTATGAAATTATATTATACATATAATTTATATATATTGTTTTGTTGGTATGTATTGTAGACCATATATATGTAATAATTTAATACATTATTATTTAGTTTATTAATTCATTTTATAATTTGTTAGAATACATATACTATTTATATGTATTTTTATATTACATATAATTTATAATTTCAGTTTTAATGAATTTATTGCATATAATTTCTTACAAAGAATTAATACACATATAACATTGATATACATATCAATTTAGAAATATAATTTATAGTTTATATATATAATATATATAATTATACATAATTTATAGTTTACATACTATTTATTATTTATATTTATAGTTTACATACTATTTAGTATTTAGTATTTACATACTATTAATTACATATTTATTATATGTATTAATTATTATATTACATAGCATGTACAATTTCAGTTTTTACTGAATTCATTACATATAATTTCTTACATAGAATTTATACATATAAATAAAATTGATATGCATATCAATTTAGAAATATAATTTATAGTTTATATATACATATATAATATATAACTGTATATAATTTATAGTTTACATACTATTTATATGTATTAATTATTATATTCCATAGAATTTATAATTTCAGTTTTTACTGGATTTATTACATGTAATTTCTTACTCAGAATATATGTACATATATAAAATTGATATGCACATCAAATATATACATATACATATATAATATATAATTATATATAATTTATCATTTATATCCTTACTATTTATATGCATTAATTATTATATTCCATAGAATTTAGAAATTCAGTTTATACTGAATTTATTACATATAATTTCTTACAAAGAATTTATACACATATAAAATTGATATGCATATCAATTTAGAAATATAATTATATATAATTTATAGTTTACATACTATTTCTTATTTAGTATTTAGTATTTAAATACTATTAATTACATTTTTATTACATATATTAATTATTATATTCAATAGAATTCATAATCTCAATTTTTAGTGAATTTATTACATATAATTTCTTACAAAGAATTTATAGACATAAATAAAATTGATATGCATATCAATTTAGAAATATAATTTATAGTTTATATATATAATATATAATTATATATTATAGTTTATATACATACTATTTATATGTATTGATTATTATATTAGACGTAATTTATAATTTCAGGTTTTACTGAATTTATTACATAGTATTTTTTACAAAGAATTTATATATACATATATAAAATATGTAAAAAAATTTCTATATACACATATATAAAATTGATATGGATATCAGTTTAGAAATATAATTTATAGTTTTTGTAAATATAGAAGTGTATAGATAGTTTTTAATGTCATTTTTAATGCAGTATTTGTATTTAGCTTGGAGCAGCCCAGCAGTGTGGCAGGGTCAGTGTGAATGCAGTGTACAACAGGAAATCCCCTTTAATCCCCTTTCCCCAGCCCTGGAGCCCTTTTTCAGGAGCACAAACCCCTTTTGTTGCAGTAATTCCCTGCCAGGATCCCCGCGGGATGTGCGGGGTGGTTTTGTCCCCAGGCTGAGCTGGGATTAGGAGCAGCAGGGAGGGACAGAGCCCAAATTCCTGCCCAGGATAAAGGGTAAGAGCCTTTGGGCTGTGCTTGTGACCTGGGAGTGCTCCCAGAACATTCCTGTCAGGAAGGGAGCACCTGGAATGTTCTCTGCTCCCCCTCCATGGCCTTGGGCTGGAGAACAAACCCCTGCCCACAGAATTCCCAGCACAGGAGGTTGGAATTGCTGCCGCAGACCCAAAGCACTGACCTGGAACTGAGTGCACCTGCCCTGCTTGAAGGGCTCGGGGTTTCTCCCACTCCTGCAAAGGCTTGGAAATAATCTTGAAAATCGAAATTAGGCTGGGGAAGGATGAAAGGAGTGATCAGAGCAGGCTGTGGGCGCTCCCAGCGATGGGGCAGCCTCCCACCCTCACAAGGAGGAATTTCCTCCTGAGAGGAGACAAAAATTCATCATCTGCTGAAAAAGCAAACCAATGGTGGTGACTCCAGTCACTGAGTGAGACACAAACCAGGGACAACCCAAAATGCAAATCAAAATTGCAAAATGGCAGTTTCTCCTGTAGGAGAAAGATGCTCCCAAATTGGGCAAGATTAATTGAAGCTCTGCTGAAGTGCAGCTCAAGTTTTTCAGACTTTCAGTGCACAATCTAATTTCCCATTTATTTTGCTATTTAATTTTCCCCCCATGCTCTGCTAAATCCTGTAGCTGCTGCAGTGGCTTTTAATGCAGGACTGGTGTAAGGAGACACATTTGAGAAAAGAAACCTGCAATTTGCATTTTGCCTTTGTAATTTCACTGGATTTTAGGGATTTAAAAAAAACTAAAACCCTGTAGAGAGCCATGGCTGTGGCTGGAAATTCCTGGGACACCATGAGGGGCCTGGCCCAAGGCAACAGCAGTGTTGTAAAATCACAGAATTTGTTCATTTTCCTCTTTTGTAGAGAGTGCTTTCACACATTAAATTTATCTTTAGTTTCCTAATTGTAGATAAGGTGAATATTAGTAAACCACAGCCTCTAAAAATGCAACACAAGAGATCTCACATTTTAATTTTTACCTGCACTCCCCTGCTTTTTGCTCACTTTACAGGATTCTCATTTAATAGTTCATTTATTTATCACCTTTATCAGAACTGGAAGGGTGTAGAAATATTGGGCAGGTTTTAATATCAAAATCAAATTTAAATGGGCATTTGATCTAAGCAGCATGACTGAGTTTAGGCCTTTTGTTTCTCATTATTTATAAAACAACTGGCCACTGGTAAAAAATTGAGTGCCATAAAGTTGCTTCTTAATGAAGGAGAATTTCCCCCTCTGCATCAAAAACATTTAATGGCTTACAGAGTGATGAAGTTAATTTCTGCAGTAATTATTTACCCATGGGCAGTAAATAAAGCAGGGAGAGAAGAAAAGAGCCCTGAGGCACACAGGGGAGAGAGGGAGCTGGATCCAGAGGGAAAATCCTGCCCTGGGAGAGTGGGAGGAGAATTCCCAAAAAATGAATGGAATGGAATGGAATAGAATAGAATAGAATAGAATAGAATAGAATAGAATAGAATAGAATAGAATAGAATAGAATTCCCAGAGCAGCTGGGGCTGCCCCTGCATCCCTGGCAGTGCCCAAGGCCAGGCTGGGCACTGGGGACAGTGGGAGGTGTCCCTGCCATGGCTGGGGTGGCACTGGATGAGTTTTAGGGTCCTTTCCAACCCAAACCATTCCATAATTCTATGAAATTACAGCTTCAGCCTCATTGTGCTCTCTGTGGTCTAGAGAGAATTAGAATTTCCAGGTGGATGTCACCCCCTTGAGCTGTGAGCACTGCTCAGTGCATAAAAACAGGGCTGAGGGAGATATCCCATAAAAATCCAACATAAATAATATGTTAAAAATAATATGTTAAAAATAATATGTTAAAAATATCCCATAAATAAATAATATGTTAAAAATAATATGTTAAAAATATCCCATAATATAAATAAAATAGTAAAAATATCCTAGAACATAAATATGTTAAAAATATCCCATAAATAAAGAATATGTTAAAAATATTCCATAACATAAATAATATCTCATAACTAAATAATAAATATCCCATAACATAAATAACTTTACATCATAAATATCCCATAAATAAATAATATGTTAAAAATATCCCATAAATATATAGTATGTTAAAAATATCCCATAAATAAATAATATCCCATAGATAAATAATAAATATCCCATAACATAAATAACTTTACATCATAAATATCCCATAAATAAATAATATGTTAAAAATATCCCATAAATATATAGTATGTTAAAAATATCCCATAACATAAATAATATCCCATAGATAAATAATAAATATCCCATAACATAAATAACTTTACATCATAAATATCCCATAAATAAATAATATGTTAAAAATATCCCATAAATATATAATGTGTTAAAAATAATACATAACATAAATAATATGTTAAAATATCCCATAAATAAATAATATGTTAAAAATATCCCACAACATAAATAATATCCCATAAATAAATAATAAATACCTCTTTACATAAATAACTTAAAGTCATAGATCTCCATAAATAAAATGTTAAAAATATCCCATAAACACTCAACATATCCAACTTTTTAAATCCTGGACATGGCCTGAGGATCAGGAGCATTCAAAGAACAATTTCCTGCTGAGAGCTTTATTGAGCACAGAAGTCATGAAACCTGAAATAAAATAATGGCAGGAGATTGATTCCAACACTGCATGAATGCAAGAATATCAAATCCCAGAAACCAAAACAGAATGGGAAGGCTTAAAAATGGAATTGTGGCTGTCAGGAGATCATCCATGGCTAGGATAAACATGGTGTAAAGTTAATTCCTGTCTGTGCAGGTGTAAAGTTAATTCCTTTTATCACCTTCAGTGTAAAGTTAATTCCCTTCATCACCTTCAGTGTAAAGTTAATTCTTTCCATCACCTTTAGTGTAAAGTTAATTCCTTTCTTTACCTTCAGTGTAAAGTTAATTCCTTTCTGTGCAGGTGTAAAGTTAATTCCTTTCTGTTCAGGCATAAATTTAATTCCTTTCTATGCAGATGTAAAGTTAATTCCTTTCTGTGCAGGTGTAAACTTAATTCCTTTCATCACCTCCAGTGTACAGTTAATTCCTTTCTTCACCTTCAGTGTAATGTAAATTCCTGTCTGTGCAGGTGTAAAGTTAATTCCTGTCATCACCTCCGGTGTAAAGTTAAAGATAATTTCTTTCTGTGCAAGTGTAAAGTTAAAGTTAATTCCTGTCTGTGCAGGTGTAAAGTTAATTCCTTTCTTCACCTCCAGTGTAAAGTTAATTCATTTCTTTCTTTAATTCCCAATTTCTTCATTAATTCCTTTCTTCACCTCCAGTGTAAACTTAATTCTTTTCTCCACCTTCAGTGTAAAGTTAATTCCTTTCTTCACCTTCAGTATAAAGTTAATTCCTTTCTGTGCAGGTGTAAAGTTAAAGCTAATTCCTTTCTTCACTTTCAGTGTAAACTTAATTCCTTTCTGTGCAGGTGTAAACTTAATTCCTTTTATCACCTTTAATGTAAAGTTAATTCCTTTTATCACCTTTAATGTAAAGTTAATTCCTTTTATCACCTTTAGTGTAAAGTTAATTCCTTTTATCACCTTCAGTGTAAAGTTAATTCCTTTCTTCACCTTCAGTATAAAGTTAATTCCTTTCTGTGCAGGTGTAAAGTTAAAGCTAATTCCTTTCTTCACTTTCAGTGTAATATTAATTCCTTTCTGTGCAGGTGTAAACTTAATTCCTTTTATCACCTTTAGTGTAAAGTTAATTCCTTCCATCACCTTCGCCTGCTCTCAGTTCTTTCCATCCTCTTTCCCCGGTGTCTCCTTTGGGTCAAAACCCTTTAATCCCCCCCGAGTTTTATTAAAACACTTCCAAAGATCCTCTGGCCTTCCCTCAGCCCTGCCCAGGGTCTGTGAACAGAATTTCTGTTTGATTTTAAGTGAGGAGAAGAATTTTCATTCCTTTTTTGTTCAGTACTGAGTTCATAGTGCCTGGATGCTGCTCTGAAGGTTTCTTGCCCCGTGTCCCTGAGGAGGAAGGAAACAACTTATAAATAATAATAATAACTAATAAATAATAGTATCTTATGAATTAATAATAGTAACTTAATTGGAGCAACCTGGGAGAGTGGAAAGTGCTTATTAAGTGAAAAAAATGAAGGGAAAATCCCTTTTTTTCTTTACCTGAAGGAGTGTGCAGCTGCTGTTTTCACCCCTCTCTTGTTGAACTTCCCTTTAGGGATGGCACACACAGCAAGAATCAACCCTGGAAGTGCCAAAAATACAATTTATCTGCAGAAATCACTAGCCACATTTTAATTTAAACTTTTTTAGGTTTTTTTTTCCCCTGCTATTTGGCTGAGAAAATAAACAGCAGCTGAAATATCTGATTTTAGTGCTGGGTGTTGGTGGGTAGGCAGAGCTCTGGGGCTGCTGAAAAGCATTGGAATAATAAGTGGCAAAATTGGGACTTTGGCCCTGAAAATGAATTTTTAATTGCAGCTTCTGTATCTTAAAAATCTTAAAATTCAGCCTGGAACATTTCAAGCCCAGTAGGTGGCATCAAAAGGGTTCTGTAAAATTCAGCTTTTGGGTGTTTGGTCTCCACCCGAGGCCATGGAATAAAAACAGAGAAAATTCCAGGTGATCCCTTCCTGACAAATAGCCCTGGATTGGAGACAATCTGACCCAAATAGAACATAAAATTTTTATAAGAGTTGCATTGAATGGACAGAAATGAATGATAATTTTAATTTTTATGGCATTTTTTAACAGCAGTACGGTTGCCAGACATAAGCAATTTTGAGTTTTTAAAACCTTTTTTTTTATAGCCAGTATATATTTTAAAATATTTAATATTATATATTTTTATTAAATAATATAAATAGTATATATATATAGAGAGAGATATATAAATAATAATATATTGCATTTATATTATATAAATATATTATTATATAAAATATATTGTTATAATATTTATATATAAATTATATCAATTTATAATATATATAAATTATTGTATATATTATAATAATTATAATATTTATACATTCTAATGGTTATAATATATAAATATATAAATATAATATTGTTGTATTTTTTAATATTGCTGAAACAGAAGTAAACTTGGTGGGGGGTTTTCAATGCTTTAATAATGTAGAAATCTGCAGAAACACTGCACAATCATCAGAAGTTTAAGAACCACTTTGTGTCCTACAGGAGTGGATGGGATGTTCTGTTCCTGGGATCACAGAGTGGTTTCTGCTGGGAAGAATATATATATATATATATAATTTATATAAAATTATATCTAAAATTTAATACCAAATGAATGTAAAATAATATAAATTTTAATATAAAATTAATATAAAATTTAGGTAAATTTATATTAATTACGCTTTATTAATTATTATATTAATTATATAAATTTATATCAATTAATTTATAGATTAATTTATAAATTTAATAATATATTTCTATATAAATTATACATAATTTATAAATTAATATAATTTATAAATTTTATATAAAATATTTGTATGCTTTTATATAAAATTTATATTACATGAAAGTAGATTTCTATAAAATTACGATTGATTAATTATTATATAAATCTATATAAATTTATATACTCGATATAATTTATATAAATTTATATACATTTTATATAAATTTTTCATAAAAATAATATAAAATTTTATATAAAAATTAGGTAAATTTATATAAAATTACACTTGATTAATTATTAAATTAATTATTAATTTTATACAATTTTATCTAAATTTATATAATTTATATCACACAAGTGGTCGGTCCTTGGGCTGAGCTGCCAGGGAGGTCTGGAGTCCCTGGAATTGTCCCAGAGCAGTCTGGATGTGGCCTTGGGGACAGGGCTTGGGGTGATGCTGGTGGGGCCGGGTGGTGCTGAAAGGTTCTTCCTGCCTCAGGAATTCTGGGATCAGCCTGAGCTCCTGAGCCTGAGCATGAACCTGAATTTTTGGGATTCTGATTCTGAGCCTGAATTCTGAGCCTGAGCCTGAATTCTGGGATCAGCCTGAGCTCCTGAGCCTGAATTCTGGGATTCTGGGATTCTGGGATTCTGATTCTGGGATCAGCCTGAGCTCCTGAGCCTGAATTCTGGGATTCTGGGATTCTGATTCTGGGATCAGCCTGAGCTCCTGAGCCTGAATTCTGGGATTCTGGGATTCTGGGATTCTGATTCTGGGATCAGCCTGAGCTCCTGAGCCTGAATTCTGGGATTCTGGGATTCTGATTCTGGGATCAGCCTGAGCTCCTGAGCCTGAATTCCGGGATTCTGGGATTCTGATTCTGGGATTCTGATTCTGGGATCAGCCTGAGCTCCTGAGCCTGAATTCTGGGATCAGCCTGAGCTCCTGAGCCTGAATTCCGGGATTCTGGGATTCTGATTCTGATTCTGGTTCTGGGATCAGCCTGAGCTCCTGAGCCTGAATTCTGGGATCAGCCTGAGCTCCTGAGCCTGAATTCCGGGATTCTGGGATTCTGATTCTGGGATCAGCCTGAGCTCCTGAGCCTGAATTCCGGGATTCTGGGATTCTGGGATTCTGATTCTGGGATCAGCCTGAGCTCCTGAGCCTGAATTCCGGGATTCTGGGATTCTGGTTCTGGGATCAGCCTGAGCTCCTGAGCCTGAATTCCGGGATTCTGGGATTCTGATTCTGATTCTGATTCTGGGATCAGCCTGAGCTCCTGAGCCTGAATTCCGGGATCAGCCTGAGCTCCTGAGCCTGAATTCTGGGATTCTGGGATTCTGGTTCTGGGATCAGCCTGAGCTCCTGAGCCTGAATTCTGGGATTCTGGGATTCTGATTCTGATTCTGGGATCAGCCTGAGCTCCTGAGCCTGAATTCTGGGATTCTGATTCTGATTCTGGGATCAGCCTGAGCTCCTGAGCCTGAATTCCGGGATTCTGGGATTCTGATTCTGATTCTGGGATCAGCCTGAGCTCCTGTGCTGGTGTCAGCAAAACCCCCTCAGGTTCTCCTGGCAGAGCTCCCAGCCCCGTGGGTGTCACGGAGCTCCAGGGCTGTCCCTGTCCCCTCCCTCTGTCTCTGAGCCCACCCTGGGCACAGCTGGTGCCTCGTGGTGCCCAGGGCACTCCAGGTGCCACCACAGCAGGACCCTGCTGCTCCTCAGGATGAACGTGTCCCTGCATCCTCAGCAGGACCCTGGGTCACCTCAGCTCTGCCATGGCTGGCTCAGCTGCCCCAAGCTCCTCAGTTCCTCTGATTTTTTCCACCCTCCAGGCCCCTTGGGGAGCAGGGTGCCCAGCACAGCCTGCCAGGCCCTGGCACCGGGTGCCTCTGGTGGTGTTCACAGGGCTCCCAGGATGAGGGAAGAGATGAGAATCTTGATTCCCTGTTTCAGAAGACTTTATTATTTATTATTTTATTATTTATTTATTTATTTATTTATTTATTTATTTATTATTTTTATTTATTTATTTTATTTATTATTATTTTTATTTATTTATTATTTTATTATATGTATTATATTAAAAGAAAATTATACATTAAAACTATACTAAAGAATAGAAGAAAGGATTTCATCAGAAGGCTTGAAAGGAATACAAAGGAATTTGAATGATAATAAAATCCTGTGACTGACCAGAGAGTCTGAGACAGCTGGGCTGTGATTGGCCATTAATTAAAAACAACCACAGAGACCAATCCCAGATGCTCCTGTTGCATCCCACAGCAGCAGATAATCATTGTTTACATTTCATTTCTGAGGCCTCTCGGCTTCTCAGGAGAAAAAATCCTGGCAAAGGGATTTTTCATAAAACACATCTGTGACAGGTGCCTGCAGAGGTTGTGGATTCTCCACTCCTGGCAGTGCCCAAGGCCAGCTTGGATGGAGTTTGGAGCAGCCTGGCACAGTGGGAGGTGTCCCTGCCATGGCAGGGGTGGCACTGGAGGCTCTGAGGTCCCTCCCAAGCCAAACCAGTGTGGGCTGGTGCTGGGTACACAGCTGGCAGCACAGCTGGGCAGGGGCAGCAGGGCTGGGGCAGCTCCTCCAGCTCCAGAGGTGCAGCTGGGAAGGAGCTGGGTCTTGGCTTGTCTTCTGCCTCTGTCAGGGTCAGGAGTGAAGCACTCCAGATGGCATTTCATGTTCAGACTCAGGTGTTTTTTAGTTCTTATCTGGATTACAAGCTGTGAGTTCTACTGCATTCTACTAACAACCTACAAAGTGGCTCACTATCTTTCTCTCCAAGGCTGTGGAGTCTTGAGTTCTTTTCACCAAGGTCAGGATTAAATGTGTGAGAGGGTATTTCTTGTTGGCACTCAGATGTTTATCAGTTCTTATCTCTGTCACAGCCTCACAAACCCTGAGTTCTGCAGCACTTCACTCCAACAAACTAAAAATGGAGCCCTGTCTCTCTCTCTCTCCAAGGCCTTTGAAGGATCAACTGTCCAATTAAGAAATGGCACCTCAATTATTTTCACTTTTAACCCAATATCCAACCACCCATGCCCACAATGGATGGGGCATTTTTTATCCAATGACACAAAACCACCCAAACCCACGGAGAAGAAGGAGAAGAAGAAGGAGCAGCCTCCACCCTAAACCCTCCATCTTGCTTTCTATCTACTCCTGTATTCTAAACCCTTAAACTCTGAGTTTCCCACCCTGTGATATCACACACTTCTATCCAAACTCCACACCTTTAATCTCAGTTTTATTATGGAATTCTGGAAGCTTCTCCAGGCCCTCAGGTCAGTGCAGTGTTCTCTTGGGGGTCAGTGCCTGGCAGCACAGAAAGTCTGGAATTCCCAGCAGCCAGGGTTCCAACAGGAAGGAGCTGGAGGCATCCAGATGCACCAGCCTGCTCCTCCACCCAGGGCCTGTCCCCAGCAGTGTCCCCAGGCTGCTGCTCCTGCCCTGGGCGCAGCCTCAGGTCCCCATGAGACTCCTGCCCATTCCCAGCACCGAGGGGTCACCATGAGACTTTTCCCCTCCTTTTCCCTTTGCAGTGGGTAACACCTGGCACCAGAGGCAGGATGAGACCAGATGGAGCTGTTGTGCATTAAAATGCACATTTTAACGCATATCCTCCATTCTAAGCCCTGCTAGCAGCATTTCAGGCTCAATTTCCCAAGTTCCACAGCAGTTTTGTGTCTCCTGGCTGCAGAGCGCTGCTCTGAGTGGGAGGAGAACCACAATGGCAGCTTTTGAGCAGCTCTCAGCTTTGCCACCTACAAAACAAGGCACTCCTGACAGAAACAAGGCTTTTCTAAGCCAGCAGTGCAGCTGGCCCAGCATTTTTGAGAGTTCTCATCCCCTGGCAGTGCTGGAGGCACTTCTGGTTTTCCCAGTGGTTGTGGAGCAGAGAGCAGAGGGGTTTCTCCAGGGAGGTTCCTCAGGTTCATAGGGAGAACCAGACAATTTATCCAGCCCCTGGCATGCATCCCTCCAGCTCCTGCCTGCCCCAGGCCAGGCCCTTTCTTCCAGACATTGAGCTCTTTGTGAAGGTGAGCACTGTGCAGTGTGTGTTTGTTTATGGAGGAGTTTTTGCTGTATTTGGGATGGTGAGCACTGTGCAGTGTGTGTTTGTTTATGGAGGAGTTTTTGCTGTATTTGGGATGGTGAGCACTGTGCAGTGTGTGTTTGTTTATGGAGGAGTTTTTGCTGTATTTGGGATGGTGAGCACTGGGCAGTGTGTGTTTGTTTATGCAGGAGTTTTTGCTGTATTTGGGATGGTGAGCACTGTGCAGTGTGTGTTTGTTTATGGAGGAGTTTTTGCTGTATTTGAGATTTGTTTGATAGCACTGAGTGAGGGAAAAAGGACAAACAGAACTGGTTTGATTCTGTGTTTTGTTGGCTTATAAGGGCTGCAAATCCTAATGAATTAACTGTGAGACACTTGGGTTTTAATACCTCTGCCCCTGATTTAATCTCAATTTTAAAGCTGTGCTTTAGGAGAATCTTAAAAATGAGCTTAAAGTGCTTTAGGAGAATGCTTAGAAATGAGACCCCTGCTCTCTTGCAGAGTTACACCAAGTCTCACTCAGCAGCATCTCTGCAAGACTTTGCCTCATTTTAACAAAGCCTCTTAACAAATTGCAACATAAATTACCTGGGAGCAACACTTCTTGGCCACCTTCTCCAGGGCTCCCACAGCCCTTTAGGTTGAAATTCTAAATAAATTGATTTATTCTGCTTGTTCCCTTCAGTGCTTTAGACACCATATCTCTGTTTAGGCTGGTAAATATTTCTCTGTTCCTTTCCTGTGGTCATAAACTGATTTAACTCATTTTAATCTTGCAGTGACTCGTGCAGATTTATGCCCACATAGACAAATGAGGTGGAGGCTGTTTCCTCTGGAGAGATTGCTGTGATTTATACAGAGATGTGTTTATAATTTGTAATTTTTCCAATTGTAGGCTGGCAGTGATGGGGAAAGCATTGGGAACTGCCCGTTCTCTCAGCGCCTCTTTATGATCCTGTGGCTCAAAGGTGTCATTTTTAATGTCACCACCGTGGATCTGAAAAGGTGAGATTGTGACTTTTAATTCTGACATTTTACCTGTGTAGCACAACTTTCCCAAAACAGGGGATTTTAAAGGGGGACGCTTCTCTGCCAGGCTGGGAGAGCTGGGTGTGTCCAGCCTGGAGGAGAAACGGTTCTGAGGAGACCTTAAAGCTCCTTCCAGTGCCTCATAAAAAGGAGGGAGAGGGACTTTGTGGTGGTGTTCACAGGGGTCCCAGGACGAGGGAAGAGATGAGAATCTTAACTCCATGTTTCAGAAGGCTGATTTATTATTTTATTATATATATTATATTGAAAGAAAATGATATACTAACATTATACTAAAGAAAGAGAAAAGATTCATCAGAAGACTTGAAAGGAATAGAAAGGAATGAAAATAAAATCTTGTGACTGACCAGAGTCTGAGCCAGCTGGACTGTGATTGGCCATTAATTAGAAACAACCACATGAGACCAATCACAGATGCTCCTGTTGCATTCCACAGCAGCAGATAACCATTGTTTGCATTTTGTTCCTGAGGCCTCTCAGCTTCTCAGGGGGAAAAATCCTAAGGAAAGGATTTTTTATAAAATATGTCTGTGGCAGGACTTTTTATGGCTTTTCCTTTCCCAGAAAACCTGCAGACCTGCAGAACCTGGCCCCAGGCACCAACCCCCCGTTCATGACCTTTGATGGGGAGGTGAAGACCGACGTGAACAAGATTGAGGAGTTCCTGGAGGAGAAGCTGGCGCCGCCCCGGTACCGCATTCCCGACCCCTCAGGGCTGCACAGGGGGATCCTCCAGCTCAGGGGGGACTCTGAAACACACCTGGGGCTGGGCTGTCCCCAGGCTGTCCCCAGGCTGTCCCCAGGTCACGGCTGTGCTGCTCCCACTGCTGTCCTTCATCCCAAGCTCGCTGCTGGGGCATTCCCAGGGCGCGGAATCCATCCTGTGGAAACCTGACCTGCTCCTGCTCTGAGCTGGCCTCGTTTGAGGCTCCCCTCTTCACACCACACAGATCATGGTGCTCACTGGGTGCAGGCAGGGGGAGCTCAGGGTGACCTCACTGCTCTCTAAAACCACCTGGAGGACACTGCAGCGAGGTGGGGTCGGGCTCTTGTGCCACGTCCCGGGTGAAGGGATGAGAGGAAATGGCCTCAAGGGAGGCTCAGATTGGAGATGGGAGAAATGTGTTCCCTTCAGGAGTGGTCAGGTATTGGAATGAGTTGCCCAGGGTGGATCACCATCTCTGCAAGGGTTCCAGTGATCTGGATGTGGCCCCTGGGGACATGGTTTGGGGTGGGGATGGTGGGACTGGATGGTGCTGAAGGTGTTTCCCAACCTGGTGGTTCTGGGATTCTGTCAAGCTGAGGGCAGTGAATGCCTCTGTTAGGAAAATTAATCCACACACACCAGAGGTTTCTGTCCAAACAGGAGACAGAGGAGTCCTTTGGCTTTATTCCAATAAAGGGAGAGACCATGGGCCATTCCCCTGGGCTCTCTCAGTGTTTTTGGAGGACACAGCCTCCTTTTTATCCCAATTTCCCAGCCACATTTTCCTTCTCTCTTTCCCCATTCCTGAGGCACTTGAGAGGTTCAGACTTCCCAAAACACCTGATCCCAGAGCTTCCCTCTAATGTACAACCTTCCCTTTTCATTTTGAATTCTTATGGAATTTGGGGGTTTTTCTTCCCCATTGTTTCTTTCCTCTTTCAATGTCTAATTTTGTTTATCAGCAAACCCAAAGTTCATTAGTAAAAGCAAATCTCTTTTTCCATTCATCAATCAGTGAAATCCTTCCCATAGTTTCTTTTATCTTCCAGAGCTGGATTTATCTACCAGCAGACCCCAGCTTGTTTGGAAAGACAAATCTGCCATTCCTCTCCCCTCAGTGCTGGGGCTCTTTCAGAGTGTCCACATGGGCCCACCAGGCTGCACATGAGGGTCTGAGTTTCAGATTTGTCCTCCCCCACCCCAGCAGCTCTTCCCACCTCACCCCAAACCCCTCTGTCCCTCTGTTGTCCCAGCATTGTGTCCCCTACCCCAGAGACCTTCTCTCCTCTGGGCTATCAGTCCTCTCCCTGTGCTCCCTTCTCAAGCAGCCAAACTTAAACCAGGGAAGCAGCTGCTTGCCTCCACTTTTCCCCATTTTTCTCCATGGCTGCTGCCAGCCTGCTGATGGCCCGAGTGGGCTGGGCCAGGAGCCCAAGGAGCAGCAGCTCCTGGGAGTGGGGATTTTCCCTCCACTCCTCCTCATGGCAGGATCCACTACCAGGCAGCTTCACCTCTGGAGGAGAAAGCCTGGGAGACACCCTGGGGTGTTTGGGCAGTGCTTGCAGCAATAGCCATCGTTTCTCATTGCCCTCAGGAAAAGATTATTTAGGTAGGGTTTAAAAGAAGTGATTTTTAGTTTAGGATGGTTCCCTTTGAGTCCTGTGTGGCTCTGTGTGGACACCCTACAAATAAATGTGTATTAATTAGTGGAGACAAAACCAAAGGTTAATTGGCTCACTTCTTTTTGTTTCTCTGAACTTCTCAGGTACCCCAAACTTGCACCGAAGCACCCCGAGTCGAACTCTGCAGGAAATGATGTCTTTGCAAAATTCTCTGCATTTATAAAGAACCCAAGAAAAGATGCAAATGAAAGTAGGTGCTGCAGTCCTGTCATTGGCCCTGGGAAGGAGAAACCAGACCTGTGCAGTTGTAGGACACTGCTGGAGATGCCCCATTTCCAGCTCAGGTCAAACTGATATTCCAGAGGGTGTAAGCTCTGGAAATCTGTGCCTGTTCCCTCTTTTAATGGAGGATTCCAAGAGCTGGTGAAAGCAGATCTGCTGTCACCATGGCAGCACCAATTCCAGCCTCTCCTCACTCCTTCAGCTCTGGGGTCTGCAAGGCTGCACCTTCCCCAGAGCTCTGCCAACAGCCCAGCCCTCTGGAAGTGAGGGATTCCCTATTTTCCATGAATAATGAGGACTCCAGCCATTGGCACATCCCCAAAGCAGGACCCTCATGACCACCATGAATGGGCCTAGGCTGGACGAAGCAGGGTGAGATGAAATGTTAGGGAGAAATCCTTTCTTGTGAGGGTGGTGAGGCCCTGGCACAGGTTGGTTGTGGTGTCCTCATCCCTGGCAGTGCCCAAGGCCAGGCTGGATGGGGCTGGGAGCAGCCTGGGACAGTGGAAGGTGTCCCTGCCATGGCAGGGGTGACACTGGATGAGCTTTGATGTCCCTCCCAACCCAAACCATTCCAGGATTCTGTCGGTGTCCTTCAGCTCTCAGGCCTGATCCTTGGGTTGGCTTTGAACACCCCAAAGTGGCATCCCAGGGAGCTGTGTGATGGTGTTCACAGGGGTTTTATGTTGAAGGAAGAGACGAGGGTCTGACTCCATATTTCAGAAGGCTGATTTATTATTTTATGATCTATATCACATTAAACTACACTAAAAGAATAGAAGAAAATGTTTCATCTCAGAAGGCTGGCTAAGCTAAGAATACAAAGAATGATAACAAAGGCAGCTGTCCCAGACTCTCTGTCCGAGCCAGCTGTGCTGTGATTTGCCATTAATTAGAAACAACCACATGAGACCAATCCCAGATGCACCTGTTGCATTCCACAGCAGCACATAACCACTGTTTACATTTGTTCCTGAGGCTTCTCAGCTTCTCAGGAGGAAAAAACCCCAAGGAAAGGATTTTCATAAAAAGATGTCTGCGACAGACCTGCTGTTGCCACTCCAGCCTGGCTCTGAGCACCCCAGAGTGGCATCCCAGGACCTGCTGTTGCCACTCCAGCCTGGCTGCCCTGCCTTGGGCCAGCACTGGCCCCGTGGCTGCCCGGGCAGGAGTCAGTGTGAAGGCAGGGCCGGGCCATGGTGCCAAACCCCGCCCCACAGAGGGGTTTGAGGAGCCATTCCTGGTAACACAGCCCCAGGATGGTTTTTCCCAGAACTCCCTTTAGCTCCTTTATCCCAGCATTAAGGTTTAAGCCTGGGATCAAGGAATTGCAGGAGCTGGCACAGCCAGATGTCTGGGCGGGTGCCAGGAGACAGGATGCAGGAGTCGCTTGGTGTCACGGGGACCTTGGTACAGCCTTGAATGATCTTTTTATTGTCTTAACCCAGATTTGGAAAAATCTTTGCTTAAAGCCCTGAAGAAGCTGGACAACTATTTAAATAGCCCCCTGCCTGATGAAATCGATGCTTACAGCACGGAGGAGATCGCTGCTTCCAGCCGGAAATTCCTGGACGGAGATGAGCTCACTTTAGCAGATTGCAACCTCCTGCCAAAGCTCCACATCATCAAGGTTTGCATTTGCCTTTTTGGCCTCCTGGAGAGAAGGGAGGGAAGCACAGCAGCTCTGAAATCCTTCTCTAGATTGTGGAAACTTCCCCCAAAAAATTCCCTTGATGGGGAGATCCTTAAAAAGTTTTGTGCTAGGATTGAGAGATGGACAGGACTTTTGTTTCTTTGGTCTTCAGGTTGTTGTTCATTTTTCTCTTATCAATAGTTTAGTACTCCTCTGCATCTCAGACTTAGAGTATGAAGAGAAAGGCACCAAAAGTCACCAGCCACACAGGTGTAAGGTCTTTTAAAGTTATTTTGTTCAATTAGCTTTTAGAATGTATTTTATTTCTACCTCTCTACCTAAAATAATATGAATATATAACATTAACACCTAGTAACTAATTATTTGTCTGTTCACACAACATCTGATTGTGGCTCTTTCTAACCAATCCCCCTGTGTCCCCAACACTGCAGAAAATGGAGCAGATGAGAAACAAGAAGGTCAGACAGTGCCCCAAATCCTCCATCTTGTCTCCTACCCACCTCCACACCAAAAACCCAAAACTCTGAGTTTTTCACCCTGTGATAAACTCTACCACTGTCTATTTCACACACAGGGATTCCAATTCATCCCAAAGGCTTGGAAGCTTTCTCCATGGATGAAGGTTAAAAGCAGGGTTCTCCTGGGGGCCAGGTTAAAAGCAGTGTGTGTTCTCCTGGGGGCCAGGTTAAAAGCAGTGTGTGTTCTCCTGGGGGCCAGGTTAAAAGCAGGGTTCTCCTGGGGGTCAGGACTTCTCAGGACAGGCAGAGAAACATCCTCTGTGCCCTGGGTTCCAGCACTAGATGGCAGAGGGATCCTTTCTCTATTCTGGGGGCACTCCCAGGGACACTGAGGCCATTTCCTCACAGCCAGGGTGATCCTTACTTTGATGGCTGCAGGTCTGGAGGAGCTGTTTCCTATCTGTGCTGTGAGTGCAGTGCCTGAGCTTCTCCCAGCCACAGGGATGAGATGAGTGCTGGGTTCAGGGCTGCAGAGGTGTTCTCATCTGTGTTTCACATGCAAAATGCACATGAGCACAGCCAAGGAAGGCTACCTTGGATTGTCCATCCCCATTTCTGTCTCTGCCATGTTTAATTTCCAATTCTGACAGGGTGGCCTCTACCCAGTGCCTCCCAGGCAAGGCTCCCAGCCTCCTCTTGCAGGACTGTGGAGCATCCACACACACCTGAATGTGGAAACCCAGGGCACTGGGAATATTTCTGTGTCTGCTCTGGGGTGCCCTGACCCCCAGGGCAGCACTGACTCTGACCCTCATCCATGGAGAAAGTTTCCTAAACTCCAGAATAGACTGGAATCCACAAAAGTGTGAAATAGATTTTTATAGAGAGCAGTGCAGGTGCATCACTTGGTGAGACATTGAGGTTTTGGGGTTTTTAGTGTGTTGTGGATGGAAGCAAGATGGAGGGCACAGGGTGTCGTCCTGGGTTTCTTCTTCATGCTTCTTCATAGGTTTGGTGGCATTTTGTAATAGGGTGGAAAAGTCTGCATTGAGGGCTCTTTGGGATCAGTTATTGGGTTAAAAGGGAAAATAATCCAGGTGTCAGTTCTTCATTGGATAGTTTAGCTTTAAAAGACCTTGGCACAAGAGATTGTTGGCCATTTTTGTGGTGCTTTTCCAGTGCACTGAGCCTGGTGTGGACAGCGTGCAAAACTCTGGATAAAACTCTAATAAACAAGAACCTGAAGACTGAAAAACTCCAGTACATCTCTCTTTCCTGACACAGAACCACCCCAGGAGGGTCTCCCCCAACAGGGGAGCCCCCTGGGAGGGCCCAGCCAGAGTCCCAGAATTCAGGGAATCTGTGACAGGTACCCCAACACCTGAACAGCTCCAGTGGCCTGGGACTGGTGTTGTCACAGCCCAGAAGGCTGGAGAGGGGTTTTTCACAAGGGCATGGAGTGACAAGACAAGGGGGAATGGCCTTGAGCTGAAGGAGAGAAGGGTTAAATAGGGTGTTGGCAATGAGGAATTGTTCCCTGGCAGGGTGGGCAGGCCCTGGCACAGGGTGCCCAGAGCAGCTGGGGCTGCCCCTGCATCCCTGGCAGTGCCCAAGGCCAGGCTGGACACTGGGGACAGTGGGAGGTGTCCCTGCCATGGCTGGGGTGGCACTGGGTGGGATTTAAGGTCCCTTCAACCCAAACCATTCTGTGATTCTGTGATTCTACTCTGCCAGGCTCTGGAAGAGAAATGACCACACTGGAATTTCACTGGTTTCAAACAACAAGGTCACTTCAGGAAGTTTCCTGTTAGACTCCCACTCTGTCGGAGGAAGAGGGGATCCAATTGTTTTCCAACACCTCCACAAGTGAAAACTTTGCCCAGCCATGTCCTGGCTGATCCTACTGCAGACAGCAGCCAGGGATGAGCCCTTTCCCACACTCAGGCACAGCAAACCTTGGGAAGCAGCCAAGGCCAGCATGGGGGAGAATCCCCTGGGGTCAGGGGGATGTCAGAGAGGGATGCAGGAGGAATGTCACACTGCCACATCACCCCTACTGCCTGCAGGCAGGGATCAGGGCTCAGCCAAGAGCTGTCTTCCCTGATCATTTGAAATTAAGGCTTTTAATTAATATTTTCTTATTTTTATTCATATTTTTATTTCATATTTTTCATATTTTATTTTTAAATATTATTATATATTAATTAATATTTTCTTATAATTCATATTTTTATTTCATATTTTTCATATTTTAATTCATATTTTCCCTTTTTTAAAATTCATATTTTTCATTTTTTTAATTCATTTGCTTCTGTGAAATTTTTCAAGTTTATTCCTGTAGGTTTCAAGTTTATTCCTGTAGGTTTATTATGGTCATTCTGGCTTAAGTTTGCTGGGTTAACCTGTATCTCTTCCAGTTTGTTCTACTGGTCCCCATGGCTTTGCACATCTTAAGCAAGGTGTAGACAGAAATAGAGATTCAGACACAAAACAAGTCCTTTGCAGGGAGTTCAGCAACTTTCTCCACCCCATGTCTTCTTTTTATGTCTTTCCCTCTTCTTTGCCCTTGGTCACCAACAGCACCAGACTCACAACTGGAAATGAAAAATGGGCATAAGGAGTAGGCTTGGGATGTTTGGGGTTTTTGCAGATTATATGTGTAATGATGTTTTTCTTCTTTATCCTTTTTTCTTTTAATGAAAGGTCGTTGCAAAAAAATACCGAAATTTTCACTTCCCACCTGAAATGACAGGGATTTCCAGATACTTGAAAAATGCATATGCAAGAGATGAATTCACAAACACGTGCCCTGCTGACCAGGAGATTGAATATGCTTATTTGGATGTGGCAAAGAGAATGAAGTAACCTGAAGATGCCTCTGTTTATTGCTTCTGTGATGGACAACAGCCAAGCTGGAAACGCAAAAATCAGCAGAGATTCTGCAGTGTGATTTTAAGTTCTGCTATTGGCCAATCCTTTTATAATGATTGTATTGCATTATTTACTCCTTCTTAAATTAAGTGTGTGTGTGTGTTTGTGTGTCTTGCATGCTGGAAAGTTGGTTGTCCATTCCAAGGGAAAGGCATCCATCAATGGTAAGGGTTTGTAGGATTTAGGGGAGCAGTGTGGGTCACACACTTACAGCAGTACCACAGACTAAGTCACTGCATTTTGGCAAGAATTAGGCCTGTTTGAACACTTTGAACCTTTCATTAGTGCTGCCTCTGGTCTGTGCTTCACAGCTCTTGCCAAACTTCACCTTTGACTGGATGGTTCCTCTCTGCTTCACTGCCCTGACCCAGCAGCCCCTGACTGACCCAGGGGAGAGCCCAACCTGCAGGTGGGACCACACCTGGTGTCCCCCAGGCCTCTCCCCTGGGCTGGAGCCCCATGGGGCAGCTCCACCATGAACAATCCCATTTCCCATTGCAGGAGTCTCCTTTGGTGTGGAAAAGACAGAAAGAACGGAGAATTCCTGCCTTCCCTATTGTATTTGGGTTCCCCCCCAGATGAAGGAAGCAATGATGAATCTGACTCCATGTTCTCAGAAGGCTAATTTATCATTTTATGATACTATATTATATTAAAGAATACTATACTAAAACTATGCTAAAGAATACAGAAAAGATACAGACTGAATGCTAAAAAGATAATAATGAAAACTCGTGACTCTCTCCAGAGTCCCAACACAGCTTGGCCCTGGTTGGCCAATGAGTGAAAATAACTTACACCAGAAACCAATGAAACAATCACCTGTGGGTAAAAAATCTCCAAACACATTCCACATGAGCACAACACAGGAGAATCAAATGAGATAAGAATTGTTTTCCTTTTTCTCTGAAGCTACTCAGCTTCCCAGGAGAAAAATCCTGGGCGAAGGGATTTTTCAGAGAATGTGAATGTGACACTTCCCCTCTGTCAGAGCTGCAGAAATCCTCAAACTTCCCTCCTGTGTCTCCCCCAGAGAGAACGCTGGCCTAGGGGCTCTCTGCTGATGGATTTTGGGCAAGGGAGGAGGGGGACACTTGTTGTGCCTGTGGATGGGTGACATCCCAGCCCAAATACTCATGTGGGTTTTGTCATCCTTCAGTGATTCTTATTTGGTTTTGGAAAGCAAAGAGGAGGAGGAGGAGAGGGCCTAAGAAAGGAACAATCCTTGGTGGATTCTCTGTATTTTCTACCTCTGTCGAGGTCAGGATTGAAGGCACTCGAGATGGTGTTTCATGTTTGGACTCAGGTGTTTATTGTTTCTTATCATTGCTACAGCCTCACAACCATGAGCTCTGCAGCCTTTCATTAGCAAGGCATGAAATGGCCAACAATATCTTGTTACAAGGTCTTTTAAGACTAAACTATCCAATAAAGAAATTACACCTATTTTCCCTTTTAACCCAATAACTGATCCCAAAGAGCTGCAATGGGGACTTTTCTGACCAATTAGAAAATGCCACCCAAACCCATGGAGAAGAAGGAAGACGAAGGTGAAGAAGAACAAGCTATGTCCACCCTAAAACCTCCATCTTGCTTCAAATTTATTACTATATTCTAAAACCCCAAACTCGAAGTTTTCCACCCTTTGATATTACACACTTGTAACCAACTATACACCTGTAATCCCTGTGCTATGAATTAATTTTGGAAGTCTTCTACACAGCTGCAGGTCAAATGCAGTGCTCTTCTGTGAGTCTGTGCGTTTCAGCACAGAAAGTTTAAAATTCTCAGCCTCCAGGACTCCAAGAATCCTTCTGTACCCCCTGCCAGGAGAGGACAGCTGGGAGGGGTCGGGCTCTGCTCCCAGGGAACAGGGACAGGACAAGGGGAAGCGGCCTCAGGCTGGGCCAGGGCAGGCTCAGCTTGGACAGCAGCAGCAATTTGCCCATGGAAAGGGAGCTCAGACTTGGCAGGGGCTGCCCAGGGAGCTTTGCAGTGCCCAGCCCTGCAGGTGTCCCCTGCAGGTGGCACTGAGTGCTCTGGGCTGGGGACAAGGTGCCCATGGGCACAGCTGGCACTGCATGGGCTGGCAGGGCTGGGCCAGCACCAGGGATCTGGGGATTCTGTGAGAGTTATCCCAGAAGAAAGAAACCCTAATGCCGGAGAGAGGCCCTGCCCTGGGGCAGCACAGGAGCAGCCCCGAGGCTGGAGGTGCCCAGAGCGGCTCCAGCCCCGGCTGCTCAGCCCTGAGCCCTGCGGGGCTGCCCAGCAGGAGCAGCAGAGCCCCAGAGCTGCTGCTCCAGGCCTGCCTGCGCTGCTCTGGGCTCTGTGGCCGCACAGCCCCGTGCAGCTGCTGCCCCAGGGATCTGTGGGAGCAGCACGGAGCTGCTGCTGCTGCTGCCCGGGCTGGGGCTGCAGCGGGGGAACCCCTCCCGCCCGGCCCGGGGCTGCTGCAGGCAGGCAGGGCTGCTGAGGAACAGCCCCGGCCGGGCTCCCGGGCCACGGGCAGCGTCCCAGCGGGGCTGTGCTGGCTCCGCTGTGGCGGCTGCACAGCCCCGCTGCCAAGGGCTCTCTCCCAGCACAGCTCTCTCTCAGCCGGCCTCAACGTGCGCCTTCAGTTCGCCTGCAGAGAGCAGCGCCAGCCCTGCCCTGCCCGCCCGGCCGGCAACTCTGCCGCTGGGCTGGGGCTGAGCACTCACTGCTCACAGGGGACTCCGGGGCACTGCCTGCGAAAATACATCGGCACCGCTGAGAGACTGCAAAGGAAACCTGGGCACTCTGCTCTTGTGCCTTTTTAGAAACTCCATTAGAAAACACACAGATTCTTCAATAACAAGAACAGTGTTTGGACATTATAATGAGTCATAATTATAGCATATGATATGTTAATGTTTTTATATCATAGACTATAATATAAATATACAATATGAAATAAAAATAAATTCTTTCTTAGTCTTATTTATTCATTCAATTTTTCAATTCATTTTTCTATTCTTTTTCTTCTGAATGGTTTGCTTCTTCTTCGCGCTACTCCTACTACGTTTCTTCTTTGCTACTTCTATGTATTCCTAAATTCCTAGTCCTATTCCTATTCCTACTCTTATTCCTATTCTTCCTTTTCTTCTTCTTCTACATATTTTTAAATTCTTAGTCCTATTCCTAGAAGTCTTCTTCTAATTATTTCTAAATTCTTATTATTCTTCTTATCTATGTCTTCTTAAAGAAGCCGTCTCCGATTTGTCTTCTCAGTCTTCATTTTGCCTTTGTCTTTTTTGTCATTGTCTTCTTCCTCTTTGTCATCTTCTTCTTCATCTTCTTTGTCTTTGTCTTCTTTGCCGTTGTCTTGCAGTGGTTTGTGCTGAGAGTCCGTTCCAGGAGCCTCTGCTTTGTGCCCAAGAAATGGTTGCTGCACCTTCCAGGCCCGGGCCGGGTGTGTGTGGGGCGGGGAAGGGGGCAGCTTTGGCCTCTTTGCCTGGCCATTTTCCAAGCCTCACTGCCCAGCTGTTCCTGGCTCTGCCTGCTACGGTTTTGCTGGGCTTGCTTGGCTTTGCTGGCCCATGCCAAAGCTTTTCCCTTCCCTGCCTTGGAGGAGCTGCAGCAGCAATCTTTCAGCCCCTCCAGCCGAACCCAACAGCTGCTGCTCCCACACCAGAGCAGCGGCACCGGCGGCAGGGGTCATCTTCATCTTTTTCATCTTCCTCTCCTTCTTTATGTTCTTCATCTTTTCCTGTTTCAGTCCTCGGGCCGTGGCCTGAGGCAGGCACAGCGGAACAGCCCCCGCAGCGCCCGCAGCGCCCGCCTGAAGCGGGAGGGACGTTTCCTGGGGGCAGCCGGCTGCCCGCGGAGGGCCTGGGCTCCCAGCCGGGCAGGGCAGGGGCTGGGGGGGCTGTGCGGGGCAGGCGCCGGCCCTTGGCTGCACGGCTCCTGTGCCGGGCACTCGGCCCAGGCCTCCTGAGGGAAAGGCACTGGGAGCTTGTCTGCCCCAAAACCTTTCCATTGCTGGTCTTGGTCCTCTTCTGTGGGCAGCTCCAGGACGCTCACCTCGTCCCACTCATCCTCCTCTGGGGCCAAGGGCTTGGTCCCGATGCCGTACTTGGTGTGGGGCAGATCTTCCCCCATGCATTGTTCACAGTCAGACACCTCCTGGGACAGCTCTGGGTCTCCAATGAGGAAAGGCTCCAGGTCATCCAAGAACTGCCAGAATTTCATTTCCTCATTGGAGCCGTTCCTCCTCTCGGGCGCTGCCAGCACTGACCCCGCTGCCGCCTCCTCAGCAGCTCCGCACCGGGCAGCAGCTGCCGGCTCGGCCTCCGTGGCACGGCCCGGGGCAGGAGAGGAGCTGGGCAGGGCAGGGGCTGCCCCTGCTGCCACCGCTGTGCCCACGGGGCTGGCAGAGCTGGGCCCCTCTGGGGAAAGAGCCGTGCTGTCCTCTGGAGCAAGCTCGATGGCCTCTTCCACTTTGGGCAGCTCCTCATCAGTCAGGTTGTCCCCTGAAACCACCACGTTGTTCTCTTCCAGAGGGGACAGCTTCTCCTCACGTGTTCTGTGCCCTGGAGAGACCTCAATGTCCTCCTCCACAGAGGACAGCTCCTGGTCATTTGTTCTGTCCTCTGGAGAGACCTTGATGTCCTCTTCCACTGAGGACAGCTCCTGGTAACTTTTGCTGTCCTCAGGAATGTCCTCAATGTCCTCCTCCACCGAGGACAGCTCTTGGTCACTGGTGCTGTCCTCTGGAACATCCTCAAGGTCCTCATCCACTGAGGACAGCTCTTGGTCACTGGCGCTGTCCTCTGGAAGGTCCTCGATGTCCTCTTCCACTGAGGACAGCTCTTGGTCACTCATGCTGTCCTCTGGAGAGGCCTCACTGTCCTCTTCCACTGAGGACAGCTCCAGGTCGCTGGCGCTGTCCTGTGGAAGGTCCTCGATGTCCTCTTCCAATGAGGACAGCTCCTCGTCGCTTGTGGTGTCCCCTGGGACAACCTTGATGGCTGCTTCCACTTGGGAATATTCCTGGTCACTCATGCTGTCCTGTGGATTGACCTTGATGTCCTCTTCCAGTGAGGACAGCTCCTGGTAACTCGTGGTGTCCTCTGGAGAGGCCTCGAGGTCCTCATCCACTGAGGACAGCTCCTGGTCACTCCTGCTGTCCTCTGGAATGTCCTCGATGTCCTCCTCATCTGAGGACAGCTCCTGGTCACTGGCGCTGTCCTCTGGAACATCCTCGAGGTCCTCATCCACTGAGGACAGCTCCTGGTCACTTGTGCTGTCCTCTGGGATGTCCTCAATTGCCTCTTCCTCTTCGGACAGCTCTGGCTCGCTGTTGCTGTCACCTGGAGAGAGCTCGGTGGCCTCTTCTGCCTGGGACAGCTCCTCATCGCAGGATGAAGGACACAGCTGGGAGTTCTCCTCGTCCTTCCATGAGCCCTCAGGCTTCTCCTCAGAACAGGAGCTCACATCATCCTCCCCTGGCAACAGCTCTTGTTCTCCCAAATCTTCCCCTGGGGACAAGAGAGGCTCGGGGAGCTCCTCCTCCTCAGCAGCTCTGGACAGAGCAGCAGCTGCCGGCTCAGCCTCCGTGGGACTCTGTAGGGAAGGAGAGGCGCTGGTTGGGGCAGGCACTGCCTCTGCTGCCACCTCTGTGCCCACGGGGCTGCCACAGCTGGGCCCCCTGGGGGACAAGGCTCAGGCTCCTGTCACTCCCTGCTAGCAAGGATCTGTCCCACATCTCAGAGCTGATGGCATTTCTCCCCTGGGACAGCTCCTGCCTGCTCACATCTTCCTCCCCCTGGGACAGCTTTCGCTCACTCCCATCGTCCCACCAGGGCAGCTCCTGGGCTGCAGCGTCTGCTCCTTGGGACAGCTCCTTGGCACTGCTGGCTCTCACCTGGGACAATTCCAGCTCTCTCCTGTCTTCCCATTGGGACATGTGACAGTGCACATCTTGTCCCCATGGTCGGAGGCCTTGGTAGCCCTCACCTTCCCCCTAAGAAAGCTCTTGGGCATCGTCCCATTGGGAATCCTCTGGGACACTCACATCTCTCTGCAGGGACAGCTCGTGGGATCTTTTGTCTTCTCCCCATCCCAACTCCTGCTGCCCTCTCATGTCTATTTCCCACAGGGATATATCTCTTGGCTTGTGATACATTCTTCCCACTCGCACACCTCTTGCTACATCTCACTGAGGACTCTCCCCACTGCTACAGCTCCCGGACTGTGACAGTTTCTTTCTGTTCATAGAGCTCTTGGTGTGTCCTACCTCTGCACTGGGAAACTTCCCCAACTCTCACACATACCTGGCATTGGTGCAGCTCTCGGCTGCTCCTGGATCTCTGCTGGGACATTTCTTGGACTCTCAGCACTTCTTTAGGGTACGTCTCTGGAAGAGCTTCCCACTGGGAAAGCTCGCGGTGCACTTGGGCAAAGGGCTTCTCCTCCTCCTCAGTCTGTGACAGTGGCAGGACTGACCTGCCCACTGCCCCCGACCACTGCCCGCTGGGGGCCTCCAGCCAGCTGGGCAAGGGGCTGGCGACCGGGAGTTGGAGTTGCCTTTGTCCTTGTCGCTGTCCTTGTCTCTCGCTGTCGGCCTCTGTCGCTGTGGGCATCCAGCGCAGACAGACACAGGGAGCTGCTTCCTGCACAGAGAGCGGCTCTCCTGTGACTGGGCACCGCAGGGCTCTGCGCCCCTTAGACACCCTCAGGGCCGGGCTCCCTGATGTCACAAGGCTCTCTGGCCACCAGCACGTCCCACATCACAAAGGGCCCCGACACCGTGTGCCCGTGTCACAAAGGGCCGCCCCCGGCAGCCCAACATCAGTGGAGCAGCCAGGAACTGGCTGGGAGCAGCCCCGCACTTGTGGCCTTTGGCCCCTGCTGTGCCCAGAGCCCTGAGGGGCTTTGGCCACGCTGCCACAGGACAGCCCCAGCCCCACAGTGCAGAGCCCTGGCTTTGCTGGCTGCGCTGCCCAGGGCACCAGGAATTGGCCGCACGGATGGGCCGGGCACTCGTGGGCAGTGGCTCCAGGAGCGGCGGGAGCCCGGGGAGCAGGGGTGTCCCTCAGGCCTCTGCCGGGCACCGGGGCTCGGCCCTGCCTTCAGCAGCCACAGCCGGGGCCACCGAGCGCGGCCTCGGCGCCTTTGCCGGGCACGGGAAGCCGAGCGGGGCAGGGGCAGCGCGCAAGGCCGGGGCCATGCACAGGCACCCGGCCGGGCTGGGGAAGCAGCACCACGAGAGCCTCCTGCGCTGCCACAAGGCCGGGCCCGGCTGCTGCAGCTGCCTCGGGCCGGTGCCTGAGGCCCCGACTCCTGCAGCTCTGCCCTGGCCTCTGCGGCGCCACGGGCACAGAGGCCGGGCCAGGGCTCGCTCCCTGCTGCCCGCAGGGCGCTGCCGAGGGCTCCCCGCCCGCCAGGGCCGGGGCCGGGCGCTGAGGGAGCGGCGCCGCCATTGCTGCCGCCCTCAGGGGCTCTGAGGGGAGCGCGGCTCCCGCCAGCCCCGCTCCGCCCGCACGGCCCACACAAACATGGGATATGACATAAAATTTCCAGAGCTAAACCCAATTTCATTTTTATATCTTTTCTTGTCAAGAAAGTAAGCTAGCAGAGCTGAGTGGCCAGGGAGTCACTGCTCTATTCACGGCACACACCACTTATTTGTTCGGCAAAGTATATCTACTGGTTTTTGGCCTACAAAGCATTTCCCTGAAATTAATAAGCCAGGAGATCTTCCTCCTTTTTAATGCCTTTTTTAAAAGTGATCAGTTCGGGTGGGGAGAATTGTCCGGTCACGCTTATGCTGCTACTGCTGGACCCAGGAAGGGCACAGAGGAGGAGGAGGAAGAGTGCAGCTGTGGCCGCTAGTCTGCAGGCAGAGCTGGGGCTTCTGCCCTCAGGAGAGCATCCAAAGATTCTCACTTTCATCAGTTGGCATTCGAGATCCTCTGTCCAGCTGACATCTTAGATTAGGGTGAGGAGTAAAAAGGCTCTTAGCAGAGATTGGATTCTGTCCCTCATGTCTAGACATCACTTTGAACCATCAATTCCATGTTGGCTTGGTATTTTTAGGGGTTTTTGGCTAGGTTTGATGAGGGATTTGTTCCTTTGCATGCTGGCTCTGATGTCATTTGCATGCCAACGCCGATGTCCCCTCCTCTTCACCGTCTGGCTGCCATCCTCCAGGAAGCAGCAGGCTGCCACTCGACAAAAGGGGGAATTCTTAAGCATCAACAACAAGTAGCTAACGATAAGGACAGGTGATTACAACAAACAGTTAGAACTCCACCCTGGCAGCAACTAGCCCAACCTGTGAACTCTGCAACCTTTTAAAAAAACGGGCTACTTTTTTACCCATAGCATTTCTAATGTGTTTAGTTAGTCCCAATCAGCAAATATGAATGAGCTGAGATCAGCAATTTCATCATCTTCCCAGGTGCACGCTGGCTTCCGGTCCTTTATGTGGTCTTCTGGAGGGAGGCCTTACACTGGTGTCTGCCACATGATTTTGTTTAGTGCATCAAGGTTTTTATTACACAGAAGAATTTAGTTGCTTTCTTGCAATACCTCTTAGTTTTACCATAACTTCTTCTATTTTATTCTAAGCATCAGTCATCTTCTTACTTCATCTCTTGTACTCTACTCTACTTCTGTTATTTCCATGCTTTATTAAGCTGTTGGGTCAGAAAGTTTCCAACCCATTCTTTGCATCTATTTTTGACACAGCAGATACAATTACCAATGAACACAAATCACAAAACCATTTTTCACAGAGCACAAAAACAGATGGCGCTGAAATTGTGTCCGTACCCTTCCAAATGCACCTGGACAGCGGCCCCAGGGGCTGGGCTGGGCTGTGACAATGTCACCCCTGGGCCCAGTTGTGTGAGATGTGACACTGAACCCCAAGCTGCTGGCAGCCCCCTTGGTGGCTTCTGCCGGGAACAGGGACACGACCCCGAGCCAAGGGACAGAGCAGGGCCCGGCAGGGCTGCAGGGACACGGCCCCGAGCCAAGGGACAGAGCGGGGCCCGGCAGGGCTGCAGGGACACGGCCCCGAGCCAAGGAACAGAGCGGGGCCCGGCAGGGCTGCAGGGACACGGCCCCGAGCCAAGGGACAGAGCGGGGCCCGGCAGGGCTGCAGGGACACGGCCCCGAGCCAAGGGACAGAGCGGGGCCCGGCAGGGCTGCAGGGACACGGCCCCGAGCCAAGGGACAGAGCGGGGCTGGGCAGGGCTGCAGGGACACGGCCCCGAGCCAAGGGACAGAGCGGGGCCCGGCAGGGCTGCAGGGACACGGCCCCGAGCCAAGGGACAGAACCGGGCCCGGCAGGGCTGCAGGGACACGGCCCCGAGCCAAGGGACAGAGCGGGGCCCGGCAGGGCTGCAGGGACACGGCCCCGAGCCAAGGGACAGAGCGGGGCCCGGCAGGGCTGCAGGGACACGACCCCGAGCCAAGGGACAGAGCGGGGCCCGGCAGGGCTGCAGGGACACGGCCCCGAGCCAAGGGACCGAGCGGGGCCCGGCAGCGCCGCGGGGCCGCTCCGAGCGCGGCCTCACCGGGACAGCAGCGGCGCCACCCGGGGCTGAGCAGGACCCGGCCCTGCTGTCCCACACG